>NC_137625.1:40505116-40632616 GCF_963280865.1 Gymnoscopelus braueri | reverse complement strand
TGCCGAAAATAGCCGATCTACACGCTCACACTAGGGTTCAAGAGTAAAAACAAAAAAAATATCCTATCACAGAAAGATTTTGCGGCCCCCTTGTAGTAACTCTGAGGACCCCCTGGGGTCCTGGACCCCCTGTTGAAGACCCCTGCTTTATATCAATCTAGGCTGCGGTGTCACAGATTAAAATATGTGATGCTTGACCCAGACCTATTGTGTGATGACAGAATAGAAATGTGTTGTGTCACCCATGGGATGGGTTATCCACCATGAGCGACGGATGAGAGGTGACAACTTGAAATATCAATATGGCGCAGCACGTGTCCTTAGCTTCACAGACAGTGACATCATCATGGCATTGAGATGATGGGGAGGGGGTTTGTTTCTTGGATCACTTGAGAGTGCTCCGGACACAGTGTGAGTGAATGAGCTTTACCCTCGCCTGAGACGAGACAAAAGACAAAAGGCTCGGCCTCATTAGTCACAGAGTGGCATGTTGTCAAGTGCTGCGAAATGTGTGTTGTTGTTGCAAGCTTAATGCTGCACTCAAACTGGCAGCTAACAAAAGACACAAAACTACAAAGCGGCGCAGTGTATCAGTCGCTAATGAAGTGTTGATCGACACGCTCGTTGACGTCCACCAAGCGTGCGTCTGACGATTGAGAAGAATATGAAGGAAAATAAAAGCCTGGGGTTAAAAAGAACTGCTGAGGGAAATGATTAAGTTTTGTAGATTTCGTAGCGGCTACAAACGTCAGGCGTCGCTTTATATCTTCATGGCGTTGGCCTCCTTTGAAATTAATGGCTGTAGCTGCCAGTGTGAACACAGCATAACACACCAGAAAACACACACACACACACACACACACACACACACACACACACACACACACACACACACACACACACACACACACACACACACACACACACACACACACACACACACACAGCAAGCAATATTGACATACCGGTAATAATCAATATTCCTGTCAACCATACAGAAAAAACTGTTTCTACTCCATGCTGGTTTGAGGTTATTACACTTGTAATATGCATACATTTGGCTTGCTACCAGTATAGGCTAATATACACTACCAGATACAAGAGAACTGGCACTGTCTAGAGACAATAAATCTTACTCTGAGAGTGTAAGGACCCAGACTCCCGGAGTGCTTATTTAAATTAAAAGTCTGTATTTTTATACTGAGATTGCATTGAGGCTAACAGACAGTCTTTCACGGCTGACGGCTCTAAGCTTTAGAGGCCACAATCAAATATTTAAAATGTGTGATGATGTCCTTCTAGCCCTAGAAAACCATGGACCTGCTGAACTGAATGTTGTCAGACCCATTATGTTGTCCATAATTTATGGTCTGTCATATGAAGGCGCATGTGCGATCTACAAACTCCCATCCGTGAGTCTATGACAAAGTAGCCTACCAATAAACCAGTCAGACACTCTGTAGACAGATATGTCAATAGACACTGCACTCAAATTTAAATATATATATATATATATTATTTTTTTTAATATATAAAAACAAAAAAATCGATAAACATTCTCCTAGTTGCAAGCACAAATTGAATCTTAAAAATAAAGGATTACTTCAGCATCCCACCAAGGCAGCCTCTCTGTGCTCTGATTTGCGCAGAGCATCAGGTTACTACACTGAACCCCTCCCTGTTAGTGGACTCCATCCAGGACAATGAAGACCATCCCTTCCCTCTGTCAGACATACCCCCCACACCACACCTCCTCCACCCCACACACACACACACACACACACACACACACACACACACACACACACACACACACACACACACACACACACCCTCCCAGATCTGCAGATGGGCCAGTGCCAACTTCTGGAGATGATGATGCTGCGGAATATAGCTATTTTAGCAGCCTATATCAGAATATATACCTATAGTTAAACACACACACAACCCATGTCAAATCCCATGGGGCTGAGGAGGAGCCCATCCATCCACAACATATACATACCTCCTGCAGTTGCTCCAGCTCCTGCCGGAGCGCCTCCTGCTCGGCCTCCAGGTCGGCATACTGCTGCTTCAGCGTCTGGTTCTCCTCCAGCACCACCAGTCCGCACTCCGCGGCGCGGACCTTCTCCCGGTTCGCCTCTGCTAGCTCCCGGGTCAGGCGCTCCACTTCGGCCCGGCACTGCTCCACGGTCTCCCCGCATGATCCTCCTCCGCCCGCAGCCATCGCCCTCGCTCCCGCACCCCCCGTACTGGTGGTTCCTCCGCCGCCGTTCTCCTTCTCCTCCTCCTCCTCCTCCTCCTCCTCCTCCGTGTCCCTCCCTGATGCGTCGGATGAGAGATCGGTTCCTCCGGAGGGAGAAACAGCTGAGACAGACAAGCTGAGACAGACAACAAACCCTCCTCCGCCTCCTCCTCCTCCCCTCCTCCGCCGAGCAATCACACCACAGTTTAAAAACGCATAAAGAAAGATTCCAGTTAATATTTAGGCTATAATATCATTGTCATCGACACCCATCAAAGGTCGTCTTTTCATGTTAAATGCTGTTAAAGGGAAGCAATGTGTTATCCTTCTAGATTAAAACGTTCAGCATCTCGTGGTTCTTCTTGTTTTTCTGCTTATTCACCGGGATGTGTGGACGCCATCTCTGCCAGCAGCCATAAGGCAATAAGGTGCACTGATCACAACTCTCTCCCATCCTTCTGCAAGTGACGTGGAGCAGCAGAGAGCTGTTGGGTGTGTGAACGCTTTGTGAATGCTTCTAGGATACAACAAAAAAAAAAGAAAAAGAGAGAGAATCACGGGGTGCCAGTAGGAGTGCCAGCCAGATTGCGCCCTCTTGAGTTGAAATAGTTTCACTGTTGCAGGGGTTTCCAATCTGTGGGCCGGGGCCCACTGGTTGGCTGCAAGGATATTGCCTGTGGGCCCCCAAAACATTCAGATTTGATTGATAACTAGGCACTGATTTACGTTTTTTGTCAGTGTCTGCTTGTAACAGAGAGAGGTCCTCTGTTACTTATGTTTGCACATGTAACCCTTTTTATTGAATGCCATTTGCACAGCACATTTGCACTTTTAATAATTTGCACAGTTAACCTTAGTGCAATTATGGAGAGTGTAATATATTTTTATGTGGGTTAACTGTATAGGTATTCATTGTATTTTAAGGTTTTAGATTTAGAATACACCCCTTGGAATGGAGCAGTCCAGGCTCATTAGCTGCAACTTGGTATAAATGCTGCCAAGGAGCTAAAGGGTAGAAAGCTGGACACCACCATGCCAAGAGGTTGACAGAATTGGTTGTCTTTGTTGGTGTTTGGTGAATAAATACACCGTCTGATTGGACTCTATACCATGCCTCTGTACTAATTCCAACCACTAAAGGTCCTTGCACACTGGTGCGTCTTTTCGTTGCGTTTTTTTTACAACAATGAAAAAAATTGAAAAAACAATGAAAAAAAATAAAACGCAACGAAAAGACGCACCAGTGTGCAAGGACCTTTAGACGGTCATTCTCACACTGCTCAAAACAGTTGAATGCCACCGCCACCATAAACCTGCAATAACCAGCATATATGAATTGTTGGATTAAGTATAGCCATGCACACACATTTCAGCACCATAGGGAATGAACAGCGACACACACGCACGCATGCAACAAGTTAAACAAGTTAAATCAGTACACATGTAAAGAAAAAGATTGATGCTTAAGAGTGTTCCTGAAAACTCCCATTGCCCCCTAACCCATATCCCTCACTGCATATCCCCCAACAACCCATACCCCCATTTTCCCATCCCTTTTGCCTGAAAGCCGACCCATACTCCCCGCCTTACCCACCCCAACCCATTCCCTCCACCCCCCCCCCCCCCGCATGCACCACCATATCCCCCCACCCCACTCCACTGACTCCATACAGAACCCCCACCCACATACCCCCACCCCCCTATGCACCACCATATACTTTTTACATAAAAATACACACAAAAAATATTTTTCTTTTTACATTTCTTTTGGCATATTGTTAAGTATGTCCTCATATGCTTTAATGGTGTGAAAAACATATTTTTCATTTCATTAGGTCTTTAAGAAACTTATGTGGAATATTGGTGAATGAGGCCCATTGTATAGACACTGTTATGGTCTATAGCTGCCACTGGGGATTAATTCAGCTCCACTCCAGCAGAGTGGCCATAAGTGCAAGAAGTTGGGCTATAGCCTGCACATAGTTAGATTCCATTACAACATACAGTATGGTGTATTTGCGCAGCACCAGAGACAGCATAATAGGCTATAGAGAAAATAAAGAAGGAGGTAATGCCCTTCACCTCAATAGCCTATAATTCAAATGGTCACAAAATCCAGACGATATGGTCTGTTCAACAGATGTTAAAGGATCATACCAGCCTTTTTAACATGGGGTCTTACTCCTTTGTCACTTAATTACTTTGATACATTTAATTCCTCAAAACATTATTTTAAATATATTTTTCCATTATTAACTTGAGCCTCTGCACACAAACACCTCGAACTTCATCAAAATTCTATTCTGATGTTAATGGTCTCACTTACAGTTTCTAATCTAGGTCCAATTGTGCCCCACACACAAGTAAGTAATGGGACTGGGTGGGATATAATAAATACATTTAAAAAACTCATTTTAAAGCGCTTTTTGAAACAGGGTTACAAAACATGCTCTACTTTATTTTATTTTAGGAATTAAATCCTATAGAGAATGGCAAAGGACCAACATGACAAAAAGGTTCATATGGTCATTTAAACAGCTATAATTCTGTAAAGTGATATTGATGATAGCCAACATCAACTTAGGTTTTTTTTGTGGCTAACTCCATCAGACTTTTTAATTTGCAGCTGCTGTCAAACAGTTGGAAGGAACCCTCCTGGGTCACCAATTTTGCAAGCAAAATGGGCTACACTAGTTACAAATATCATTTCAGGCACAGGTGGTGTACAATGCTGCATTTTATTCGTATTTATTTTAGCAAAATGTGCATACGTGACTAGAACTTTTAGAATTTAGAGCAGTGGTTCTACCATTTTTTCATGTGAAGGATCCCCAAATTGATATTTGGCCATGGACTCCCATCTCAAAAGATTTTGTGCCAGGGACCCCCAAAAGAGAAGATTTGTGTTAAAACATTTCAAAATGATTCCACATTTTTTAAATATTTTTCTAAAAGATTAAAAAAAAAATGCGTCTAACCCCGTTGTGCGCATGTAGATCAGCTATTTTTGAACAGCCTAAGTATAAAATAGAGTTAAACAAAGTGGTTAAAAATTTGCTGGGGTCCCTGGACCCCACTTTGAGAAACACTGATTTAGCGGTAAATTCTTGTATTGTATTTTGTTTCATCGTGATGCCAAGTAATGTGCATTCGTACTTATGTACTCTGGGGGGCAACATAACTGTCTTTTCCTGCAGTAGAAGTTCATGATGCCGGAAGTGTATTGTCTGTCAAATAGATCCCATATCCAGGAGAGATGGTCCCCCTGTGATTAGCTAGTTGGTTGCCAGGTAACTGTTGACGCGAGGAGATCCACCATGGACTTGAGATCTACTCATCTACCCGTTGTAGATGGTTAGATAGATGGGTAGATTACCGGTAGATCAGTCACTGATCCACTGATCATCAGTGTGGTTCTCAAACCTTTTCATTTCAAGGACCCTCAAATTAAGATGTATTTCGCCACGGACCCCCATCTGAAAATATTTAGTGGCCAGGGACCCCCATACAAGATTTGAGTTATTACGATGTATATGATGCCAGTGGTGTAAAGTAAGTACATGTACTCAAGTACTGTACTTTACTTTACTGGAGTATTTCCAGTTTTCAGTCGGCTACTTTTACTTCTACTCCACTACATCCCAAAGGCAAATATTGTACTTGTACTCCACTACAATTATTTGAAAACTTTAGTCACTTGTTACTTTGTAGATTTGGATTATTATTATTTTTAAACACACACTAACCACTTCAGCCCTATATTCTATATTGCAGTATTGATACTTTTACTTAAGTAAAACATTTCAGTACTTTTTCCACCACTGGATGTTCAACAAATATTCCAAATTTCGGCTCAGACAGTCAGACTGTGAGGAAGCCCAACGTGTCATCACCAGTTGCCTAGGCAACCGTCTTAAAGCCAATCACAGCGCGACCACCCATCTCTTCGTCAGTGTTGCCATGTCTGCTTATTATAAGCAACTTTGGGCTTGTTTTTCTGTAAAGTTGCTTGTAAATATTGGTAGCTGCGGGATGCGTTTTTTTTTTGGGGCTTGTTTCTGAAGTGTAGTTGCTTATTTGGGCTTGTTTCCTAATGTTATTCAAACCAGTGGTTCTCAAACATTTTCATGTCGAGAAACATTAATATGTTTTTGTCCGCGGACACAACCCCCCCCCCCCATCTGAAAACATTTTATGCCATGGCCCAGGGACCCCCAGCCATACAACATTTCAGTTGTTAAAATGTTTCAAAAAATATTCCACAATTCTTTCAAAATGTCTTCAAGATGTTTTTGAAAATAGCAGATCTACAAGCTCACAACGCGTCATGGCGTTGTGAGCTTGTAGATCGACTATTTTCAAATAGCCAACGTATGTTTAAAGGGCGAAGGGCTCGCTTCTTTTGGGCTTGTGTTCCCTCGCAGATGAGTGAGGCTGGGACCGAGGTTATTGTGTTCCTAGACATGGTTGCTTATTTCTCTCGCACAACCTGGCAACGCTGCTCTCCGGGCTATGGGACGCAGCCCGTGCCTTCAGTACCGTGGTTATATTTGTGCGGTAGCCGCTGATGATGCACGTTTTGCTAGTTAGTTGCAATGTTGTAGCTAGTAGCAAGTTTATTCCTATGCTGGGAGGACTGGAACCTCCTCGAACACTCACTCATTTTTTTATTTTAAAATCAATGAATTACTTATAGACGCTAAGCTAAGCCAACGACGTTAGCTACATGACAAAACTCTAGCTATATTATTTATTATCATCGCTTCCTCGGCTTGGGTTGTTGCCGGGTCATAGCATTCTGAAGCTAGCAGTGTTACGATCGGCTAGAAGCGTTTAGCGTTTTTATACTCAGTTCTCCAATTCCCTTTGAATCGCTGAATTTAATCATTTTTAACATCATTTTTTCGGGCTGTTAGAGTCATGGCTATGAGACAGACCCCACTCACCTGCTCGGGTCACACCAGACCTGTGGTGGACCTAGCCTTCAGTGGAATCACTCCCTATGGGTACTTTCTCATCAGTGCCTGCAAAGGTGAGGAGAATCACATCAGCAACATCTGTGGATCTTACGTGATGTGGACTTGGGTTCATTTGACCAATGGGCTTTATATTATTATTAGTATGAATTATTATTATTAAGTGCTTAACAACTTTCACTCTGGTATTCCTATTTTGGGCATGCCATTATAGGTAAAGTAAAGTATAAAAATACCAGATCTACCAGCTCACAATGCGATGCAAGACTGTAGATTGGCTATTGTTTTGAAAATATTTGAATAGGGCTTAAAGTGTTTAAAGGCTACCTGTGTTGATTACAGTGTAGGATTGTGGTTGATTGTTGTTATTCAACAGCGTACCACTATAATTTGCTTCAACCATGCACGCATGCAGCTGTGTTGACTACTGTTGGACTGTTGCAAATGACACCACTGACAATTATTATTAGATTGATTGTTTACTTTGACAGTATGATTGTGTTGGAGACACTACACCGTGTGTGTTTTTAAGAACTATATAATATACTTTTTGCAGATGGTAAGCCCATGTTGCGCCAGGGAGACACAGGGGACTGGATAGGAACGTTCCTGGGTCACAAAGGTGCTGTCTGGGGAGCCACTCTGAATATGGATGCCACCAAGGCAGCCACTGCTGCAGCTGATTTCACAGCGTGAGTGTCGAGCGTGGATCTATCCCCTATCTATCCCTTAACACCTGCAACACATGTGGATCTACCCCTTATCTATCCCTTACACCACCTGCAACACATGTGGATCTATCCCCTATCTATCCCTTAACACCTGCAACACATGTGGATCTACCCCTTATCTATCCCTTCTAACACCACCTGCAACAAATGTGGATCTATCCCCTATCTCAGTGGTAATCAAACTTTTTCGTGTCAAGGACCCCCAAAAGTATATGTATTTGGCCACGGACCCCCCATCTCAAAATATTTCGTGCCAGGGACCTCCAGAAGCAAAGATTTTAGTTAAAAGAAAATCGCTTTAAAATATGTGATTCAAAGATTTGCACAAATTTTAAAGATTTTTGAATAGCCAAACTATAACACTTGGTTAAAGTGTTTAAAATGATTATGACGCTATATTAACTACTTTTGCTGGGGACCCCCTGGTACCACTCCCCCCCCCCCCCCCCCCAAGGACCCCTGGGGGTCCCCGTACCCCACTTTGAGAACCAATGCCCTATCTATCCCTTACACCTACAACACATGTGGATCTAACCCATATCTATCCCTTATACCTGCAACACATGTGGATCTTTGATATAAAAAATGTGAGGCATTTTTAACAACACATCTTGTATGGGTTACCTGGTACCATGTCATGTTGTTTTCCAGGAAGGTGTGGGATGCAGTGACTGGAGATGAGGTCCTTACATTGGCACACAAGCACATTGTCAAGTCTGTCAACTTTACACAGGTATGCGCATGGATGCTGCATACAGAAATGCTAGTAAATGTGTTTGAATGCAATGCATCTAAGTTACTTTGAAATAATAATAAATAATGAAGATTTAATGGTACAATATTCGTATTGAGTAACAACAATGCATGTCCAAATGTCTGTTAATGAACAGTCTTGGCTGTTATTTAAAAGTCCTGTTAATAGCTCATAAAACATGTATGTATATTAAATAATCGGGATTGATTTGAAGTCGTATCACCCATTCTACTACTACTACTGCCCCTCTCTTAATCTCTCCAACGATCCTCCCCCAATAGGACAGCACTTGTCTGCTGACGGGAGGAAATGACAAAGTGCTGCGCATCTATGATCTCGGCAAACCTGAAGCCGGTGAGTAGCCACTTTTCATATAGAGATCCCGCAATAGTGGCGTAACCTAGAGCTGTCATTAATTCCAGGCTTTGCTTTTTTTTACAAGGAACCAAACAATGCTTTTACATGGCCTGCCGGCGACTTGCAATCAGAGGCGTGACATGTAACACAACACTGTGCCGGTTAAGATGACAGGCTGTTTTATAAGAAGATCAATTAAACCATTAAAGTCTACCATACCAGCCCTGACAAAAAAGGATAGTCATTTTGTGTTTTAAAGCAATTATGTTGATGCCTGACCATGAAAGATGTAAAAAATACATTCTACAAAACTCGCATTATAACGTAATTTCACTCTCAGAAATATGTTGTTGCCATTGGGTCTCGCCCGTTTTCTCACAAAATAAAAGCTTCATATTTTTCTGTTGGAAAAAAAAGGTGTGTGTCATTAATGAATGCAGGGCGTGTTGGGTTGTGAAAAAGATGCGTTCAAGCCTTGTTTGTGTGAACAGAAATGCATTTAGAGGAGAAATATTGAAGTGAAGCAGGGAGCGGTTCAAGGCAGAAAGCTGCACGGACGTTAGACATCACACCCCTGTCCCACCTTGCCGGCTGTGCCTTGTACACAGACGTTGATTCGGCTCAGTGGCGACCTTCACTACTGGCTCAAAAGTGACACGGGGGAATGCTGTGTAAAATGGGCTATGACAACTTCACCAAATGTGAAATGTCTTTTTGCAATATTGTTTTTTTCCCAAGATATCTGTTGGGGTTCAGATAATGTGTGATGAGCATTTACCATCATTTTGTATTTAACTACCTTATTTTACCGTAATTTGATATCCTATACTAAAATTGGCTAATGGGAGGGCTGGTGGGCGGGCATGGATTTGACCTATGACTTAGACATAAATAGAGGCCGGCCTGTGGCCCGTCACTATGACTCAGACATAACCCCGTCACATGCCCATATATTGGCATATGCTGATGACATCAGGGATCTCCATATACAGTATGGGCGTATCGGTCGGAGCGGCCGTGCGACGTATGTGTGAGGGCCACATTGCGGCCTGAACCTCTAGTTGCAAACTATTTGCAACGTTTAATCATATAAAACAAATAAGTACTTTTCATGGATGTGACCTAGATATGATTTGAATGTATTTATTTTTGTATGATGGTCATCTGACACCACTGCTGCACCTTTGTGCTTCCTTTTAGATCCACATGAATTCCCAGGTCACACTTCAGCCATAAAGAAAGCCCTGTGGTGCAACGATGACAAGCAGATCCTCTCATGTGCTGATGACAAAACCGTACGGTCAGTGACAGGATGTGTATAAAAGCTGGACATTACATTTGGACAGTTTCAGTGGTCTCAGTGACCTGCTATAGTGGGTGCTTTTGCACGACTCAATGACAATTAGCAACTATCGTCAAGTGTTGCAGTAGATAATCACTTAGTAAAATGGACATGAGTTGCACTGCACTTGGTGCACCCTTTTTTTCCCTCTACACCAAATCTCTTCGCCGAAAATAGCCCATCTACAAGCTCCCAACACCCAACGTGTCGAGATGTTCAAGTGGTTAATTGTGTAGCACCTTTAATTCATAGCAATGTAAACTCTAGGTGCTATTTTCCCTATGTTCCCTCAGTTTAGGGTTAGGCTTGGGGTTGGTGTTAGTCTTGATGGAACATAAGAGCTGAGGGAACATGGCTACACTTCCGGCATATTTATATGCAAATGCAATTGTATGTGTGTCTCCAGTCTGTGGGACAGGAATTCCACGGACGCCGTGAAGACGCTATCCTTCGACTCATCACCGAGCAGCATGGAGCTTGTGGCTGATGGGGAGATTCTGCTCATCACCTACGGAAAGACTATCGCTTTCTACAACGCCCTAAGGTATCCTCTTCAAAGCCTGAGATGAGAGAGAGGCCAACTTGAGCAATGTTTACATTTACTTTGTTGTAAAAGTGATTTCCAACCTTTGGTTAAGGGGTCAGATGGGTGGGATTTTCACAGCATGTTTTTTTTAAGGATTAAAAAAATATTTGATTGTGTTCCGGCTGTTCCACTATGAAAACTAAATTTTCAAGGTTTTAAAGAAGATGGTGACTTATTTTTTTATATATTAATGTTAATCAATACAATCTTAGTGTTTTGCCAATTATTTGGGGGCCCACTTGCAATATCCTGGTGGCCCACGAATGTGCCCAGGGCCACAGGTTGGGAATCGCTGTTGTAGACGAGTATCGTTCTTATCCAAAGCGACAATAAGCTCAACAGTCAGTTAAACTTTCATGTAAACATCACAAGCAACCAGTAGGTGGAGTCCAAGGTTTAAAGCAACAATGTGTTGGTAAAAGATGTCTTTGTGTCTTTGTGTTCTAGCTTGGACCTGATAAAGACAGTTGAGGCACCAACTTCCATCAGCTCAGCTTCCCTTCACCCAGAGAAGGACTTCCTTGTGGCTGGTGGAGATGACTTCAAGCTCTACAAATATGACTACAGCACCATGGAGGAATTGGGTGAGCGAAAAATCATAATGCATGTTTTTAAAAGAATGGCTTCTCACTACCTGCAATGGGTTGTATGGTTTTGTGAAATATACAGCTTTTCATACAGGGAGCGACACAGCTCCTGCATTCTCGCTTGGATCAGCGAGATCGCACTGCACTCCTCGTGTGAATAGATGCGTTTTGACACTTTGCTTAGAAAAAAGCTCTTCACATTTCAACTCGGGGGCGACAGTTTCACGGGAGAAACCTGTGGAGGTTGATGTCAGATAGCCACAGTCACAGAGGAGCATTAATGCAAAGCATGGAACTAACTTTTTCGTCTATGGGTTATAGCAGCATGTGCAATTTACTACGCCAAAGATTTTTCTTTTCTTTTCCCAAATATTAAAATAGGTACATTGGCAGGTTGCATGCTGGCTGAAAAATGATTAGCCACACTACAAACATATCTGGTTCTGGCTGTTGGCTTGTGTAAATACTCCACTGTAGATATAAAGATATAAGAATACTAGCATGGCTGACATGTTTCCTCAGGAGTGACTCCAGAGTCTGGGAAGACTTCATTGATCGGCAGATAATGAAGGGACTGTCCCCTCAGGGCTCTGTTTGGATATTCCCATTTTTAACGCATTTATACCTGAGGCCGATTGTAAAAACGCCTTCTAAATCCAATAAAGCTTTCTGAAAAACTTCAAATATTTATTCAAAAATTACAAAACAATTATGTACAAGTACCCCAAAAGGGGTTCCCGGATTGAAAGGCATAGTTATGTATGGGGGTTCCAGGTCTAAATGGGTTAATCAAATTGCACAGTCTGTATTACATGCCACCACATGAAACCACAGTGCCACAACGAGCCCCCGCATCTTCTTGTGGTTGTCCGCAATGTCAATTTGAAGCTCAGGGTTGACTGTGCCTTTGCTGTCGCAGCCCTTAGACAGTGTAACAGTATTCCCCTCCTTATCAGATCTGCCCGTACACGTCATTAGTCTTTTATTCCTTATGCTCCCTGTTGTGAAACGACACGTTTGAATCATTTTGTGGCGTCCTAATTAATATTAATACACAATAATAGTAATACACAGAAGACATTGGGTGATTTAGCCAGACGATCAGAGATCTCTGTCTACTGATACGTCTGGGGGCATCTAAATTCAGTGATGCGTTTGAATGCCGGAGAAAACCAGCAGTAACGAACCTGCTTTTAAAACCAATCCTCTCCCGATACCATCCCATATGAAGGAACGCCCTAAAGTCTTTACATTGGTTCTGTAATGCTGGTATTTTTTTACATTTCCAAAAAATTTTCCACATCAGCAAGCAGAGATCTCTTAACGCCTGGCTACGCAAGAGTCGAGACTGTGTTTTTGCCACATTATATTATTGATCTCCTCACATCAGAACAATGCCATTTAGATTGAAAATCATTGGATGTTTGCTTAAAGGTGATACACCATGCATTTAAAAAAAATATCATATATTTAATATCATATTGTTTATGTCCCTCAAACGTTTTTCAAAAGGTTTGAGCCTAAATCAAGCCTCAGATATACTCATTCCAATTAATGTATAACTTCTCTCTGGCTTATAAAGCACTTTCACCTGCAATACCACATTGTCCTTATTTGGCACATGGCGCTATTGAGCCAGTTTGTATGCATGTTATCTCCTGGTTCTGTGTGGAAAAGTAGGGAGAAAACAAACTTTTTTTTTCTTTGTAGGTATCGCATGTGACGTCACAGGCGGGGGCAAATCAGTTGGCCTGTTTTGAGACCAATTTACATAAAACCCCAGATATGCTGTGAAAGCCTGAGTGCTCAAACTTGGGTATTTTTTGGGATAGAAGAGAGGTATGGGAGACCAAAAACACACACAAAAGAAGGAAAAGTAAAAATTCATGGTGTAGCTCCTTTAAGTCTATGCTCAAAACTCACTTATATTCACTTGCGTTTTAATCTTCTTGAAGTGGTTGGTTTTTCGCTTAATGCATATGCTCATGCATTGTTTATTTATGCCTCTAGGCACTGTGTCTGTAGCACTGTGTCTTCCACAGCACAACAACAACGGGGTTGTTGTTGTGCTTCATTATTATATATAAATTTGACTTGCCTTTACTCTACTCCCTGTTTGTTTTTCCGGTATCTCTAGTTGGGTCGTAGCTAATTTATTGGCTGGCAAGGGCTGTTGTGCATTCAAATACAACCAATCAAAACACTATGAGAGACTGAGAGAATACAATGATTCAGCTCACTCTACCATGAAGGCGCGTTAATCCAGAGTCCAGATTATTAGATGTATCTGTATCAACATTTACCAACTGTAATACTATTATTCTACTTGTGTTTTGAATACTTGAATAGTTTAGTCGTCAGATCATCTGCATGCTAGAGCATGTTAGTCAAAAGGTGTGTCAAGTTCAGTGTCAGGACAAGTGTACTCCGCATGAGTGCACCTGTTCAAAACACAGTAGGGTGCGGATTCCCCCTGACAAGTCTGACGAGATGTAAATGCTGAACTCCTGCAACCTGTACCCAATTGTGAATGGAGCAGTGGTCAAATAGCAGTAGCAAAATACTTGGTTCTCTTGTATACCTAAACAGTACATGTGTAATTTAGCCACGTTCAACCTGGCGTCCTTTTTTTCAAACATAAAAAAAATGAAAAATAGCGAAAATGGCTGATATATGAGCTCACAACATGTCTCATCACACCGTTGTGCGCAGGTAGGTATTGGTGTCGCTTTGCGGCTATTTTCGCAAGGGCTTCAGTGGTTAGCTCACATCTCTGTATTTCAACTTTTTATGTTTTCGTTGTAAATTGATGCCCTACGTCATCATACAAGAGTCGCACAAAATTATTGAAAATAGCAGATCTGTGTGAGCTTGTAGAATTTGTGAGCTTGTAAAATCTTTTGAAAATAATATTAAAAGAAAGTGGTTTTGAACAGGTCTCAAGGTTTCCCACCCTACAGCAACGATATGCAGTACACTGTTGTTGGTGAATTATTGGTTTCATGTTCCAACACTGGCATGTTCTGTCCCGTTTGTAGAGTCCTACAAGGGTCACTTTGGACCGGTCCACTGTGTGCGCTTCAGCCCAGATGGGGAGCTGTATGCCAGCGGCTCGGAGGACGGGACACTGCGTCTGTGGCAGACGGCAGTGGGCAAGACCTACGGCCTGTGGAAGTGTGTCCTTCCTGGTGAGTCTCGCTCTGCATGCCCAAGCTCTGCACCAGCTGGTTGTCAAACTCTTTCATGTCAGACAAGGACCCCCAAATTGATATATTCTATTATTATATTATGTGTTGTTAAAAATTATTCCACATTTTCAAAGCTTTTCAAAAAAGAAAAAATAGAACCTCGCTATTGTTGAATAGCCGAAGTATAAAATAAGATCGATGTAGTTAAACTGATTTTCATGATGTATTAACCGATTTTGCTGGGAACCCCCTGGGGCCTCCTCAAGGACCCCTGGGGTCCCCAGACCCCACTTTAAGAATCACTTCTCTATACTACGTCTAAAGTGCAGATCTCAGCATAATACTGCTATTTTGTTTTATCCAAAAGAAACGGATCAATAATCAAACCGAACCATTTGACTGAACCACAGACCCACCAGCTACAGTTTAACCACCGTCTTAAATCCTCTAGCCTTACTGAAACCGACCTGAATTGCAACTGTACTTGGACCCCTTATTTTTGTCTGCACCAAATCTCTTTGCTAAAAGTTGCCGATCTACAAGCTCACAACCCCGAGGATTTCAAGTGGTGTAAAAAAACAACAACAAAAAAGACAGCTTTTGGCTGATGTTGATTTCTCTACTCATCCGTTGGTCGTGCTGACATGAAAATGGTTTTGCAGGAATGCTATTCTACACTGCATAACCCATTAGCCAAATATGCCTACAAATATGTAAAGAATGTACTACAATATGTACGGCTTGTGCATGGAGTGTGCCATATGGACAGAATGTGCAGGGTGTGTAGTTTTGCATGTGCACCATGTGTCTGTAGAAAAGCATTGTACAACATGTGCAGGTAAGAAGAGAAGACGCCTGCCCACTGTCTTCGCTTGCTCAATAAAGATTTGATTTATTAAATTGTAACATACTGAATACAGGTTATGTAAAGGTAGAGTGTATTTTTAAACTGCATTTGTGAGCTAGGGGTATCATATGCTCTACACTGTAGAGCGTATGATACCCTACCCCTAGCTTACAAATTGCAGTTTAAAAATGATTGGTATGTATATAATGAAAACCCTGAGCTCTTGGCTATCTCCTTATCATATTCATCCATCCAACCATCTAACTCCCATTTAAATCACTGGAGGACACCGGAGGCAAGCTGTCTTTCTTGCTGTGCCCTGTTTATAAACAAAAAAAGTAAAATAAATGGTTGCATTCACTGTTGTATGTTAAAAAATAAAATGCATGTTGGGGGACGTGAATGCTACATGTGTTTCATTCTCTTCATTTCTTTCTATCAGAGGAGCTAGCATCAGAGACCGTTGAGCCGTTGATCAATTCCACTACAGTTGACATCAAGGCCTGATGATCGAGATGAAAGAACCCCATCACAGGTGGGAAAACGTGAGACGAGGGAAGGACGACGAAAGTGAGGAGATGAACAGCGGGGTATTCCAGTGTCTTCATACCATGCCCCAGCGAGGAGCAGAGTTCATTTCACTACATCTTCATCTGTAACCGATGTGGATGTGATGACAGGTGTTACCTGTCATAGACCAGTGCATTACACACACACACACACACACACACACACACACACACACACACACACACACACACACACACACACACACACACACACACACACACACACACACACACACACACACACACACACACAGTTTGAAGCAGTCATATATCATTCTGGGCTCTAGAGTAAAGCAGTAAACCTGTGAGCGTCTGTGGCTCATCGCTGCCTGTTTCCTCTCTGATCTAGCCCAGTTCTGTATACCTGCTCTCTTCTGTAAACTAACCCCCCCCCCCCCCCCATTGGAAATGACAAGGAACTTTTTTCGTTTTGTTTCAAGTCACAAACTTCTGGTCTGAAGATTTTTATTTGTAGTTTATTTTATTAATACGAGAAGACACACGCTTGCTGCACAAGGTGTGGAGGAGGTGTTTAGAATTGGAGCAGTTTCATTTATATGAAATTTGTATGAATTTCAAAATCTATGAATGTTTCTGTGGGTTGTACGATTGGAGCATATCCATGCTAATGGAAAATCTTATTTTGTGATGAAGTGGAAAGGGAAACACTGTCACTGGATTTAATTTCGCCTTTGTGTTTTATGTCGTTATTTGTGTCCAGTGAATGAATAAACGGGTGCTTTACTATTTTGTAAATGCACAAAAGGCTGTCATTGTGTCTTTTTAATTGTGTGCATATCAGCTAGTGCTGGGCGATATGACTTCGAATCAATATCACGATAATGTTTGTAAATATTGTGAAAATAGCAGATCTACATGTTCACAACGCGTTGTGATGTTGTGAGCTTGTAGATCGGCTAATTTTAACTATTTTATGTATGCCACATTGTACAACATTGCATTATACAGGGTTAAGTGGTGAATCAGACTAATTTAGTCGATTATAAGAACTACTGTATATTAGGATTGTTTTTGAGTCGATTCATTGATATGTAAGACATTTATTAAAAATGATCCAACCCCTCCCCCGCATTCTCCAATTAACCTACCTGAGCAAGATTAAGTCGGTTATTGATCCTAAATATGGGTTTTGACATAATTTTATATATACTGTCTCGCAGTTAAGAGGGGTTGGACTAACAGTTTTTAACGTGCGGCACGCCGTATGGGGTATCCTGGACAAGAACTACTGACTTAAGTGTCTAACCAGAAGTACAGGGCTACAGAAAGATGTATCCCTGTACTTCCTGTTGGACACGTTTGGCAGTACTTTTCCAGGCTTTTTCCAGGCTTTATCTCCTCATGAAATGGAGATAAACTGGGAATGGAGTTAGGGTGGGGAAAGTTCATGTTTTATTTATTTACTTGTTCATATTTTTGCAAATATACCAAATTTGACCTCTGCATTCATCCATTTTAACTTGTAGGAGCAGTCAGCACTTCTTCCCCCAAACAGCAAATTACACTAACATTAACATGCGATGTCTGATTGCTCCAGGGAATAACAAGTGTCTGTTTATAAGTATTAAATATTATATAGGATTACTGGTTCCATGGATAATAAGCCTTATATACCTTAATACATTATAATTGCCCTCTATAACAAAAATTAAATATTTTAGAAACGGTTGAGGGACAGCACCCGTTGCAAGTTGATGTCATTTGACCATGTGTGGTCCAGCCCTATGGAATGCATGTGCAAATAAAACATTTAAAATATTTTTATTTTGATGCTCGTATTAACCTTAGGAAGTGTTAAGTAGTTTTTTATTTGCACATTCATTCCATTAATGGCATAGGACTAGACCGCACATGGACAAATGACATCAATGTGCGATGGCATTGTCCCATTTGAGTAAAGATGAACTATTTCTAAAATATTTAAGGTGTTTTTAATTTTGGTTATAGAGGGCAATTATAATGTATTAAGGCATATACAGATTATTAGCCAGGGATCCTTTTAATAATATAATAAACTATATTTATAGAGCACTTATCAAAAACAAAGTTGCAATGTGCCTTACACAAAACTGAAGAAACATCTAATTAAACAATAGAACAAAAACAGGTGCAACAAGTGAGGTATGAAGTACACAGTCACCCTTTATCTTCAGCCTTGACACAGGAACAATCAACAGGTTCCCACCTGAGGACTTCACTTATACAGTATGTTCTCTTCTCCCGGTTTTACCTAAAAGCCTAGCAACAGAGTTCTGTACCAGTGGCTGTGGTTCTCAAAGTGGGTTCTGGAGATCCCCAGGGGTCCTTGAGGGGGTTCCACATCCACAACACCCACAGCCACAATACTAGAGGGAGCGTAAACAACGATCTGGTAACACCCACCTATTAAAAAAAAATCTCCTTCTAACAGCACTGCCACACAAGTGTGGAATGCCCTGACCTTCCTTTAAAACAGTCCTGAAAATTCACCTTTCAGGAGGCCATAGGGGGATGTACTTCTCCCTTATGACAGGCGAGGCGACCTCCCCCCTCTTTGCCGGACCCAGGGGGTCTGGCTTACATGAGGCTTTGTACCTGTTTTCTCCATACATGGGCATGGTCACTTTGTCCTTAGGCCCCAGCCATAAAAGTCTGTCCCCCTTTCGTCCATACATGGGCATGTTTTGTACCTGTTTTCTCCATACATGGGCAAAAAACTGGTTTTGGTCACTTTGTCCTTAGGCCCCAGCCATAAAAGTCTGTCCCCCTTTCGTCCATACATGCGCATAGACACAGGCTGACACGTCATGTGAAGTCTGGGTCTGGCAGAACCAGGTCTCCTGGTCTTGCTTCTTTACACCCCCCCCCCCTTTTCTACTCTGTCCTTATAGTGTTTTATATTTGTGATGATATTGAATGTTTGGTGCTATTTTTGTTGATGAATTGAATAATTTAATATGGTGTTATCCTTTTAGACAAAGTGTTTGACCGTACTCGTGCTGTTTTACATTTCTGCCTCATAAAATATTCAATCAATCAAAAATAAAATCACAGTCCCCACCTAGTAATACCTACCACTACTATACTGGACTGAATTCATTTCCTACCTATTTGTTGCTATTTCATCTCTTGCCAGGTCTGATAAAAGCCCAAAATGTTCGAACAATTTGGAATAATGAGTACGATTTTTAATAACACAAATCTGCACTACTAAATCTGATGGGGGGTCTTCTTGTGGGTGTGGGGGGGGGGGCGTGGCGTGTGTGCGTTCTACACTTTGTGCTGTGCGTATTCAAAGAGCGCTAGCATTTTGTGGGGCTGCACGTTCCACCAATGGCAGAGCCCGTTCTTGCGGCAGTCGTCCAATGGGGGCAGCTCACACGGAGCAGTCCTGGTCCCACATCATCGCTCACAGTGTGGCAGCAGCTGAGCAGACAGAGCGAACTGGCGTATCTTTACTTGGACAAAAAGAACGCTCAAGAAGTGAACCTACTAGCAACATACTTTACTCACTTCTTCATTCTATACGGGGTTAAAACGGATAAGAAGAGGAACTGAAAACCAGCAACACAAGCTCCAACTGTTCAACGCCTGGGTGAATGTTCTTGCAGTGTTGGCCACCTTTTTACTATTTTAGTTCGTGCGGATTAAATCCGATAAGAGGCGCTGGTTAGCCGCTCCAGCTCCCAGAACCCCAACTCTTCCCTTCTTCCTTCGCCATTTATTAGAATTTTTTTTCTCTTCCCTGTCACGGCCAAGTAAAGGCAGGACATCTCTTCTCCTCCCCACCACCATAACAAGCCGTATCTGTAGCAGCCAGCCCAGCACAGACGCACAACCACCACCACCATGCCGGAGTACCTCGAAGACCCGTCCGTGCTCACCAAAGACAAGCTGAAGAACGAGCTGCTGGCCAACAACGTGGAGCTGCCGAGCGGCAACCCGACAAAGGACGTGTACGTGCAGCTGTATCTGGACACCCTGACCGTGCAGAACAACCAGACGAAAGCCGCCGTCACCACGACGACGACGACGACCACCATCACCCAGACCCTGGACGCCTTCAGCAGCGACGAGGAGCTGCCGCCGCCCGTCGTGTCCAACCGGAGTAGTCGCTCCTCCGGCAGGGTGAGTCTATTAATGAGGAGGTGCTGCTACTTTGCAACTTTGGCTACAATGTTGCAGCAGCTGCTGCCTTCCATGCAGCCTGGATACAATAGTTGCAAGAAGTTGCAACCTTTTACTATCACTTTCGATGGCCTCTCATATTATAGGCTGAAGGAAAGATTCGATTGGTTCATAATTAAAAACGGGGCACACCACACGCCAGTCCTGGCTGTCCTTTTTTTTTTAAATTATGAACCAATCGAATCTTTTAATAGAATGATTAATGGCCGATTCGAATCTAAACTGATCGCAGCTGCTTCTAAAGGGCCCTCAACCAAGTTCGTGCATCGTTTCCTCTGACCGTGGCACAGCTGTAAAAGGGGTTTCCCGCTTGAATGTTATGATGGCATAATGCTATCCGAGTGTTAAAGGTGCTATCCGTAACTTTTATGTCGCCTTTTATGTCCTCCTATTTGGGGTTTGAACCATCGGATTCGGTCTCCCCCGCGTGGAAGACTTACATTTGTATCACTGAATCTAGATAGAACTGGCCTGCTTGCTTGACATGGGGAGATAATTGCACCTATGAGCTTCAGGCAGTACTGCTTGTGTAAACCTGTAGGTGTCCTACCCGACATCAGGGTCTATATTTCGCAATGGAAGAGTAGGGAGGCCACCTCAAAGCACTGCAGATCATGTAGGCATTCTAATAGCTAGCCTATAACATTGTACCATACAGTTAGAATGCAGATATATTCTTTGAAATAAGTTCCGGATATCAGCTTTAAGTTTGGAGTGTATTTTGGAAGTAATTTGTTCATGTACAGTCACTAAACATAATTTGCTGCAGGTGGTAAAAATGTCCGATCCAAAATTGCATTAAGCTGCATTTGAACACAGGATGGGGAGATTTGCAGAGGTTTGAATGAATGGAGCCTTTGTTGAAGCACTTGTAGTTGTTGTTGACGTTCTTTGGTCTCAAGCCCCAAAGTCACTGTCTGCCTGGGTCTCGAATTTCTTATTTAAAAAAATAAAAACAACTTGTCTGGTAGGACTCACGGATTTTCCTTTTGTAACAGCATGGCTACGCTACTTTGGCTACTGTCCAGTGCTGGCAAGTGTGGTTTATGCATGGAAGTTGCATCATCAGCTATTCTCAGTGTCACTACTAAGTTATGCCTTGTGTGACTTAGTTTGGCAGAATTTATAATCAGACATGAAATCATGTCTGTCTCTGTTTTGAGTCATCATGTAAATTGTTGGATAAGAATGAACCTTTTGATCAATGTTGTGTCATTGAAACTGTGTCATTTAATATACTTGGTTATATTTAGTGATTTTCAGTGAATGAGTTTAGTTTCATTGGTTCATTTGTTGTCTCTTTTGAGCATTACTGCATTTGTTCAGGACTCATTTACTTTACTGATCCAGAGTACGTCTCATTCATTCTAGTGTTGGTCTTGATTTTGATTGATTGATTGAATACTTTATTAGTCAGAAATGTAAACAGCACATTGTACAGTCAGACATTAAGGCTAAAGGGATAACACAAAAATGTCCTGGGGGCTTGTTTCCATCGTGGTCCTATTAGACACCTTTTCTACTACAACCTTTTATATACAGTCCATGTGAATAAAAGGCATGCCGTGAGCAAAGTAGAACTATGACAAACAATTCCCTGTTATTCCTCTAATGATTACCATAATAGTTACTTAATAGTGATTTATTTTGATTCACAAGCATGAGTTGCAATTTCACTGATGTTTTATTTGATGCATGTGTGGCTTTGGCTTATTAGTTCATTTCAAACCTGAGCCCTTGGAATTGAGGTAAGGTCATGTCACTTGATTTGTGTTTGTTTGGTAAAACCACACAGAAGCTCTCTTTTGTGCTGTACATATGAGTATTGTGAGGTGTAGACAGCTGGACCATTGATCTTGTGTCCATCATTTACCATCCAGGTAATTACTGTGGACAGAACCTTCAGTTTTAGAAAGGACCGTTTTTTTAATGTGAAAAAGTTTGTGATAATAGCAGCAGCACTGGTATGTTGGATGCATTTCTTTGGGAAAGAAAATCTAATCCCAGGAAATTGAAGCTTGATATAGCCTTTTAGGCTATGATCTCACCCTATTACCACGTTTACTACAAAAACAAGTAACTTCTGCGTTTACTGCCGGTTCTCTTTATTTGAACAGAGTACATTTTGGATCTGAGGAGCTTTGAACTGTGATCTGATAGGCCTATGTATAGTAAGTAGTATTGTATGAGACTTTGCTTTTTGTTCAAGTTGTAATATATAATTGTTTTGTTTCACACATTCCAATCATATAGCCTGCCTGCTACATCACAACACTTTCTAGTTTCAACACTTGGTTAACACCCATTTTTCAAAAACAAAAACTCAAATACCCTGCCTGGCCTATTTTTGAAAAAGAAATTGACAATTTTCACAAATATTCACCTAAGATAAGTTAATGATTAAACATTAGTAATAATAATGGGTTGTTCTATTGTGGCGTTTTGGGGTGGGTCAAGATTTGAAGGGGATCACCAACCTTAAGTCCTGTTGCGGATGGGACTGTTTTCCTATTGGGTTTGGTTTCTTTATTGAGGAAATACTTTCTCCAAACGAGGAATGCGTGCTCTGACTGCTACCATATAGAATAGATGGGGCATGTCCCTATGTGTAAGACTGAGTGCATAATGTGTAAAGAGAGGGGGTGGGGGACAAAAAGTTGACGTGTGTGTAATTTGTTTAGTCTCGATGTTGCATGGTGCTGCATAGTAAGGCTGCTGTTGTTCCTTTGAAACCTGACACTTAGGCATGTCTGAGCGATTATAGGCTTCTGATGAAGGCTGGAATTAACCATTCAGCACAGGACATTCATTCCTGACATACCGACTTTTGAACACACATAGTTTTGTTCACTAGAGCATACAAGAATGAAGATGGAAGTTTTGTACAGACCAAAAATGCATGCATACTTTTGGATAGTTTATTTTTTTATATATTTTTTCGGCCTGCACGCTTTGTGTGCAGACCTCAATTTTTGCCATATTGGGAAAAGTTATAGTAGAACATGGTGCCAACCAAGGCATGAGGGCGTAGTGGAAATGGGAAGACGCATACTATGAAAGCCACCGCCTCCCAGCTAGTGTAAATCATGGTTAACCAATTTCCCACCGTCATTACTCAGGCCCGCAGTTTGTCTGAAAACCACCTGGCAACCGTCACTACCTCATTACATCACCAGGCCACAGTTGCGGGGCCTGCCTTGGCTAGAGCACACACTACCCCATGCAGACGTTTGTAAAAGCCTTATGGAAAATAAATACAAGCTGTGTTGAGATCATTCTCTAATCCATACTGTGCTCATAAACACTGTTTTAAAATAAAATCATAGTTTAGCTTACTTCATAGGATGTTTTGACGGTACAGGGCCAAGACGATTATGAGCTTACGGTTCAAATATGCCATGGGCGTGGTTGCTATAGTGAGCAACGCAGTTTTGTGTTTTTACATTTTCATTCCGTCTTCCTTATTCTGCTTCTCCCGCTTTCCCTCCGTCTTGGAATGTTGTGATTATGAAACGGACTGTTTTCACTCCAGCCAAGCCCTACTTTCCCTGGCCTGGCCCTGGCCCACAGTAAACCAGAGCCAGCTAGTACGCAAGTCAGTCCTTCCCCCGTCTCTGTGGCGTTCCCTCCCTGTCTCTCTGTTTTGGTCTCATTATTTCACATATCTGGAATTCTGATCAGAAGTTAGTACCATTGTTAATGTAATAAGGCCTACAGCCCTACATTCCTTACATTTTCCTGTGTAAGGCCTACAGCCCTACATTCCTTAAATTCCTGCTGGAGTTTATCAGCATCTTGAAAACCTTGTGATAGTGACGTTTAGACGACAGTTAATTGGCACATCACAAATTAGCAGGTGAAAAAGAGTGGGTGAAATTATTTTCTGCAAAAGCTTCCACGAATTGCAGTTGAAAAGCTTTGACATCTTAATGAATAATGTATGATATTCGTTCCGTGTTGTGTGTGTGTGTGTGTGTGTGTGCGTGTGTGCGTGTGTGTATATATAGTATTTTGTTAGTTTTGCGGAGGTGTGCATCATGCAGGGTAACACTGTGTCCACAACAAGCCACCTCCAAACAAAAACATTTTATGACCCAAGTGCCTGGCTCGCAACCACGCTCTTATTTGTAGAACACACAGTACTTCACTTCAGAGGGGATGACTTCAAACAAAGTCTAATTTCCTGAAGGCTAGTCTGTGAGGGGCTCATGTAGGCTACTAGGCAGGTTGTTTATGCTCTGAAATGGCAGCTAGCGCACAGCTGTTAGCGCTAGCGTGGACACAGTACTAAGCTACTATTGTCTTTTCCTAGCCCTCTGTCTTTAGAAGCAGGAGGATACTGATTATCCTCTTGCAAAGTCTAGCATTCCATTGTGTACAGTATGTGTGTAGATGATGCATGTCTAAGACACGTTCCTCCAAATATTTATTGGGCTTATGCATGAAGCAAGCACTGTAAATTCATACCGAGGAAAGAATCTGCCCTGTTCAATTAATGCTGCACCTACTGGAACTTGTTGTGCAGGTTTCTAATGAATTCCTGCAGGCGCTCGCAGCGCCTCAGGAACACACCTGTTTGGGTTGATGCAACAAACGTCATAAAGTTTCAAACTAGGGATCCCGGATGTACCAGTTTTTACATCTGTATCTTGACTGCTGTCGATGGATCAGTAAATAATGACATTCACTAATGCCAGTGGCTGATGTTTGTTTCATAAATCTATGGTTGAATTTGTGCTATTTAAAAAGATGTGGATGAAGGCCTAGAATGCTTTTTTTAGAATGAAGATGTATTTGTTTCCCTGGTACAAATGTGGGAGTGAATAATAACAAAAATTACAACAATCGGCCATTCGTTCATAACCCAAATTGTTGCTTTAAACGTTGGCCCAGAATTTTCCAATCTTTCCAATCGGTGCATCACTGGTTCAAAGAGACTGTGGCGGTCATGAGGGGGACAGACGGAGGCAGTAAATTGTTAGATGTCAGGGAGCAGCCAGTCGATCAGAGTCAACGTGGCCCCAAGCAGTAAGGAGTACAAGGAGAATCCCTGGCACTGGGCTAATAACTTACCTGCTGTGCTTCAAGAATGATTTCAAAGCACCGTACGTACAACACCTGTGCTGCTGTGCAGCAGTGGTTAACACATGTGTGCAGAATTTCAGACCTGAACTGAATGTGAACAGTAACACGGCTGTCTCCAGCCAAGTAGGGCTGTCATGATCACGCAATCTTGGTTAACATCCATTGTTGTACAAATAATTGCAATTAACAATTTAATTGTGTTTTTGGCAACATTGGAACATATAAATAATACTTGCCTCTGTAAACATAAATGGCACAGGACGGATATGACAAATAACTTGTATACATATACATTACACACAGAAATGATTGACAGCGACCGCTACCAATAATCCAAAATAAATGTACAATGACCAAAACGGGCCATGCAAGGTAATAATTTCATGCTTTCAAACATTTTCAAAAAGTAGCGAAAATATGTGTTGCGAGATTGTAAATCTGCTATTCTTTGCTATTTTTCAACAAGATGAATTCATAGAGATGAACGAAAACGTTTCTGACGATAATTATATGAAACATAATTTCGATTATCTCAAATAATTGCAATTCGGTGATTATGTAACAATTGTGAAAGATCTACTTCTACAGCCAAGCTGACCTCTGCTGCTTCTCCGTCCACAGAAAGCCACCAGGAAAACAGACAAGGTTCGCTCAGATGAGCTGGACGTGACTGAGCTGGCCGCCGAGGGCCTGAGGGATGAGCTGGTCAAGTACGGGGTGGACGCTGGGCCTATCGTGGGTGAGTCACATGTGACCGCACTACGGGTCCATTTTTACACTCAGATTTAGGTTGATACTCAGGATTTTACGGTTTGATGTTTTATGTGGTCAGTGATTCTCAACCTTTTTTAATTTCAAGGATCCCCAGTTTATGCAGATTAGGCCACATTTGATATGATTTAGTTTTCTCTGGGAACTCAATCGACCCCAAATCCTCAAAGTTAATTTAACTCATTCACTGCCAGAATAAATAAATCATTAAATCATCACCACTGCCAATTGGTCGATTTTCTTACCTTTTCAAGTGGTCACAGAATATTTATCTCCAGTATTATCAATCCCCTGATGGTTGCTAAATCACGGAGGGTTTCACTGTGCTGGAGTGAGGAGTGGGGATCCCTCAAGGAAACCTGGTGGTCCCCGGACCCCACGTTGAGAACCAGTGGTGTACGTCAGTGGTTCTTAAAAGGGGTCCCTGAAAGGGTTCCAGGGGGTCCCCAGCAAAATGTGTTAATATAGCCTCACAATCACTTTAGCCACTTAACCTATCTTATAATTAGGCTATTCAAAAATAGCCGATCTACAAGCTCACAACGCTTCAGTGTGATGCGTTGTGAGCTTGTAGATCTGCTTTTTATTATTTATTTTTTTATCTTGAAACATTCAGGTACAATGTAAGAAAGAACACACATCCCTTCTGAGAGTTCATGGCACAAAATCTTTTCAGAAGCCAAATACAAGTTTGGGGGGTCCTTGACATAAAAATGTTTGAGAACCTGTGGTGTAGGTTACATTAGGCCAGGGACGTGCGGCAGCATCTGGCTTTAGCCCAAACAATGCACCAGTGCACGTTCACACTTGTGCCCAATGTATCATGTAAGTGCCACACTCTGTACGGAGGTGGGGGAATTTAGCAAATGCTCTTGACATAATAGCTGTTTGCAAACAACCTTTGGCACATTTTCACATTTCCAGACTGAGAATTAGCTAAATCTGCTCACACGTGCACTGACTCACATGCGCTTTTCAGTATTAACCCATTCAGACCGGGAACGCATCTGTGTGTCATTTTAAGATTTCTTTGGGCTATTCAAAAATAGCAGATATACAAGTCATAGGGCGGCACAGAGTGCCGCGGCACAGAGTGCCACGCTATGAGCTTGTAGATCTGCTATTTATTTTTTATCGTGAACATTTGTGCAAATATATACTTTTAAAGCAAACCTTTTTTACTCTGTTACATCTTCTGGGGGTCCCTGAAACAACATATTTTGAGATGGGGGTCCACGGCCAAATACATAGAATTTTTTAGAAATTACAGCAACAATTATAGCAACACAGAAGACATTTGTAGAATCCCCAGAAGCAAAGATTTGATTAACAAATGTTCCCTTTTAAAAATATATATATTCAAAGACCCATGATTTTCCAAGATTTTCCAAAAAATAGCAGATCTACAAGCCGAGTGCCGCGCTAGGAGCTGGTATATCTGCTATTTTTGAATAGCCAAAGAAATAAAAAAATTACACACAGATGCGTTCCCGGTCTTAATGGGTTAAAGGAATATTTGCTTGCACACACAACATTCAACGCCACAAGCATTAAAGATGGAACTCCCTAAAAACAGGTGTTTTGCCCGGGGACAGCCCCTTACATCCCGTCATGCATTTGTTATTTTAAAAAACTGCCATGTCCTGATAATAGCCTACACGTGCATCTGGGTGAGAACACGTGGTCTCTAGTGAGTCTCCTTTGAAGAGCTGTCAGCTTCCTGCGTTAGTAGTAGTTACTCCTGTCACCACTGGATTGAAGGTTTTCCTGCTCTTTTTGTTCTTTCTACTTTCATGATTTTTGGACTATCAGTTGCGTCTGTGTTTGTGCTCATGTGTTGATCGACTGTCTTTTTTTTGTTCTTAAACTTCTGCTCAATTTAGTCATTATGCCAATAAAAATGTTTTATCATCAATATACATTATAGACCAAATCATCATGACGTCACCAAATATTTATTTCCAGAAAGATAACGCCGGCAGCGTCGCATTGGAGCAATAGTATTCATTAAGTTTATGTCTGGAAAAACAGGACACTTGATATTGTTAGGAATATATTATTTTGTTCCAAATATTCACAGGTTTACTACTAGACATAGCTAATGTTCTGGACACTATAGACATTCTACACGGAAATGTCTGTTTGTTTACAAACATTCTGATCTGGTCTATAATCAGAGTGGTATATTTCTTTACATTTCATAGTAGAAATAGAACAGTATTAATGAAGTAACCGACCAAACCTTAACCTTGCACAACCTGTTGCTGTTCCTCCACCCTCCCCACCCCCTACCAGCATCCACCCGTAAGCTCTACGAGAAGAAACTGCAGAAGCTGATGGACCAGGGTCCACCGGAGCCCCTCACACCTCAAGTAGTCCCCACAGAGATCGATGCCAACCACAACGGGAACTCTGACTCAGACCACTACAGCGACAAGGAGGAAGGTACATAACCACTGTTATGCATCGATTAGCATAAATGTGTCACACACAAGCGTACTGCAGAGTGTAGCGTGTTTGTATGCGTGTTACTGTTACCACCACACATGCTGTGGTAATTGAATGTTCGCAGCATGTCAAGTGTTTAGTGTTTCCTGCAGTTCAGTATTTCTGTGCACGCCATAAAATAACTTTTGAGATAACATGATTAGCTTAATGATTTACTGATGTACTCTTTTTCTATACTTTATTTTAGTAAAATCTGGTTGTGAGTGCAACTGGTGGACTATGCACACTGGCTCATTTTCTGAAAGGAATTATTTCTGTGTTGTTGGATTCCAATTCTAACAGAAAGTACAGTCGTTTTAAAACCCTTATTAACCAGGGAAATGAACGGCATGTTTTTATTTGTAGTTATTGAACGGGGAAATGAACACACAGCATGTTTTTATTTGCAGTTATTTCCTGAGTTGAGTATTTCAGTGAGTCAAGTGAGTAGACCAGTGCTTCCCAACCTTTTGTGGATCAGGGCCCACTTAACCCGGCAGCCCTGTTAAGTGGTCAGAAGGGTGGTCCGTGTGCACAATTTTGATGATGGTTCCAACTTGGATCAATGGAACTAACATAGTGTACTTTAAGTTCCCATTCATGAGTATCACAATGAAAATACATTTTCAAGAAAGAAGTTTTGTTTGTGTGTGTTGACAGATGAGCCAGCAGTTCCAGAGCCAGTGGTACAGGCTGAACCAGAACCAGAACCTGAACCAGAGCCTGAGCCAGTCCCAGAGCCAGCTCCAGTGGTGGAGAGACCCTTAAGGAGCCGAGGGAAGGTCCCAGTCACCACCCGTGCACGTAGCAGCCAGCACAACAAGGTAGATGGCTCTTTATTTATGAAGGTTAACCCAGAACCTTCCACAACCTGAAACTTTCCAGAACCTGTGAAGTTCTGATATATATTTGTTGTTTACTTCTCCATTATATCCAGAACCACTCCTGAAGGGAGAGGTATGTCATAGAAAAAAGGAAATCCGAAAAAACTAATTTCTGAGTAGAACTCAGTTAGTACCACGTCCTGAGCAGGCCCCAAGGTTCTGAGAACCGTAATCCGAAACGGAGCCGTAGCGCATGGAAACAAATCCGGAACCTGTGAAATACATTAGCGGCATGGCGCGGTTCACTTAGGTCTTGTAGTCAAGAAGAGCCATTAGAAATAAAAAAGAAATTTAAGGACCACACTGGCAACAAGGCACACCATTGTCTATTCACTGATCAACCAAATATCCTACATAAACATTGACCCATTTTCCAGTTTTTCCTGTTTTTGGCTAGAACGAACACCGTGCACCGCTGACCGTGCAATCATATTCAGCATGTTGAACTACTTCTCTCAAGTTTCCATTCTCTTAAAGTTCATTTTCGGTACTGAAATGAATGTGGTATCTTGCTATCTTCCTTGAAAATGAAACAGAAAATGGTCGGCAGTAATGTCGGGTATACCTTGAGTCACGGTACAGTATATTCAATGGGCTAAACATGCCAGATCCCTGATATGGTCCTTTAATGTTAGAGGATGGATGGATCCTTAGACCTATAACTGGTAACAGTGTTCTCTAGTATCTACACCCAAGGGCAGAACACAAGTGACTTGATGTTTGCATCTGATGATCAAAACTTTTATTACTCTGTTTGTTTTTCCTATCAGCGTGAGTGTATGATGGACAGCTACAATCCTTCAAATAACGCCCTCTTTTGGAGGCATTGTAAAAAAGAAAATATCCTTACCAGAAGTCTGCTTTTACCACCAAAAATGCAGGAATGTATGAAATATATCCCTCAAGACCAAAGCATAATTAACCAAAACGGTGAACATTCCTTTTTCTCAGAAGACTGAGATAAATGGGATATCTTAGTACTTGTTTGTGCCACTAATTCTTGTACTAATGTTTTGAGGTGCATTATCAGTGAAATATGTTTATCTGTACATTGACTGATTTGTGTTTTAATTTTGGTATGCTTTTAATGGGAGATTAATTCTCCCCTGCTTTGTTGATGTTTGACCTCCTGTGTAAGTTAATCAGGGGCCTCCAAATGTAGAGAATCACTACTTTGTCATGCTCCAAATGATAATTGGTAAATGGTGTATTCATATAAGCGCCTTAATCCAAAGCACTTTACAAAGTGCATTACATTAGCCTGTTGACACACCGATGGCAAAGGCCATGCAGGGCAGCAACCTGCTCACCACGAGCAGCAGTTAGGGGTTCAGTTAGGGGTCTACCGGGAACCTTACGTTTCCCAAGAGGCCGCTCTGTCTCCTGACTCTGAGCCACTGCCTTTCATTGAGTGATGCATTCAACGAAAAGCAGTGAATTTACGAGCACACACATACATACTTAAAGCGTAATTTTGCACACCACGGATGGGATGATATGAACATTTCATGTTGCAATTATTGTAGACAAAATAATTGCGATAAGCAATAAAAAAAACTTGCACCCTGGCATTCATAGTCTGGGGGGAACATTAGCCAAAAATAGCAGATCTACAAGCTCACAACGCAGCTATTTTTGGTGAAGCGCCAACTCGGCTCCAGTGTATGACGAAGGACAATTTCTCGATAAATTAAAATCTCTGCGATATGATTGTCAGTTTTTTTTTTATCGTTAAACACTATCGTCCTCGTCTCGATCCACCACCATCATCTCAGACACAAAGCAGGTCCTACAGGGCAGCTGGAGTTGATTAAGTCGTTTCTCCTGAGCTGTGGGGGAAGGAAGTGTGTTTCATTGGACCCAGCATGTCACGGGAGGATGTCTTTCCCAGGTGTTTCGCCCAGGCGGACAGTGTTTTGAGGTTAGTTTTAGGCATTATTTCTGTGAGGTTAGGCATAGTGTTTGTGAGGGTAGGTTTAGGCATAGTTTTAGTGAAGTTAAATGTTAGGGTTTAAGCGCAATCAAGGCGAAACACCAAGGAAAGAGGGAGTCCCCACACACCCAGCACTGTGTGTATGTGTCCGTATCTGTGTCAAGAGCACATGATGTGGATTAGGTTTTTCTTTTCTTTTTTTCTCTGCCGCTACTCCATGCTTTTTGACTCTTTCACCCTCAGCCCACTGTCGCCCCACCCCCACCCAGTGGTTGAAGAAGTACTTGGATGTTTTACTGAAGCAAAAGTACCAATACCACAGTATAAAAATACTCTGTTAAAGTAAAAGTCCTGTATTAAAAATGTACTTGGGTTAAAAGGTGCGAAAGTATTGCCATCAAAATTATTATACATACAGTAACAAAGTAAAAGTACTCATTTTCAAATAGCCAAAGTACGACTTAAGTGCTTAATGTATGTTTTGTATTAATTTGCAAAGTAACCAGTATCTAGTGTCAAATGATAGTAGTGGAGTAAAAATATCACAAAATGGAAATACTCAAGTACAGTACTTAGTTACTTTCCCCACCCGCCCTGTCTCCCGGTGCTCCCACCCGCCTCCTGTCCCTGCTTATCTAGCCCGCTCTCCTCTTCCCTGCACTCTCTCCATCTCCCATTTCCATATTGGAAACTAGCCATGTTATTAAAGCATCACGCCTCATGGTCCTAATTGGTACAGTAAGTACTTGAGAGACTTGTAGGTCATAATTTAAGTTGCAATAAAAATCTAAATGACAGCGGTTGATTAAAAGCCTATGTGCACTTCTTGGGGAAAGAGCGTCCTCGCTTAAACACAACAGCAGTCTGAAATTGTTCCCACGTGATGCGCAGTTGAATCGTGGAGACAAATAGTTTGGGCTCAACACCGATGTGTTGTGCTGTTTGTTTGCCGCCTCCTCCTGCTTTCCCTCCCTCGTGACTTTGTGTTTGTGAGCTGCTCCCCCCTGCTGGTGAGACGGTGAATGTTCGCCTATTGATCTGAGACATGAGAAATGTTAGGCATGTGAGAGCTGCGTTGGCATGCCAAGAACATCTTTATTTCCCTGGCATGTGACCAGATGTCGAAATGATTTTTGATGAAGATGCTACAGGTATGTGCCAGTGGGTGCGCGCACACTTTGTGTAAGGCCAGACATTAATTTCTCTCCATTCTTATATATTGGAAGGAAAAAAGATTTAGCCTATAATGATGATAATATCGATTAGTTTGATTTACTCTCTTGCAGCCCTAAGGTGGATGTGCGTGTGTGCAAGCATGCGCGCAATGTCTTTTCCTCACTGTGTATGCAGATGGATGAGCCATTGTGTCATGATGGTGTGAATGTAAAGCGCAGATCCAGGAGGTCAGCCAGAGTGGAGCCGATCCTCAAACCTTGGTCTAACAATGTAATGTAACCAACGGATAAAAGCTTAAACACGGCTGGTGTCAGCTTTACTTTGGTGGCGGTTTTGATGTGATGGCCGTTTGCTGCTTCGTAATGCGTCTCTTTTTTGACTGCAAAGGGCAACTCGGAACCTCTCATAACCGTCCTGGAACTTTCCAGAACCTGTGACAGGCTATTTTTGAACAATTCTGATATGTTATATGTTCTGAGTTCTCAGAGCTCAGGGTTGGTACGACCTCCTGAGCAGGGCCCAAATAAGGGTTTGAGAATCGAGTCATAGCATATGGACACAAACCCAGAACCTGTGTGTGAAATACGTTAAGGGGCACAGCATGGTTCACTGAGTTATTGTAGTCAAAAAGAGTGCACTGGAGCAGTGAAGAGTGCTCGGTCTTAAAGCGGCACTATGTAACTTCTTTTAAATGAATAAAATGTAATTTTGTCCAATCTCTATGGTAGAGTATGTTAATACAATATAACTTGTACAATTGGGGTGGTTGTATTTTGTCTCCCTGCTTTTCTATTAAGACATTTAGATCATATCAAAGGTCATGTCTCACCTAGACACAGGATCAGATCAATTTAATTTAATTTATCCCTTGAGCAAGCAGACGGGCTCTATTAGCTCAATGGTAAAGATTTCAGCACTTGCGCAGGAAACCGGGTTCAAATCCGGGGTAGAAAAGGAAACTTACATAGTGCAGCTTTAATGGCTATTACGCTTTATTTTATTTTGTATTTATTTCACTTGTATAGCACCTGGTCACAGAGCAATGGGTGTGCACACTTCAACTCCTTTTTCCCTGGTACATTGTATCTGGTGCTTCCTCCACATTCCATGCATTCGTGTTTGGAAGTGACGACCACTACAGTATTGGTATAAAATTATATTATCTTACTACCCCATTTTAAAACGACAAATATAACACATATTATATTGTAATGCACATTATATCTTTGCTGTCAGTCAGAAACCTTGTATGATCCATTTCAGGGAATGGATCGAATGTTGAGTTATTATTGTAGCTACCTTTACATCACACTGGCATACAACGCACTGAACGCAGTATAAAAAGAAAGAAAGATGGATATGCAAGGTTTCTGCCTGACAGTGATGATCTATAACTAAGCACAAGAAGCTTCCCTTCTTATTTTGTAATTGAAGCATCCACTGTTGAGACGGTCAAATGACATGCAGCCCCCCTCGCTGGCTAGTGGCTAATTGACCTAGTCCTAGGACTGTCCCCTCATAATCGATTCATCAGTCTGTTTGTACTTGAGTTTGCTGCATTGTTTTTCAGCTTTTGTTCTCTTGTAAACTTTAGGTATAACCCTTTTAATTCTGTAAATATGTAACTTTGAACAGCTAGCTACTACTAGCCATTGTGAAATCAACATTAGAATGTTCCACCAACCTCTGAAAAGGCTGCTCTCTGCTGGATTGTATGCAGCAAACGCCATTTTACATTGACATTTAAATCAAGTAATTGATTAGTTGACCAAGAACGTGTTAAGTGAAGCACAGCCCTCTCTGTTGCTCACTCTTCTCAAAATATGGACCTGCTCCCATTCTGAAAGTCTACAATGGTGAGATGGTCACTGCTTTCTTATTGCTTTCTTATATCAACACCTCTGGGTTTACTGAGGCTCACACTGCTTCTGCACACAGCTGAGAGTGAATCATTGGCCACTTGATTCACATCATGAGTGTTAGGGTTTTAATTCTAGTGCATGACCATGTCCTGTTGGATGAGGGCACAGGGGAGAGATGTTATGATGTGGGTTTCCCCTGCTTGGCCAGATAATATTTGGAATGAATGGAAAATGAATTAGAATTGTCTTCTTTCTGTCCACAAAGAGCAGTCATCATAAATCGGGAATAGAATGTGAAACTGGAAGACAGGAGAATAGAGCACCGAAGTCTGACGTAATTTACGCATCCTACCTAGGTCTCGGTTCCCTCCCCATTCTGAATTCCCATAGACGCGTTTAATATCACGGCATATAAGAATTGTGTTCCAAAAATAAACAAATGAGCACGGCGGTTTGACTCATAAGGATATGAAGCATCAACTGACGGTGAAAAAACGTTATCGCCGCCGAATTAATTACATTTTCACCAGAAACGGACTACATCATATATGAGTGACTGACTATCGTAAATACAGAGGCACCTCCCTGACAATAGCGCCGGGACAGTTTGTTTATTTTTTGGACCGCAATTCATATATGAGACGATTCTAAGATGACCCAATGTTATTTTCCATAGAGATGAGCGAGTGACGTCAGGACTTCGGTGCTCAAAAGAATCACGGTTGGGTATTTGGTGTGGTCACATACAGGTGCCTTTTGGATGCTTTGGGTGTGTTGTTGTACTGTAGTTCAGTTATTGTTCTCAAACGCTTTAATGTCAAGGACCCCCACATTGATTTGTATTTGGCTGAGGAAATGTATTACCGGTAAATTTGTTTTCAAAACAATAAAATATTGCCGATCTACAAGCACACGGCCCAGTGTTGCATTGCGACACGTTGTAGAGCTTGTTGAAGTATAAAATGGTGTTAAAGTGGTTGAACTGATTTTGATGCTATTTTAAACTCATTTTGCTGGGGACCCCCTGGAACCCTCTCAAGGACCCCTGGGGGTCCCCAGACCCCACTTTGAGAACCACTGGTGTAGTTGATGCTTTTTATTGTTAGTTGAACATGTATGTTGTCATTGGTCACCTCCTCCAGGCTTCGTGGGAGGTATCGACCCCTCATACCCCTCCCCAACAACTGAAGGTCAGTTTATAATATCATCCAGAACTCATAATTTTTCAGCCCTCCTTGCTCTATCATTCTTTTTTTTTCTTTTTTTTATGTATTGTAATCATTTTAACAACATTTTTAGTTCTAAAGGCAATGGGGTAAATGGTAAATTTACCCCATTGTTTATCCTGTAACCTGTGTGAGTTCTCTCTCCTGATCGGATAAAATTGGTATCCCGACCTGAACATGCATTTTCAGTTTACTAAAGAACTGGAGAGACGGGGAAACCCCTGTTACTGAACAAACACTATAGCAATGATTAATATTAGAATATAGATCAACAAAACAAAAATAATATCACTTAACCTATCTTTTAACAAATTCTTATTTACAACAGCGGCCTGATAAAATGCAAGGCGTCTTGATGGAGAGGGTATGAAAAATCAGACTCTTACAAACAAGGCAATGCAACTCTAGCATTGGTTGTCATCTGTCTCTTTTGCTTAATTGATTTAGTTTTTCTGTCATTGTTTCCAAAGGATTTCAGGCTGGGGCCTCTTTTGAAACATCAGGGCCTGCTCAGTCCAGCTAATAAGACCGACTCTCGTTCACTTTCGCCCAGACCGTCTGAGGTAGCTCTTTCTACAGGAGAGACGTACATTATAGCAGTGGTTCTCAAACATCAAGGACCACCAAATTAATATGCCTTTGGTCGCAGACGGACATCTGAAACCGAAGTATAAAATGGGATTAAAGTGGTTAAACTGTAACCCTCTCAAGAACCCCTGGGAGGTCCACAAACTCAATTTTTGAGAACCACTGCAGTTGTGTAGTATGCTCCCACACTGGCTGTTTGTAACGGAGGGGACTCACTGGTCTGTTTTGTTTGTTTTTAATGAGTGATGAGATAATGCCCTATTTTTATAGAAGTTTAACTTGTTGGGAAATGTCACGTCAAGCGCTGGCTAGTGGCTACACATGGGTAGTTCTTTTTGTTGTTCACGGCATTGTGGTGTTGAGGCTAATAGTCACAGATATGAATAGATTCACGTTGGGTAGTTCTGTTGGTTGTTCACGGCGGTGGTGTTGAGGCTAGGAGTCACACCGGCGGTGGTGTTGAAGCTAGGAATCACAGATGTGAACAGATTTCCACCTGGTTCAGTGTGTCAGCTATGTATTCACAATGTCTGTCCGTTTCCCTGCATCTCATTCTCTCCAGCATTCATTCATTGACAGTTTATATCTGCTTGTTCTGCTCGTTCACTACTGTGCCGCCATAGCTGGTTTCTGATGCAACCTTCTCCAGTGCTGTGAGGCAGAGATGTGTGGCTCTCAAACCAAGGCTCTCTCCAGTGTTTACGGCCCCCACTGACTGCCACACCAAAGGCCTACCAGCGAGGATTAAGAGCCCTTCAACCTGGAAGAAGGTGTTCATTCACCACTCGGTGTATACGTGTAAATGTATAGGAGGCATTTTAATGACGACGGAAATTTCCATTTTGTTAAAAAAGCAAAAACATTGTGGTTCAAGGTTGGAAACCAGTTTGGTTCTGTGCACATTGTTGTTATAATCATAAAGTGTGTGTTTACATGCACTTATCGTATGTTCTTCAAACCCATAGGCCTATGAGGACAATGTGCGTCCCCCCTCTCCTAAACCGATCAAATGTCAACCTCATCAGCCAGCCCCCATACTCGACACAGCAGTGGTAGAGGTTGGACTCGCTTCTGTCTACTCCTATCTAACGTTCTCTAAAACTGATTCCTAGACAAAGAACCGTTCAAATGTCAAGGTCATCTTGCCCCAGTAGACTGAAGCAAAGATGTATTGAGCAGAGTATTGGGCCAAACCCATGGTCTGTCACATGTCAATCTCTACTTGCCTTTTCTCTGATCACCCTCACTGTATAATAACCCGTCCTAACCAGCTAACATGACATCTGTTTGGTTTTTGCTAGCTTTTCCATCACTGTTTTGTTTTCAATTTATTTAGCGTTCATATTTGTATTATTCTGATCTCATACAAAACTATTCTAATCCAGACGGTATTTCCTGGGGACCCATGTCCATATGATCCAAGTCCATTGGATCATTTGATCGGAATCGACCCAGTTACCCGTACACCATTTTGCAACATATCACCCATCAAGTTTGAGTTTGATTCAGTGATCATCGCTGGCTGTCTACCAAAGGTATTGTTCCATCTTTGGTGGCACTGGTATTACTGATTGGCAGATGATTTTTCATTGGGTTACTGAATTGAATGTTGTGTACAGAAACACACTGCATAGTGTGAACACGTGGTCGAGGATGGTGAATGGGGCTCTGTGTGTGCGAGCTGTGTGCATGCACATGCAGCTGTTTGTCCCTGCACATTTGCGTGACAGCTGAACTGTTGGATCCCTGAACGTTTCTGTACACTCATAGACCTTGTTTCTGACTAGGACAAGCAAGTGCCAACAGGTGTCCATGCTGATACAAGCCAGCAAAAAATCACCCGCTTCCTCTCCGCTCCTCTTAGCCCTGCCAAGAAACATGGCAGTAAAACCATGGTTCCCAAGGACTCAGGACTCAAAGAGGTAGCTTTGCTATTGCAGATGGCTAGTTGGCCACTATCACAAACTGTCTATTTATATGAGAGTGTGTGTTGTCTGCACTTCACATGGTGGTTTCTCTTTGTTTTGGAAAGTGATTTGTGTTTGGTAAGTGGTCACATGGGGAGAGCCATGGTATCCAATTTCAGGTAGTGAGCCACCTGGTGGTTACTAGATGCACTTACAGGTGATTGCAGTTGATGCTAACTGTAGTACAGTGGTTACATTTATTATTATTACTTTTTTTTACGTGTTAAAAGTTTTGAGAATGATTTTACATTTTCGCCTACACGGAAACCAGAATTAATTTAACACTTGACTGATCTAAATGTCTGCGTAGGTGGAGAAGATAGCAGCCAGTGAGGAGATCACCAGAGTGGACCAGAGGGACATTCTCAAGGAGTTGTTCCCCAATGACATTAACTCTCCTACAGGAATCAGGTAAGTCTAAACATACACCCTTTAGCCTGAGCGGTCCTAACAAACTACCCATTTCCAGTCCTGTGGTTATTCTAGGTGGAAAGTGGTTAAAAGAGCATGGACAACAACATGGAAATAATGATTAATGATAAATGATAATTTAATTCAGAAATAAATTCGAACTATTATGCAAAAATAATTGCAATTAGCTCAAACAAAGGCATCCCTCTAGCAGCCATTGTGGGGCAGCGGTAGCCTAAAGGTTAGAGGAGCACGTTTGTGACCGAAAGGTTCCCAGGTTCGATCCCCTGGACCGGCAGAACAAATATGGGTTGGGAAGTGAATGGCCACCACTTAAACCCCTCCCCAAACACCGCTGAAGTGCCCTTGAGCAAGGCACCGAACCCCCAAACTGCTCCAGTGGAGCTGCTCAGTGGCCAACAGTATACGACTGTGGTTGTACTGGGCAGTTCCCAGGTTTTATGTGCTTGTGACTGTGAAGCAGGGCGTTGCAAAACTTACAAAACAAACAAACAAAAAAACATTGTACTCTCTCTCTCTCTCTCTGTCTCTCCTGTAGCGCCACCTGTCGACGGCCCATCCGAGGAGCAGCGGGACGTCCCCTGAAGCCCAGCGACCTCTTGAACGACGAGCACTTCCTCCGCTCCCCGAGAAGCGTCAACACCACCAAGACCACCACCTCCTCCTACACAGAGTCTCGCTCTGTCCACAGAGTCTCTGCCCTGCCCCCCACCTCATCTTCCTCCTCCTCTTCCGTGGCGTCCAGGCTAACGGCCACGGCAGTGGCGCCCCCCACCAGCCAGAGCAAAGCGGCGCGGCGTGGCCTGTCTCTGTGGATAAAGCTGTTCCTGCTAGTCACCGTGGCCGCCTTCCTCTTCTTCGTCTACCAGGCTATGGAGACCAACACCTTGAACCCGTTTGGCGACTCCGGAGCTCCGGAGCAGATCGGCGGCGGCGACAGCGCAGCCGAGGTCACCAGCAAGTGAAAGCCAGAGGGAGCAGCGGGTTGATTTCAAGAAAAAGGCCTTTTTTGTGGGGTTTGGGTGTTTCTGTTGGCACGCCACTGGTTCTCAAACTTTTTTAATTTCAAGGACCACTAGTTTAGTATGCATCAAGCCACGGACCCCTCCATAACTACAACAGTGTGCAAATGGAACCAAATGGACCCATACATGTCTGTACACTCTTGGAGTTACAAACATGTATGGGTCCATTTGGTTCCTACCTACCAATAATTTAGCTGATGACCCGTGGGGGACCCCGGACCCCACTTTGAGAACCACTGTGGCAGCCATTCGGTTAACGAGCTCCCGCCGACCACAACCGCCGTCGCCGTTCGTCGTCACTGTTATAATCTCTTAATGGTTTGTTTTGTTTGTTTTCTTCTTTATGTGTCCTCATTTAAAAAGCCGATTCTAAGTGAATATGTCGAGTAGTACTGTAGCTGTCTTCGTGACACTCTTCAAAGGATCTCCGTAACACAGCGTGAAAGGACAGTGTCGGGTTTTTTTGTCCATGTCGTTTTTGGTTCCTTCTTCATCCGACTCACTCCCAGCCTTGCGTGACTGAGAGAAAGCCAGTGACTTCACCATGTTCCATAAAATGAATTATTTTGTATTATTATTTTATATAATACCTGCATGGTGTGTATGCATGGTTGAGAAAGACATATTTTCCACACTTTGCCTTCAGCCTTAATTTATGCTTTGTCATGCTAGGGCGCCGCATGCCGGAGAATGGCAGTTTTTCGGGGCATGGCGCCATCGTGCCACCAAGTGTAAATTAGGCTTCAGTGTCTTCAATACTGTAATTTGGTTTTATTGAACGTCTTTTGTTTATGAGACTGGGAGGCTTATTATAACTCTAAAATGCTTAAAGGACCACCTATTTTCAACCTATCTTTGTATATTTGGTCCTCACTAATGCTGATTAAAATATGGTACAATTTTTGTTTACTCTGTCTGCGTCTCATTAATAAGAAATGACCAAAACCTGCCTACCGATGATGTCACTGGTAGGCCGGTTTCTGAACTGTCCACAGGCCTCCTCTGAGACGGAGTGAATAAACAGAAATGGTGCCACATTATAATGAGCATTAATGAGGACCACTTGTATGAAGATGGATTGAAAATGGGTGAAGTGGTCATTTAAATGTTTTCTGAATCGCTTATACATTTATTTTCTCGTATTTTTTATTAAAGATGATGAAAATGATGCCCCTGTTTATTCTAATTATGTATCGTGGTAAGGAATTCTAGATAATCCACTCAATAAAAATATTGTATTGTTACTATGGCTGAAGGATTATTTTATTTCTTAGAATTCAGTTTGCTCATAGAGTTGGTGTAAAGCTCTCCTGTACACAGAAGTAAAACGGTTCACATAATAGAATGTCAAATATTGGTGTGAATTGTTATTTCGCTGTATTCACATATTTTTCACACATTTAGTCTACCAACACATAAGGAGTTTTTTCCCCTTGTTAACCTTGAAAAGGAAGGTCACTTTAAAAACAATACTTTTGGTTCTAGCAATGCCATAGCATACCATCAGTAATAATACATGTTTTAGTCAACACAATGGGTAACATTTCAACAACAGAATCTGAAGTTAGTTTTTGTACCCAAAATCTTTTCTCTGCCGTCTTCATTAACCAATCTAGACTATAAACCAAAGATGAATATCAATTTGATGTGACCTTATCTATAATTAATTATAGGACCTATACCCTAAACCAGCAATGAATCCACAAAAGTTGAAATGAATGTTCTCAGTTTTCCAGATTCCTAGATCATTTATAAGCTAATGATATGAACTATTGACCTTGAACATAAAATAGTGCTTATTTTGAACAGTTAGTTTTGTGACCTAGGATGTATTTTTTCAAGAGAAAATGTGTTATTTGCTTGTTTGATTACTGTTGTGAAAGGGAGGGGGGCCTGAATAGGGTTTGATTTTCATAAATTGTGAAATGTGCTGAATAAAATCTATATGTATGTTTGTATTATCACTTGGTCTTCAGTGTGTACTGCAGGTGATTGAAAAAACACTCATTATGAACAGCCGTTTCTCATCCTTGAGTGCAACATGTGTAGAACTGTGTTTCCTAAAGTGAGGTCTGGGAACCCCCAGGGGTTCCAGTGGGTTCCCAGCAAAATGAGGAACAGTTTAACCACTTTAACCCAATGTTATACTTTGGCTATGGGAAAAATGTATGACAATTTTTAACAACCCAATTATTCTCTTACAAAATCGTGTCACAAAATATTTGCAGATGGAGGTCCGCAGACAAATGCATATTAGTTTGGGGGTCCTTGCCATGAAAAGAACCACTGACATAGTGAACACCTCAGTGAGGAACGAAGGCTTTGCTCTCAGCTTCGATGACCGGACAAAGGACAAGAATAGAATGCTGTCAACAGATAATCTACTTAGAAGAGTGCCTCACTCTCATTCTGTTTCTACTCCAACCTGCCTCCTTCCCTCCTGCATAATCTCCTGCTCCACACTCCAGTCCAGTTGGTGGTGGTAATGCACCTCCAAGCTAGTTTGCCAGCTCTATGCTCCAGACCCTCTGTCATTGGTTCTTGTGACACTTTATCCAATGAGGTGCGTCGCCGCCATATTTAAAGCCCACAGTGTTGTAATTCATTTGATTCCTTACTATCAATCAATCTCACAATTGCCTAGAGGGTGGGTGGATGTCACAAACGTAACATCCGGACTTGCGAGGCGCACCGTTGCTCCAATCCGCACCAAACTTGGAACAAACACTGTTCAGTGGTCTTTGCTAAATCCGGTGTATTTACGTTCATGTGACGTTCATTAATATGCTCTGTCCTGTCTAAATAAACAAATAAAGTAAGGCATGAGAATAGTCACACAGGGATCACGTGAGGGCCCCAAGGGGCCACAGGCACTCCGTTTCTCTAATCCGTGGCAGAAAACTGTTCAGTGGTTTGGTATGAGAATAGTCAAACAAAAAAAACGACATTGCACACATATGGGCAGTGGTGTGTTCTACCGTGTTGCGCTATATACGTAGTGTGACCTGCAGAAAAAAATCATAGCCAAGCGTAGCCCTCCAATAACCATTTCATCCATTGAAAATGTGCACGCGTATACCCTAGAACACCTAGAACACACCACTGCATGTGGCACTGCAGCAGTGTTACAGCAGTGTCGTAACACTTCAGATGGCCATAGTGCTCTGATTAGTGAAATAGGCTAGACTAGATTTGAGGGCGCTTTGTGGCCTGAAAACCTAGTAAGTAAAAAATGTGAGTACCTCTATCACTGGTTGATTCTGGCTTATCTTGGAGGATAGGCCAGAACAGAAAATCCCCCAGTTAATGGGGCTCCATTTTTTAATGATCAATCTTTTTTTTTATGAATTAATTCATTTTATTTGTTTTATTTCTTTGAAAATGTCTGAAATTCTTGCATTGAATTATTATCTATTTCTTTATTTTTTTGGGGGGGGGTGAATTGATCCGCGACCCAAAAATGGGTCCCGACCCATTGTTTGGAGAAACACTAGATGGGGGGAGGCTGGGAGGGGCTCGGGCGTTGATTGACGGCAGCCGTCTCGTCTCGGATAGGCCCGCCGCGCAGTTTTCCCGGGTGACGTACAGGTGACGTCACGGAAGGACACATTCGATTTACCGGGAGGTCATCGGGCCCTTCTACGCCGCCGGTTGCAGCACTACACACAGCGGAGGCGCCATCTTAAGACGGTAGCACAGTGAGTGACTTTTATTTCAATGAATAAATGAATGAAAATGGCCGCTGGCACCACACAACGACCCGCACGCGTTTATCCTTGAGGCCGTGCGTGTTTTGTCGCTGCGTTTCCAGTCATGTTTTGCGTTTAGTCTCAGCCTCTGCGGTGCCTTCAGCCCGTCCTTGGCATCACGGTCAAGTCGGCTAGCATGGCTAATGCTAAAGCCAGCTAACACAGTAACGTGAGCTTTTGACACAGAACGGCTGTTTATGTATTTTAGACCTCACGTTTTTATTGTTATTTATTTTATATTTATTTTATATATTTTATATATTTTATATATTTTATATATTTTATATATTATATATATTTTATATTTTTTATATTTGTATTTATTATATATATAATATTTATTATTCACGTTGAAAGTGTGTCTGTTAGAAAGCTATAACGCCAAGTTACTTTTTCCTGAATCTCCCTCTTCACCATTTAAATGTCAGCCAAATGTCAGTTTGAGGTTGTCACTCGTACGTGTCACGTGTGTGTGTGTTCAGTGGAGAGGGGGGCGGGTTGTGAGTGTGTGACAAGCTAAACCCCCTGGCCGGCTAGTGAGCAGCCAGCAGCAGCTGTAACGGGGTTGTTGTCCTTCCTTTCCTTTTCCATTCAGCAGCTCCAGAGACACTATGTACCCCACCGCTCTGACCCAGCTGTCCCGGGCCAACCCCTTCAGCGCCCCGCTCTTCTCCCTGCAGCAGGTCGAGGAGCCCAGACAGAAGCTCCAGGATGGGGAGAGCACCAGCACCCGAAGGCTGGCTGCTGCCTCAGCTGGTAAGTAAGCCCCTGCATGGTCCCCCCCACACCTTCCTTCCCCTTGGTCAGGCAAGCAGGTCCAGGCTTAGTCCAGTAGGCCTCAGCATTGGCTACATGGTTGATTTAAGTCAGAGGGCATGCAAATGTAACACATTTGCATGCCCTCTGAGTTGAATTAACTCAAGGGCATTTGCACACACATAGATACATTTAAAGGCTGAGGGGGATTTAACTTGGTGCAGTAGGACAGCTTGTCCGGTACTGTATAGGAGGCCTTAGCATAGCTGGCTAGCTCTGCTACTGTAGATGTGACTGACTTGACCTCGTCTGCCAGAGTTAACAACATGGCAGGGTCAGACAGCAGTTGTTTGTGACCGCTGCAACCCTGTGTTGAATTATTGATGTTTTTTTAAAAGTGATCAAACCGAGCCATTTATACCAATGTGAATGTCAAGCCGTATAGAAGCTAGGCCCCTGGCTATGACATGCTACCTGTGGAGGACAAGGGAAGGGCAAAGCACAATGTTGTCCTTGCATTGCAGGAAGTCTGTCTTCTGGTGTATTAACCCCTGCTGGTTGTCCTCTTAGGGCAGGTGAAATTGTTGAATTTCAAGGCTTTTGCCTTAAAAACATGTGCAGAAATGTCTTGACCCCTTACTTTTAAACGTCACAGTGCTTGCCATAAACTTTATGGCATAAAGTCATCAGTCCTCCTCTGGGATAATTTGGTACAGAGTTAACCAACCATAAGTGGATCTGTATCTTGTTATGATAGTTTACATATTTGAATTGTCTTTTTAAAGGGCATATAACGTTTTTAAAGTGCATATGAAGATTGATTTGGGCTGTATGAAACCATATGCTCTGTGTCAACTACAGTCTACATGTCTCTTCCAAGTTTCATTCATGTTGCAACTAGGGATTTGGTCTACGTTTATTGAGTAGGACTGGTAACCTACCAGTCATACTCAAGAACTGTGGATTATAGAGCTTAGCTTGGATTTGTTTTCATTCTAAACAAACCTGTTGGTTGGTGATTTAATGTTGCATAAGACGACAAAGTGCAACCTACCACCTGTATTTTTCATAGTTTGAACATATATTAACTCACTCTTTGAGGTGGACTTACATTTAATTTCAATCATTGATTATCTTCTCATAAGCCTAAACTTAAACACGACTGATCAGCTGATTCAGTCTTGAGGCCTCAAAGCAAAACAGCCATAGTATTTCCTCAACTCCAGCCCCCCCCCCCCCTCATATTTTTTTTTTTTGCTGCCCTATAATTCCCACATTTAAAAGTTCTACATTTGTTTCTTAGCAGAGGGAGACAGTTGTGAGTTCGGCTCTCAGAAGTATTTGATGCTGTGTGGCTTTGGTGGAATTGTGAGCTGTGGCATCACACACACAGCTGTCGTTCCCCTCGACCTGGTCAAATGCAGAATGCAGGTCTGTCTCTGTGGCTCGATGCCATTTTTAAACACGCCGCCAAACCCCTAACTGTTGTTGTTGTTTTTTTTGCATTAATTTGCATGAGAGAAAAGCATTAGCGTATTTGTCGTCATTATCCACTGATCCTCACAATTAAATGTTTTGGATTAATTTGATCAACATGGCATGGTAAGTGTGATTCACCTGTGGTGTTCCCATGTGTGGCTAATGATTCCTTTTCACCCCCACAATGTTATCACCCCTTCTCTTCTTCCTCTGTGGCTGAAGGTCACTATAGGCAAAGGGAAAATATGGACAGAATGTTGACCTTGCTATTTTTGAGCCCATCAAATTGTCCATCCCCCTTTTTATTGACTGAATTCATAGGTGCCCTATAATCGGAGTCATGCATGAATGTAGCACTTTAATTCTGACATTCTCCAGGCTGACTCCTGTTTGTTCATTAACACATTGCCTGATAGTGGGCTTTATAGTGCTAGTTTAACCTTCTGTGTAAGTGTTTACTAAGTCAAAGTACATTAGATAATGTTATGGTATGATGGTGGAAGAGGTTTAGGGTATTGTGTCTGTGTGGGCTGAAAAATACAATTGTTACAATCATGTTTCATCATTGATTTTTTTTTAATTTATATGTGAGTTATAATCATAAATTACTAATACAAGCTTGGTCTGAAATCAAATGTGTGTGGTGATTTATCAGCCCTTAATGTGTTCTCCTAATGATTGGCATGTTGGTGTCAGAGCCATGTTCATTGTAAGAGTTGTGTCACCTATGGCCTTGTAGTCATGTCCCTCGGTGACACAGCTTTTGCTTGACATGGTTCTAGTTTGGTGATTTTACCCATGTTGCATGCTGCATGTATGTTGTGTCTTGTGTCCCCCCTTAAACAGAGGAAGTGAGCTGTGAGTTTGGCTCAAGCAAGTACTATGCCCTGTGCGGCTTTGGGGGTATCCTGAGCTGCGGCCTCACTCACACAGCAGTGGTACCCCTCGACCTTATCAAGTGTCGCCTGCAGGTTTGTACAGTAGCCGAGTACATGTAGCAGCCCATAGTGAGCACTGAAAAGTGAAACCCCAATGTGAGATTTACTCATAGTAGTCGTAGTCATATAGGTACTACCAATTATAGTTGGCTTTCAGATAAATTCTTCCTGGTAGAAGCAATTAGGCGAGCCATATTGCATGATAACACGGCATGGGTTAAACTATTCCTATAAATGTGTACTATTTATTTAGGCAAATGGTGTGTCTATCTAAATGACATTAACATGAACAAGTAACCAACGTACACCTGCAAAGTATCATTAGCAACTACCTAAATCATTAACATGCAGTATACTGTAGGCTAGCTACACAACATCAGATGTTAGTGGTGTACTTGAGGTAGCTCCACCCTAGCCTACCTGGTCACTAATGATCACTAGTGAGTGAGTGATACCTCTTTGACATGACTAATCACTGATGTTATTCTGTTCCCCTTCAGGTGGACCCAGACAAATACAAGAGCATCGGTAAAGGCTTCTCAGTCACACTGAAGGAAGATGGGGTCAGAGGCCTTGGCAAGGGCTGGGCTCCAACGTTCATTGGCTACTCCATGCAGGGACTGTGCAAGTTTGGCTTCTATGAAATGTTCAAGATCTTCTACAGCGACCTTCTGGGCGAGGTGAGTCCAGGTGCAGGCTTGGTGTCCTACCTGACAGTGTTGTGCAGTTATGGCAAGTGGCGGTGTCTTGTCATCCAGCTAGTTTGCCATTTGGGACAACCCACTTGTCCTAGACGGGATGAGTCTCGTAAATGTCGTTTAGTGCATTTCCTATGACTCCCAAAGGCTGACATCGTTTTCCATTTAGTTATAATGGCAGCAGGAAGTTTTTTAAATCCCTCGTGGTTGGGTCTTCTCTCTGCAAATACTTCTAAACACGGACAGTAGGCTGCGTAATGTTTTACTTATCTTAACTGAAAATGATTTACATAATACATTTGTTTCGTTTTATTAAATTTAATGTAGAACAAGTCAGCCTGGTGTCAAAGGCTGTTAACCACTTTTTGAATAATTGTATACTTATTTGTACAACGGTGTCACACAGCGAGAAACGATGCCAAAAACATTAACAAATCGTTAATCGCAATTATTTGTATGACAATTAATCGTCAACTTAAAGTTTGTAATTGTGTGACAACGCGCTGTATCTGTAACGGTCGGGTCTCCTCCCAACAGGAGAACACCTACCTCTGGAGGACATCGTTGTACCTGGCTGCCTCAGCCAGTGCAGAGTTCTTCGCTGACATCGCCCTGGCCCCCATGGAGGCATGTAAAGTGCGTATCCAGACCAAGCCAGGCTATGCCAACACCCTCAGAGAGTGTGCCCCCAAGATGATGAAAGAGGAGGGGCTCTGGGTGTAAGTATAATCCTCGACTATAATCTCAGTCCCAATGACGGCCTAGAAAACAATGAAGCTATATCTGAGCATCCTATTTATCTGAATGTTATACATAATGACCTGTTAAGAGTGCATAACGGTCAGATAGACAGTGACACGTTCCTTAGATCCACCTCTGGAGGGCGCTGCGGCTTCACAGTTGTGCTCCTCCCTCTTGAGGGCTGCAGCTGTGGAAGCAGCAATGCTCCTCGGCAGCTTTGCTGGCTGTACAGTTGGAGGTGCTTGAGTCATTGGCGTGTGAGATCAGTCGGTCTTCCCCTTGAGCCTCACCTGCTGCACTTGCAGCCCTGCCCTCCACGGGCAGGGAGATCCCACTGCTGCTGGGCACTGTATGTGATAGTCCAAAAAACAATATGTAAAATAATTCAACTAAACATGCTCTGAAAATGCTCACAGCCCACACATCTGACCACTAACACGGCAGCCAAACGCTTTCGAGATTTTCAATCGGGAGCCTCTGATCCAGAAACGTTTGGTAACCACTGTTATACTCTCTCTTCCTTTCCCCTGGCAACATAATTACATGCTACTGTTCCTCACTTAATGCCCAATCTATACTGTGTCCTACAACAATGCCATGTGCCGAAAATAGCCCATCTATAAGGTCACGAGCTTATAGATCGGCTATTTTAGGAGCGTAAACTACGCAGTACTGTCCGCCTTCTCTCTTCCTCATCACACGGTCTCCTCATCCGTCCCAACCAGATTCTACAAGGGTGTGGTGCCACTATGGATGAGGCAGATTCCCTACACCATGATGAAGTTCGCCTGCTTTGAGCGCACAGTGGAGTTGCTCTACAAATACGCGGTGCCCAAGCCTCGCGCCGAGTGCTCCAAGTCTGAGCAGCTAGTGGTCACCTTCGTTGCCGGTTACATTGGTGAGTAACTATGAAAAGCAGAAATGCAAGTTGCATGGTCGACCTCTGGAATGACTTAAACCACATGATCCCTAGTGTGTGTCAGGGGTGAACGTTAGGCAAAATGTGCAGATCTACGCGTCGCAATGCGACATGTGAGCTTGTAGATGAGCTATTTTCGGTGAAGAGGTTTGATTTCTACAAAGATCTTCCTCGCAGGCATGTTTTTCCTCCATCAAGTTGAAGATTACTTCAATATTGATTCAGACGTGTGTCATTCCTTAAAGGAGCACTTCACCCCTGGAAGAAGTTCCAGGGGTGACCACAGGGGGGACCACGGGGGACCACAGCGTATCACTGCCTATAACTTCAACTCCCAGAATGCTTTGGTGCCTTGTGGCAGGGGAGGTTCCATGTGGGTGTGATCTCCAACAATAACATCCAAACAGCATGCCAGTGTCGCCATGTCTGCTTATTATAAGCGGCTTCTTTCTAAAATGTAGTTGATATTTGGGCTTGTTTCCAAATGTTTTGATTGCTGTTTAAACCAGTGGTTCTCAAACATGTTCATGTATTTTTCCACAGACCCCCATCTGAAATTATAATTTGTGGCAGGGAGCCCCTAACAAATATGTGTAAAAAATATTCCACATTTTGAAAAGCAAATAAAAATATTTTGCAAAAAAAAAAAAAAATCCACATTTTGGACTTTTTCCCCCTCAAGATTTTTTTGTAAATAGCAGATCTACAAGCTCACAATGGGTTGCGAAGCGTTGTGAGCTTGTAGATCAGCAATTTTCAAATATATAATATCCCATGTCTAGGTAAAGTGCTCTTGGCATAGTTATTTTTCTTTTGGGCTTGTTTTCATAGACCTGGCTGCTTATTTCTCTCACAATATCTGGCAACACTGGCTGTCCTCGCAAACTTCATCTAGTTACATATATGTCCAAGGATTCGTTAGTGATGTCATATCACTGGGACATCCTTAGTATCTTCATGCAGTTTAACTTCCGTGTCGCATAGTATTGACATCACTGTCACATCCTTGGTATTATGATCCTAGCCTTTCGTGACGGTGTTTGTTTACCAGCGCTGCTACTCCACGCTGTATTTTTTTTTTCAAGCTTGCGCTTATGAAACACTACACAGGATTATTATTTCATGTCAACATTCAAGTACAACTATCAGAAGATAACTCAGGTAAAGTAATGCCTCACTCTACAAGGGCCGATGGCCGCAGCTAATGGGAGTGGCCGAGTGGGGAAAGAAGGTTGAACAAAGTGTTACGGACACCCCATTGGGGCTGTCTTTTGAGATGGTCTGACTGAGACACGCCGAGACATGTAGTGCGGAAAGGAATGAGACCAATCTCTCATGACGCAAATAACGTCACGAATATTGCGAATATTACTAGATATCTAAAAACACAGATTACTCAAAAAAAAAACCCAGGATCTTGTTTATTGACTCCTAAACTTCATTAAAAGACCGAAAACTTCTTCCAGGGGTGAAATGGCCCTTTAAGACAAACTGAGATGTAATTCATCCTTCCTCTTGGAAATTATTATTATCCTATGTCAGGGAAACAAACGGAATATCAGGTACTGTTTGATGTGATTTCTGACATTTTAATTAATTGTTGCAGTCTATCCAACTTAAAATGTTTTGTCATACCTGTATCAGTGCAGCACTGCTCATGTGCATTAAATATGCTGCCACAAAGGTTCATTAAAATATTTGCATGTTTATAATGGATTCATTCCTTAACTAGAAAACATGAATACCTTCCTCCTGGGTGGCAGATGTCTGATGTCAGTCTTTGTTTTTTTTCTCCTCTCTGCAGCTGGTGTGTTCTGTGCTATCGTGTCGCACCCTGCTGACTCTGTTGTGTCTGTACTGAACAAGGAGACGGGAAGCACGGCCATGGGAGTGCTGAAGAAGCTGGGACCCAAAGGTCAGTATGATCACTACGGGGGTTGGGATCCTTTAGGATTTATTCCCGTTCCTTAGCGATTTCCTCTTAGCGGTCCGATTCATTAACAGTTCCCTTTAACGATTCCTATAGGGGGTTCCAAATGGACCCTTACAGGTCTGTAACTATGAGAGTGTACAAATGGACCCGTTAGGGTAGTCCTTGAAATTAAAAAGTTTGAGAGCCACCGGTATTGTAATTGTATAGCAGACGTACCACATACCAGCTCTGACTGCATGATAAACCCGTTCGGGAAACCAAATGTGATGGAACCCATTCTGATTCCTCAATGTTGGATCCAGTTCCTGATCCCAACCATAATCGTTCCTTAGTTCCTTAGATCCACCTCTGGAGGGCGCTGTGGCTCCACAGTTGTGCTCCTCTCTCCGAGGGCTGTAGCTGTGGAAGCAGCAGGGCTCCTCAGCAGCTTGCTGGCTGTGCAGTTGTGAGGTGCTTGAGTCATTGGCGTGTGAGTGAATCTCACACGCCGTGAATCTAAAACTAATGTCTATCGTCTCTCTTCTTCAGGTGTGTGGAAGGGCCTGGTCGCCCGTATCATCATGATCGGAACCCTGACTGCCCTGCAGTGGTTCATCTACGACTCAGTCAAGGTCTACTTCCGTCTGCCCCGTCCCCCTCCCCCCGAGATGCCAGAGTCCCTCAAAAAGAAGCTCGGCCTCACAGAGTAAAAATCCCCTTCATGCACCTCTCCCCAAACCTTCTGGGACCCCCCCCCCCCTTCCATCACAGTTGGCCCACCTCTCATCTCGAGGGGATTCTTTCCAGTCAACATCACCTGAGGCCCTCCCTCCTGACTACTGCAGCGCACAGTTGTTTTCTATATTTATGTTCCTTCCAGCTCAATGTCGCTCTGTAACTGAACGCAACGCTGCTACTGATGTATATTTAAAGAAGCAAGAATGCAAAGAAAAGAATGGTAACTGCCATTCCTTTGGCTTTCCAAAGGACTGGTGGTTGTGAAAGTACTTCTGTGTAGAAACGGTCTGGTTTTATCAAATCCTCATTAGTTCAAGTGGAAATTATAATAATTAAAAGAAAGCGTTCCCTGGAAAACTGTCGACTTGTGTATTTTGTGATCCCCTATTGTGTATTTTTTAGATTATGGTTACCTGTTTTGGCAATATTTGTAAATGGTGCATTTATAAGTGCCTTTCTCCAAAGTGCTTTACAATGTGTATTACGTTCACACACCGAAAGCAGAGGAAGACATGCAAGTCACTAACGACTAACCTACTCATTTCGAGCAGTTATGGGTTCAGTGTCTTGCTCAAGGACATTTTGACACTAACCTAGGGAGGGGTAATCTCTCAAGAACAGATTCTGCTCAGATAGTACAAACAGCAGAGGGCGCTGTTTTTCATTCTCATTTGGCTTTGGGTTCCCAGATTGAGGGAGGGGTGAGGGGGACGTTTTTGATATTGTTTAAAATTGTTTACACGTGGGTATATTTTCCAAAAACTAAATTTAAATACTAAATGTATGCTAAGAAGAAGCAAGCATAAATTGTCAATTGTGACATATCCCTTATTCAACACTAGAGGGAGCTCTAACTCTTACTATGGGGATACAGTGGTTTGTATTTTTTTGGTATTTCTAAGGGGGCATTTGAAGTTCCTTTGGTATTTGTTCGCTACATATTCCTGTTTGAAGTCTATCTGCCACGCATTTCTAATTTGTGACGCTGGTAGACTGTTGTAGAATAGACTGCTTGATGAATACAGAACAGATGTTTCTATCATATGGGATTTGTAATGGGGATTATGGGTGGCAACTTTGCCTTTATCTGAAATCTGAGGAAGAGCTTGTTGCTTGAAACATAACGTCATTGCATTATATACAATCTTAATGGGATCTATTTGATGTGCAGAACTTTCTGCTCTAATCTCCTAAGGTGGGCCACTCATGGTTTGAAAACCATAATGTCCAACTCCAAACAAATGTGTGTCAGTCAGTATTAGACAAGGTACTTGACCCCACTCCCTGTCAAATATTACTCCACAACAAGTGAAAGTTGCTCTGTCAAATTTGTACTCGAGTCCTGGAGTACTTGATAAAAAAAAAATCAATGCATTGCTATAATACGACATTTAGACAAAAATTTTCCAGAAATGTAAATAATTGAAAAAATGGCACAATTACAATTTGTCTTTGAAGTGAAGTGCAGTGAACGTCATGGATTCAAAAAATACAAATACTCAAGTAAAGTTACTCAAGTAAATGTACTTCATTTCTGTCCTCCAATGGCGTCAGTCAGTTATGAATGACAAACCTAGCGGCAGATATCTAGGAGCCAGGAGGTGAGCAGGCTTGCATGTGCCACTGCCTGCTCCAGAGAGATATGAATTATCTAATGGGCCTGAGCCTCACACGGGGGTCAGTGTATATAACCTCTAATCCCCCTGCCAGGCTGCACTGGACATCCTGCTGGGACTCGGGAACTCTTGCTGTCATTATAATCCATTTGGTTACTCATAAAAATGGCCGATTTGTGCACCTGTCTGATGCTTGGAAACAATGGTGCTGTGTTCCATGAACAGGAGAGTATTTCAATCTAAAAGGGCCCCCGCTGTCTGTGAGATGTTGAAAGGGGTCATGGGAAATGGAGTCCATTTAACCGTGTTCTTTTTGTGTAACCTTTGCCGACAGCATGCTTTTGTAATGGATCCAAATATCACTGCTTTTCTATTTGGATATACGTACATCAAACCCATGTATGATGTAATGTGGCCATATTACTCACACATATCCTCCCTCGGGTTCATTCAGTAACTACTGCCTACATTGGCAATGAAACGGAAGTATTCGCTGCAGTGTGCACAGTAAAATCCTCAGTGTTAATAATTTATCAACTTGTAACTCAAAGAGTGCACAAATGTAACCAAATAAATGGACCCCTACGGGTCCATTTGGTTCCATTCGTGCACTCTCTGAGTTAAATGAACACAGGATTTTACTGTGTACACTATGCTATACAGTACATCAGTGATTCTCACACATTTTCATATCAAGGACTCCAAAATTGATATGCATTAGGCCACAGACCCCCATCTGAAAATATGTTGTGTCAGGGACCCCCAGAAGAGAACATTTGTGTTCAAAACTTTCTTATTCGGGGCGGCCATAGCTGAGTGGTTAGTGAGCCCGCCTAGGGAGCCAGAGGCCCTGGTTGCCCCAGGTACGATTCCAGGCCACGCCAGCATATGTGTCGATGAAATGAAATTTGTCCCTGAGCAAGACTCTTAACCCCTAATTGCTCACAGGCCCTCATTGGAAATAAGCCCGCAAGGACTTTCATGAACGTCCTGTTAAAAGGAATTATTATTGATTTCCCTTAAAAAAAACTTTTTTTTTAACTTCTTTGTTCTTCAATATGCCTATGTCCGTTTCCAAAATAGCAGATCTACAAGCTCACAGAGCTTTGCGGCACGTTGTGAGCTTGAAGATCGGCTATTGTTTGAATAGCCGGGTTAAGGTTGTTAAACAAATTGTGATGTCTCCAGCTTATTGAGCTGGGGACCCCTTGGAACCCATTTAAGGACCCCTGGGCGAGTCTGCGGACCCCTCTTTGAGAACCACTGCATTGTACTGTACATTCTACTGTACTGTATATAGAGACACTAAAACAAGCTGACAGTTGCGTTAAGAGAGCTCATGTTACAAGCCCCTGATAGCATAATCAGTTGTGCACATTGGCATTGTCCTCGTCACTGAGTGCCAGAAGCTTGTGATAGTGGAAGTACATCTATACTGTATGTCTATTTAGAGGAGTGCCAGTGGAAACAGCTGTGCTCTCAGTCAGGTACAGTTAAGCTCCTACAGTCCAATAAGAGCCATGTTTCAGCAGACATGCTGAATAATAATAATAATAAAAAGATTTACCAATGGAGTAGTAGTTCTCAAACCTTTTCATTTCAAGAACCCCCACAATTCTGAGAGTGCCCAAATGGAATATTACAGACCCGTGAGGGACCTGAGGGTCCATTTGGATCCGCCTCAAGGAACGCTGAGGGTCCCTGGGCCTCACTCTGAGAACCACTGCAATAGAGATATCTGAAAACAGATTAATAAATGCATAATTCGAAGCATTCAATAATAGAACACGTTAATTAAATGTGTTAATTAAAATTAATACGCTTCAGGCTTTCACATTTCGTCATTATTAATTATCCTTGCTAGTTTGGAAGCTTTTGTTTTGAAACTAGTTGCTCTTGTGCTCTGTCTCCTGAAACAAAGAAGGAAGGAAATGGTTAATAGTGTGTCTCGACTAGCCCCAAGAGCGGAACAAGGGCAAGGGAGAGTGCTGCCGACGCATGCGTGGCTGCAGTGCATTCATGCATGGACGCTGGAAGGCAGTCGTCTGGCCCATTGTCTCTCTCTACCCTTGTGCTGGGTTCTGGAGGTCACTCTGAAATAGTAGTGTTCATAGTGAGTCACATGAGCAAGGGGGGCCAGGCTTGGCTTGGCTCGGTCTGTAGGAGTGGAATTTGCAGCGGGAGGAGGGATCAGGTCTCTTTAGTTGATCCCAGGCTCTCTGAGAAGTTAGGAAAGTTTTTGCTGTTTAGGTTGTCTGCACAGGACTAAACAGGTCATAGGTTGGACAGGCTGATGAATTATTCTGTCACATAATGTGCTGTATAATGTGTGAGCCATACCATGTGAACATACACATTTTTATTTACAGTACATGAAATGCCAGATAGTTTGCTTAGACTGAACTAGGAAAGGTTCTTCCAGTAGTACATTCTAAGGCAAAGGCCTCTCTTTACCCTCTAAAAATGACCAAGAACTTAATCATGATAATAAAAAGAATATTTCAGATTTATATAGTAATTTTCAATGAACTCAATGTTGCTTAAACATAAAGAGATTTAAACTTTATTAGCTAAAAGAATGTGTTGACAAAGAACCATAATCACTTTCTACCTTGTGATAGCACATACTAAGGTGCCTCATTGTTTATAGAAAGTCTGAGGTGCTACACAGTATATTGTATTGTTTCCAATTGAAAACTCTACGTATACGATTTGTCATTGCCAGATAATTTTTAAGCATTCATTGGTAGTAGTTAGGCACTCTCTGGGAATTGTGTGTGTGTTCATTGGTCAGTAGCCTTGACACAGCACTGACAGGTCATATAGGGTTGCCCTTGGAGAATTTCAGCCATTTGAAAACACTGGCATCTCCTTTCACTTCTTTATTGACACTAATAACTGCACGGACAGGCCATTGTTTCTCTCAACAACTGAGCATGCATGTAGTTTTTTTTAAAGTCTGAGGTGCTACACAGTAAATTGTATTGTTTCCAATTGAAAACTCTACGTATACGATTTGTCATTGCCAGATCATTTTAAAGCATTCATTGGTAGTAGTTAGGCACTCTCTGGGAATTGTGTGTGTGCTCATTGGTCAGTAGCCTTGACACAGTACTGACAGGTCATATAGGGTTGCCCTTGGAGAATTTCAGCCATTTGAAAACACTGGCATCTCCTTTCACTTCTTTATTGACACTAATAACTGCATGGACAGGCCATTGTTTCTCTCAACAACTGAGCATGCATGTAGTTTATCCACTCAACACTGCTCATTATATAATCTGGCTTTGTGTACCAATTGATTTTTCGTTTTTTGCATTTTGCCTCAACCTGAACACACAATAATTATATGGGCACAGTTCATATAGACTACCTTTCTACTTGCAACCTTTCAATTACAATTGCTTGTAAAAGTTTGAAGTAGTCAAAGTTCTTCTTTAATGCTTATAAAATAATTGTGAGTGTTTATGGAGTACTGTTTGGTAAGAAGTTAAAGAAGTAACATTGATTCTGAACCATAGCTACTTGAACAGTTTATGGTATATTTATTTTTTATTTTCAATAATTCTTTGGGCTTTTCTGGCATTATTCGATAGCAGAGAGACAGGAAACAGGGAGATAGTTGGGACGACACAGCAGTGTGCCTGATGCCTGATTGTCAACAATGATGAGTCTGTCTACAGGGACGAGGTCAGATCATTGGCACGCTGGTGTCAGGAGAACAACCTCACCCTCAATTTCAACAAGACCAAGGAAGCTGATCGTGGACTACAGGAGACAGAGGACGAGACTACAGCTTTCAACAATAAAGTTGATTCTGATTCAGTCTGTTGGAAAGTTTGTAACAAAAAAAAAGGCATGGGTTTCCGAGGCTAGTTGGAAAGTGACTCCCAGGGCCAAATTTGGAAAATAAGTTTGCTTTGAAGGAGGGGGGGGGGGGGGGGGGTAGAACGAATGCAGGCTTTATCTTCATTAGAACATATGGGTACCTGCATCAAATCATGTTCCTCAGAAGAACAATGTATTTTAAGGAAGTACACACTGGGTAGATGCAATATTAGAACGCAAGCTCCATGCAAAAAAAAAAGTACACATACATACATACATACACATGTACATTTACATGTTATGGTTTTAAAGTATGTTCTTTGGCTGACATTGTCTTCATTTTGTCATTGTGGAGTCTGCGTGACCCAGTGATAAACAGCATAAAGCTGCTATGTCAAAGCTTCTATCCAAGCTTATCATAACTGTGTTGCCTCATTACAGGAGTAATGCAATGGAAAGCAAATATGCAGTTTGAATTTGTAACACTTTCCAAGAGGGATTAAGCTAATCACGGTCACACTTTTAAAATCTTGGTTGTTTAAACCTAAGTCGTACCATGTATTTCTGATGTTTCACACATCATTCAGAGTATGGTGAGAAACAATGTCTGTTTCTCTTTCTCTTATCTTATCTTGCTTAGACTTTAGTAACATAAACCACTGACATTGTTGACCCTAATTGTTGACCCTATTGTTGACCCTAAGCAATGACTTCCAGTCAGCAGTTTTCGGAAAACTTAAAAACGCTAGTTGACTCTGCTATGTCAGTGGCAATAAATCAGCAAACGGATTCAAACATTATTAGAATGATAATTCTGATCAGCAATTAAACTATATCCTGTTTATTTTCCCACAGTTGTACACTAAATCATTTACATTTTACAGTATAGATATATCAGCAAAACTATTCACAGATGGGCCCTCTGAGCACTGTGAAATGAAAGCCTATCATAGAACAATTTGAAAGCCTTTGGCAGAAAGTAACAAAAATCTCTCATGGGCTTTAGCTGGGCCCAAGGTCAAGCCAATACTGATAGAGTGTGTTGCTGTGTAAACAGTAAGAATTATGAAGTGTTCACACCAGCGGTTTCCCCAACACATGATCAAACAAATGCTAAACAGTGCTAAAAGCTGTTTTTTTCATATACTCCAAATAAAGAAATATACGTATGGAGCCATAATAGTATTATGTTGTTCAAGATCATGGCCTTGAACAAATGTTCCCCCCTCTACACTACAGTACTGCTTCACAGAGCGTTTTTCTGCTGTTTAGTCTACTATAACCTTCCATTAAGTAGTTTCCCCCACAAAATCCACTAATCTTTTTTCATTGGACACAATCCGTTAATCTCAACTGCCTGTATGGAACCGTTTTAGCAATCTGTGAGCTTGTTCTGACTGGTTTGCACGTGTGTGTGTGTGTGTGTGTGTGTGTGTGTGTGTGTGTGTGTGTGTGTGTGTGTGTGTGTGTGTGTGTGTGTGTGTGTGTGTGTGTGTGTGTGTGTGCGTGTGTGCGTGTGCGTGTGTGTGTGTTAATCCACATAATTACAATAAACTTAAGATTTACGCAATTATAGAGAATCAATATACTGAACCTTATTTATAGAACAAAGAAGTAATTTTATTTTCACACAGACTAAAATGAATTTCTTTGGGCAGGCCTGCAAGCCTCCAGCGGCAATTGTGTGTTCATATCCACAGGTAGTAAATATAAGCACCATGAGACATGAGCAGCTGAGGACTGATACTGGGTTCATTTGAGACAGCTTTGTGCAGACCAAACCTACAGCATGTCCACATTTGTCACTGCTCTTGTGTCCTCATTGTCACCAACTGATGGTGAGACTGTAAGGAGAAACATCATGAGTGAATGTTAATTATTTTGACATCCCACGTGATTTTTTCAGGGGGAGGGAGACTGAGAGGAGAGAGGCAAAGAGACATGAGCTCATAGCGAAGGGTGGGTCAGCTTGTGGGGGGGCTTTATGTTATATAACAGCTTCACTGGTGGAAGAAGTACTCACATTTTTTACATTTATAAGTAAAAGTATCAATACTACAATGAAGGAATACTCTGTTACAAGTAAAATACAAAATAGTAGTAGTATTCAAAATGTATAAAAATCTTTTGAAAATAGCAGATCTACAAACTGAGCTTGAAGATCGTCTATTTTCAAATAGCCAGAGCCAGGGCTGAAGTGGTTAATGTATGTTTTATATATTTGTCTCTGAGATGCAGTGGAGTAGAAGTAAGAGTATTGAAAATCGGAAATACTCCAGTAAAGTAAAAGATACCTCAAAATTGTACACAAGTACAGTACTTGAGTAAATGTACTTAGTTACTTTACACCACTGAACAGCTTCATTGCCACACCTTCTCACACGCAGTCCAATCTAGTGCTGCTCATCGCTCTCCTCCACGCTGTGACCTCACACGCTGTCTTGCCCTACGTTTTACACACAATGCCCTTCCCTGCAGTCGACAGGGCGTCTGTCAGCGATCAGCATCCTCTAACCTCATTGGACAAGGAGGGAGGAGTGACTACAGCCTCCCATTGGGTCAGGGCTGCTGCATCATCCTCATCATGCAAGACTCGTCTGCAGCATCCAGAGAGGGATGGAGGGAACAGCATGTGTTTTTTCATGTTTTTTTCATGTTTCATGTTCATGTTTAGGAACATTTTGTTCCAGTGCCTAGAAGATCACACAATATCGCTTGCAAAGTTCCATCTATGATTGTGTGATGAGAATCAAAGGTTTTTTGGAAAAGACTGAGTCTCCCCTCAAAGCTGTATAGTGTCATCGTTCAGAGTATGTTCAGAGAAAGTGTCTCTATCTCTTATTTCACAGACTTCCTCTTTCTCGCATTGACCCATTGACCATTGGACCTTGTACACGTCTGTTACTGTCTACCAAGACACTTGTTTTCATTTCCCTAATTTGCCCTCTCCAGGTCCAGAGCCCACGCTGCTAACGTGTGGCTGTGTGAGTGAATATCAAAGGTCCAGAGGCCTGGGAAGCGTGGTGCAGGCAAATTATATATGAGGACACATATGAGGATATATGAGGATTCTTATCTCAATGGCTTGCTTGCTTGCCCATGTTCATTCAGCGTGTTCATTGTTGTTATTGAACTAATAAATGAATCATTGAAAAGGACATAGGTCTAAAAAAACTGTTGTGCTGCTGTTTTACAGCATGCACTTCCGATTGAAGTTCAGCTCAAGCAAATATTATTTTTCACCTGATGAAAGGGTGATGTTACTTTTATTGAAGCATGTATGTTGCTTCTAGAGGTTTAAAGTCCACACTAATCCAGCCACACCCAGACAATGCAAATAGGTCTGCCTTCTCTAACAACATAGTTGTCAAGCTGCAAAGCTTTCCTCTCTTTCATTCTCTATTTTGAACTCATATTTTTGTCTGTTTTGTAGTTTTGAATTGTTTAATGCATTACTATTATTTTTGTATCTTTTGTCTTTATTTTTGTCACTGTGATGCCAGTGGTAAAATCGCTTTTTTCAAAATGAGTCAGAATAATCCGGTAAGGGAGTGGCCAGACACATAAATAAATAATTCACACACACACACACACACACACACACACACACACACACACACACACACACACACACACACACGCGCGCGCGCACGCACATTGCACATGCACGTTTTATTATTATTTTGCAGGGGTGACTGACGTTTCGACTTGCATCTTTCTCAGAGTCAAACGGAACAAAGGACAGAAGGGAGGGTATATACCCTCCCTCCAGACCCAGTCGAGTGCTCCATTATTTTATTTGGGTAGTCTCCTCTGAAGTGCCCAGGTATTTTTCTTCTTATTCAAGTAGTCCCTGTTAAGCACCCATCCCTTGTAACTTTAACTGGCTGAAGCGCGTTGGACCATCTCTTTGAGACAGACAGACAAATAGGTAGAATCTGTAGTATTTCTTGACCTCAGGAGGGCCCCAGGAAGGTAGGAAGGCCCCACTGTGTCAAGGTGCGTGATTATGTAAAGTAGTTGCAAGGGTACTTAAGGACAACATTACAAACAATCCTATGCTGTGAGCGAGACGGTTTAATCTGTAAAAAACTCTCTCTTAATACAGTCTCAGTCATCTAAGCCTTCCTCAGCTTTACTAAGACAGCTTATTGTCAGATAACCTACTGACCTGAACTATTTCCAAGCTCAGGACCTTTTCAACCTCTGATTGTGAGATACCAATAAAATTGGTCCCATGCACCTCCTCCACCAAACAAAGTACTCAAAGTAGTGGACACTGGACATACTATGTCTTGAGAGGTCATTGAGTCATTCCGGACATGCTATTTTAGCCAGTTTGCATTCTCAGTGAAAGTAGCACAATATGGCAATGTTTTCCAGTACCCATACGCTCTTGTAAAATGTAGGCTACAACATATTTAACACAATCTTAAGGAATTGCTTATTGCCAATCAGTTGTGTGAGCATGATTTATAACTCAACTTCCCAACGCTCTTTACAACTGTGCATTGCTTAATATTTGGCTGTCTCTTATGTTTTTTATTATAGGCCTTCTCCCTTCTTTGACTAATCAATTACTGTTAGATTAATCATACATCACAAATAACATGCTTTGCTTGTTTATATACTGTCACGGCTGCGTGTGTGCATGGCATGCTTGCATATTTTCTGCCTGCATGTAATCTGCTGCTCTGCATTTGTCAAATATGTACTGCACGTCTGTCTGCCTGTTTTGAGGTATAGTCTATCGTTGTGTTGACCTGCCAGTATCTTTTACGTGTTTCTCTTGTCTTTTAGATAATGGCTAGTTAGCCTATGTCTGTGTTATGTTTGGCTTGTAGGCTATACGTAATGCTTTTTATGTTTTTATGACTTGGCTATACAGGACAAGAGTTGAACATTAGCCCCTTTGTTAACTGGCCGATCGAGTAATGTGTATTGTCCCTGATCATTTTAAATATCTATAGATAGATAGATAAATAAATAAATGAATAAATACATAAATGAATGAACAAATGAATAAATGAACGAACGAATGAATGAATAAATATAGCTAGATAGATAGATAGCTAGATACAGAATAATAACAATAATGCAGAATACACATCATACAAAAATCCTATCATAAAATAAGCTGGGAGAGTGGGCTTGTCAGGGGTGAAGTCCAACCATCCCAAAAGGTTAAGAGAGGGAGAGAAACAACTGACACACTATAACAGTGGTGGAAAAAGTACTCACAGTACTGCACTGTAGAAATACTCTGTTACAAGTAGTCCCTTACAAGTCTGGAATTCAAAGTATTGGAGTTTTCAAATATATAAAAATCTTTTGAAAATAGCAGATCTACAAGCTCACAATGCGTTGAATCGCGACCCATTGTGAGCTTGTAGATCTGCTATTTTCAAATGGCCGAAATGTATATAGGGCTGAATAAGTGGGTAATGTATGTTGTTGTGTAATAAATAATAATCAAAATCTACAAAGTAACTAGTAACTAATGTTTTCAAATAATTGTAGTGGAGTAAAAGTATAATATTTGCCTCTCTGAGGCTCTGAGATGTAGTGGAGTAGATCGTAAAAGTACAGAAAATTGGTTATATGTAAAAACACCTCAAAATTGTACTTGAAGTACAGTCCTTGAGTAAATGTACTTAGTTACTTGACGCCACTGCACTACTACACTGCACTACAATGAGCCAATTTAGTGCAAAAAAAAGGGGAGAACAAACCAAATGCGGCTATAAATCAATGAATTACATTGTAAATGTCTTGCATCATCAGAGCAGAGTCTCCTATATATAATGACATTGGTAACAGAGTGTGTGGCGATACACCTCCTCTTCCTCCTCCTCCTACTCTCTCTTTCAGCTCTGCCTCTCCACAAGTCTTCCTCTCTCACTGCCGACTGTCGACACTGCAACATCATTTCTCTCTGGACCAATAAAAGGATATATTTCTCATAGAAATATCTGCAAACAAAATGTACGTACTGCATCTGTTACTCGGCTTTTCTCTTCAAAGGTTCAGTTAGTTGTGTTGTTATGTGGAGCGTGCGCGTCGACCCAGCAGCAATGGATGCTCCAGTCTATAATAGATGGAATGCACGAAGCAAGGAAACCATTTTATACCCAAATAATATATACGCTAGCTAGCTGCCTATTTGAGCGTGTGTTAGTGAACCATGTGGGTTATATTTTGGCAGGAAAAAATGTGAACTATTCTTAGAATGTTAAAAACAAAAGTGCCGGTGCCACAATTTATTTAAATGATCTTGTGTGCATTTTTCTTTTGCTCACAGAGTACAGTGTAGCCGGTAACCGGAACGCTCGCCCCAAAACACACTCACCCCCATTTGTCCCTCCAGCGGTTCTTCTTGTTTTACTGAGGTTACGTTTAGGAATAGGGTTAGGCATAGTTTTACTGAGGTTATGTTTAGGAATTAGGTTATGTTTAGGCATAGTTTTACTGAGGTTATGTTTAGGAATTAGGATATGTTTAGGCATAGTTTTACTGAGGTTATGTTTAGGAATTAGGTTATGTTTAGGCATAGTTTTACTGAGGTTATGTTTAGGAATTAGGTTAGGTTCAGGCATAGTTTTTACTGAGGTTATGTTTAGGAATAAGCAATAAGGTTGGGTTTAGCCATAGTTTTAGCTGAGGTTATGTTTAAGAATAAGCAATAAGGTTGGGTTTAGGCATAGTTTTACTGAGGTTATGTTTAGGAATAAGGTTAGGTTTAGGCATAGTTTTACTGAGGTTATGTTTAGGAATTACGTTAGGGTTTATGCATAGTTTTACTGAGGTTATGTTTAGGAATAAGCAATAAGGTTGGGTTTAGGCATAGTTTTACTGAGGTTGCGCTTAGGAATAAGGTTAGGTTTAGTTAGGCATAGTTTAACTTTTATTGTGGTTATGTTTAGGAATAAGGTTTGGTTTAGGCATAGTTTTACTGAGGTTGCGCTTAGGAATAAGGTTAGGTTTAGTTAGGCATAGTTTAACTTTTATTGTGGTTATGTTTAGGAATAAGGTTAGGTTTAGGCATAGTCTTAGTACTGAGGTTACGTTCAGGAATACATGATGGCGACTGGCGACCATTCCGAGGTTGCCGGGTTTCGGGGTGAGCGTGTTTTGGGGCGAGGGCTCTTGTATTCGTGTAGCCCCCCTCTGGTCACGATCTGCCCGAGGCGATGCATTAACGGTGCTATCAAACTTTTAAACCCGCTTTATTGTAGGTTTAGAGAGGTGGCACCCTGACCATTTTAAGCAGTTAACCAGTTTCTAGCTTTACAGCTGAATTGAATTGACAATTGACCTGTTAATTACGTTTAATACGGGGGTGATTATTGCGGAAAGAGATGTCGACATCAGGAAATACACGAATGTCCCAGGAGTCCCATTATACAGAGGCATGCTTGTGTTGAACTGCATGTGTTTTTTTTCAGTCTGCAGAAAGACAACTATTGTAAATGTAAAATGTAACTTTACTACATATCTTGTGTCGCTGAATTCTTTATTCTAGTGGTTCCGTGTCCCCTCCCCTCCTAGAACGACCATATTTCCATTATAGGGCCTGGCAAGAGCGAATGAAGGACTCGCCGGCCCCGTTACGTAATAGCAATAGAAAATAACAATGAATCAAGTGAACATTGATGAAAAAATACAGAGAGAAATCACTTCATATTATTTCGTCTTCGTGTGAGCGTTCTGCAACAACCTACAGTACACAATGTCACCACCAGGTCGCTTTCTTTGTTTCAGCTGACCATTTATGATGTAGGCTAGGGCTTACAAAGATTATGTTTATGTTATAGGCTATAGGCTAATATTTATTATATTTGATAGATTTGATATAAATACTGTAGTGCCTCTTAGGCTATATTTATACTGTATTATACTAGTATATATTATATCAAATCTCCATATTTGATTATAATGTAATATAGAACTGGATTTGAGGAAATTACTGCCAGAAATGAGGTTTAAATGGGCTATTGGACAGTTTTAGAGCAGTTTTGGTTTGCCCCTCTGTAGTCTATTATTAAGTAACCATATTTCCACAACAGCTGACATCCTTGCCTTATTGGCAAGGGCACCTCCCTTGTACCGCTGTTATAACTGTATACCTCTGACCTTGGTTATGAAAGGATATCTGCCTTTATTAAAGCATGGCCAGAGTGCACGACCAGTACTCCAAGTGTACCGGTGCAGAACAGAATAGGCTCAGCTTTCAGATTTTCAGCCTTTTAGTTATGAAGATGTCAAATAATAACCTGGCCTACAACATCTGGCCATGGTAATCCTACGGGCAGAAGAAAATCCTTTTTGCATAGGGGTAGAGTATAGCAAGAAAGAGGGAGAAAGTGTGTGTGTGTGTGTGTGTGTGTGTGTGTGTGTGTGTGTGTGTGTGTGTGTGTGTGTGTGTGTGTGTGTGTGTGTGTGTGTATGTGATGATCTTCACAAGCAAAGAACCAGCCATTGTGTGTTATGGTCGTGTCTTGTGTGTACGTATATTTTCAAATTTCGGGACTGGGGAACAAGTGCACATTACGTGGAGGATCTAACAGGTAGAGGAAATAGTGTTGCTTGCTGCGGAAGCACACAGTTTTTGAAAGTGCAAACTTTGTTTTGTGGGACTATTCCCTGCTTTTGTTGTGGACCACATCAAAGTTAAGGAAACATGATCTGTTAAATAAACCTTCATGCTATTGTGGCTTTGTGTCAATACGCCTAGTACTACTAGCACACCAAGTACACTTGTTACAAATGGCCATAAACAATAAGAAAACATGTCTTGTCACTGTAATCCCAATTGCTTAAAGCTTTTAGATGAAATTGATAGCCGTTTCCGTTTATGCCTTAAATTAAATGCTGACATAAAATGTTATGGGGTTACGATTGCCAGACCTGCTTGTGGAACAATTGTTTTGGCTGCCCAGATTGGCTGTGTTGTCATATTTCTCTTTGCCTCAGAGCAAAACATGTGAAATTATATCCTGATGAAATGGGACAGCTGTCAACCCTGTCAATGTGGTACAAAGATCATGGTGGATGGATGGATATGAGTGATGATAAGACTATCATGCATATGTACAGGAACCATGACAGATTAGATTACTTCTTTTGAAATATTTTGAAGATTTTTTAACATTTGTAACGCAAATCTCCTCTTATGGGGGTCGTAGCACACAACACCTTTTCAGTTGGAGGTCCACAAGCCAATAAATATCAATTTAGGGTCCTCGACAATAAAGTGTTGTTCTTGATTGTAGGGTTGTGGGTCTAGATTAGAATAGAACCTAAATTATTCTGTTGGAACTTGGCCACAGACTAGTGGTCTGTGGCCAAGTTCCACCTCAGTTGCTGACCTGAATTGCCTTTGGACTGGAAGTATAGCGAGCTACATTTTCTACTAGCCTTAGCAGATGCTGTTTCAGACTGGTCAGAACTAGTTGGAGCGAGTGAGGAAGTGTGAACAAGAGAGAGAGAGAGAGAGAGAGAGAGAGAGAGAGAGAGAGAGAGAGAGAGAGAGAGAGAGAGAGAGAGAGAGAGAGAGAGAGAGCAAAAAAAGAGAGCAAAAAAAGAGAGAAAGGTTTTCCTGTTGCTAAGACCATGTTTGACTGTCCAAACATAAAACCCTAGTTATCCATATTGACTGTAAACTCGTCATCGCTATTCAATCCCTTGACCTGTATATTGTTGGAAAATGCAGGTCAGATACGGTCATGTGGTAACATCCTCTTTTGGTGTTGAATTCTGGGTCCACACTCCACAGAGCAGCAGTTGTAGCTGTTTGACCTCGGCAAGTTCAATTGACCCCCTTCTGCCTGATAGGTGTAATTATAACTCTCCCTCTCTCTCTCTCTCTCACTCTCTCTCTCTCTCTCTCTCTCTCTCCTCTCCTCTCTCTCTCTCCTCCTCTCTCCTCTCTCTCTCTCTCTCTCTCTCTCTCCCTCTCTCTCTCTTCTCTCTCTCTCTCTCTCTCTCCTCTCTCTCCCTCCCTCTCTCCTTACCCTCCGCTTCTGTCATCCTGCTTTCTCAACCCCCCCAGCTGTGATCATGTCTTCAGTGCTGGAGAAACTCATTACCCCCATGAACACTGCACCCCTGGAGCCCCCAGGAACAAGGTGACTGTGGTGGGAGTGGGCCAGGTGGGCATGGCCTGTGCCGTCACATCCTGCTGCGGGTAAGAACAACAAAGAAGTGAAAATCTGGCGTTCCTAGCCACCTGTCTGCCTGTCTGTCTGTCTGTCTGTCTGAGTATCCCGCAGGCTTGGCATTGGGTTTCATGAGAAGGGACAGATGGTCATGATGACATTGACTTACTGTTCAGTCCAGTATGCCATCCATATGCTACATGCAAAGTCTGTTGTTGTTCTTTTTTTCTTTCTTTTTTGTTAACTGTAACTCTTAATTATACGTAGGCCTGTTACAATTATTACATAACCGCCCTAATCGCAATTATTTTCCATTATCGTCAAAATCTTTTCCATTCATCTGTATTAATGAATTCATCTGTTGAAAATGTTCATACATTTTCAAACATTTAAAAAAGAATAGTTACTACATCATTTATTTTGATTATTGGTACAGGTCATTTCTTTTAAGTTATTTGACATATCTGCCTTGTGCAAGTTTTGTTTACAAAACCTAAACGGTAGCATCAATTTCTCACATTTCTACCACTTCCAGATTAGCACACGAATTAACGTGACCTCTTCTCTCTTCCTCCCTCACACCTCCTCTTCTCATGCCACTCGACCTCTCTTTCCACAATCTTGTCTCGTCACATGTCATTCAATGCTCTTCCTTCCTCACTGCCTCATTCGCCCCCCCCCCCCCCCCCCCAACACAACTTCCCCTACTCCTCTCAACTTCGTTCCCTCCTTACACCCTTTCTTCCTTGCGCCCTCCTCCTCTCCATCCCCTCTTCCTCTTCGCTCCATTAGGACTTGGCTGATGAGCTGGCACTCGTTGACGTGATGGAGGACCCGTCTGAAGGGCGAGATGATGGACCTGCAGCACGGCCTCCTCTTCCTCAAGACCTCCAAGATCGTCGCTGATAAAGGTTTGTCCTGGACCGTAGGCTGATACATACATACACACACAGTCAACTCTTTGTGTTTGATGTTGTGATTCTCTCCCTCAGGGGCACACCATCTATTGAAGTAACTCTCTCTCTCTCTCTCTCTCTCTCTCTCTCTCTCTCTCTCTCTCTCTCTCTCTCTCTCTCTCTCTCTCTCTCTCTCTCTCTCTCTCTCTCTCTCTCTCTCTCTCTCTCTCTCTCTCTCTCTCTCTCAGACTACTCTGTGACGGCCAACTCTCGCCTGGTGGTATTGACGGCGGGCGTGCGCCAGCAGGAGGGCGAGAGCCGCCTCAACCTGGTGCAGAGGAACGTCAACGTCTTCAAGATGATCGTCCCTCAGATCATGAAGTACAGCCCCAACTGCACCATCCTCGTCGTCTCCAACCCCGGTATGAACGCGCCACCCACTAGCAGAGCGCACAGACTTTCTCTACACGTTTTGTTGTGTAAAAACAATAATACTTTTTCTAATGTTTAGTCACGTGCGGTTGTCCATGTCTGTCAGTTGTGGTCTGGCTCTGTTTATATGAGCATACACATAATTAAAATAAAAGGCCAAACTAGGGTTGGGCAATTAACTGAAAATATATCGAAACCGATATTTAGAACCAATAACCAAATAATCCTTTCTTATATATCGACTACTTGACACCAAAAAATTCAAATCGATTTTGTATAATTGACTAAATCGATTACTATGATTAACCACTTAAAGAGGTGGTGCCATGGTTTTGCACTTTTTCTGTTTTTCATGTGTCTATAATGTTGATACTTCATTAAGCCCCCTGGTGGTGTTTTTATGGTGTTTTATGTCTTCTCTGACTATTTTGAGTTTCTTCCTGGAGGCTGAAACCTTGAGGGTCAAACGTGCCAATAGAAAAACAGCACTTTAATGACACAGTAAAATTATACCCTCCCCCTCATTATCATAACACAACAGGTGTGGGCATGAGGAGGAGGAGGGACTAGGACAGGTGGGTGGTGCTAAGGTGGTGGAGGAGGTGCTAAGGTGAGAACCAGGTATACTTAATGAACTGGAGGCGTGTCCACATAAAAACATAATTTTAACACTTTCTGTACACCTTTTTGAAAAAAATCTTCCTCCTAGTGTAACCATAATACCTGATGATTATGTTTTAGGGGGGGAAAAAATCACTGAAAATCACGGCACCCCGTCTTTAGCGTTATACTTCATTGTACAATGGTGGCGTACAAAAAGTAGTCAAGTACAAGTTCACAATGCGTCGCATTGTGACGCGTTGTGAGCTTGTAGATCTGCTATTGTCACTATCTTCTTTTTTTTAATAATGGTTCATTAATTGTAATCAAGGCAAAAGTTTGAAATGATCTTGCTATTGATTTGAAGTCATATCGCCCAGCCCTTGGTCAAACTATTAAAATTAGATGTGTGTGTGTGTGTGTGTGTGTGTGTGTCTGTGACAGAGAGAGAGAGAGAGAGAGAGAGAGAGAGACATAATGCACACGTGCCCGTGTTAATGATCTCTGATTGTAACCCTCTGTACAGTTGACGTGTTGACCTACGTGACCTGGAAGCTCAGTGGTCTGCCAAAGCACCGCGTCATCGGCAGCGGCACCAACCTGGACTCTGCCCGCTTCCGCTACCTGATGGCTGAGCGCCTGGGCATCCACGCCAGCTCCTTCAACGGCTGGGTGCTGGGAGAGCACGGAGACACCAGTGGTACGTAGACAGAGGGAGGAGAGGTGTTGCTCTAAGCTTGTAGATCAGCTATTTTCGGCAAAGATATTTAGTGTAGAGGGGAAAAGAGGAGGGGGCCTTGTATAGGCCCCTGGGGGACTCCAGTCACCTACCGTAAGTATAGGGTAGAGGGTTTAACCACTTAGGCCTAGGTACACGTACATGGATCTTTTTCTAAACGCACATTTTTGTGTGCGTTTGGGCCTTTCAGCCACATGCAAACGGTGTTTTTGGTCGCTAAAACGGATATTTTTGTAAACGGATAAATAAGTGAAGGTTTTCCAAAACATGCGTTTCAGTGGATCTGTGTGGACATGTAATCCGGAGATTTTGAGAAACGATTACGTCATCGCGCATTCGCACATGGTCATTATAATAATAAATAATATAATGATACATAAACACCAGACCGCTCATGGTCATTATAATAATAAATGAAGAGAGAGAGAGAGCAAGGCACGCTCATTTATGGCAAAATAATGTCATAATTAATAATAAGACAGTGGTGGGAAAAGTAGCTCATTCACTGTGTGACGAAAACCCTCTTTCTCTGCGCCGAGTAGCGCACACGGCACGCACACGGGTTGAATGTGGGGTCTGTCGTCCTAAAACGCAATCGCCCCGGGTCAAAATCCAGCGACCATGGAGCGGCCGCGGGTGGCCCGCTCAAAAGGTGCGTGGGGCGGGGAGTTTTGGGACGATGGAATGAATTGATGAAGTAAAACTCATTTGTTTGCGTAGCCCCTACGGAACCTCTCCCTCCGCTGTATAGCTCATCTCGGAGCTATACAGCGGAGGGAGAGGTTCCGTCGGAGCTACTGTTTGCGTAGCCCTGAAACATGACTGTCATACCATGACAGTCATGGTGCTTAGAGTCCCTGCTTTATGGTGGTGTTCGATTTTTTTTTACATTGCCAACTCTCACATGTACATAAACGTTCAGATTTCAAATATAAAGTGCTTACCCCTGAGCCACGGACGTTACAAGGCGATCCGGACCGCGATAAGTACCCGTATCTCCCGTAGTGTGCAATAAAAAGCATTTTAATCCGATCGCCGGACATTTTCTCAAAATTTTCTCCGACGCTTTCAACCATGCCACACTAATGGTTGGGGGGTGTATTGCACTCCGATACAAAAAAAAGGAAAAAAAAAAAAGAAAATGTCCGGCGATGGGATTAAAATGCTTTTTATTGAACAATACGGGAGATTCGGGTACTTATCGTGGTCCGGATCACCTTGTAACATCCGTGGCTCAGGGTTAAGCACTTTATATTTGAAATCTGAACGTTTATGTACATGTGAGAGTTGGCAATGTAAAAAAAATTGAACACCACTATAAACCAAGGACTCAGCGTCATGTGAACCATGGCTACTGTTTGCGCTGCAGCTGCGCCCTAATAATGTTGTTTTCGTTTATGTTCACGTATGCTCAGTGGTGATGCTATTAAAATAATGCAGCTATTGCAGTATTGGGCCTTAACATGTGATTAAAAATATGTATAGGCTATGTATTTGGCCCCTCATATATAAAATAAATGTAGATATAAAATCTGATATAAAATTGAAACTTGCAGCTGATCAATGCGTTTCTGCGTCTACGTGTGGACAGGGATTATTTTTAAAAACGGAGGACTAAAATATCCGTTTAGTAAAAGATCCATATACGTGTAGCCTAGGCCTTAGTAAACCCTCTAGTTAGAGAAACAGACTTGAGTTGTACTCTGACCGCTTTTTTCTGTCTACACCAAATATCTTCATCCAAAAATAGCCGATCTACAAGCCGTTTTGAGCTTGTAGATCGCTATTTTTGGCAGATGTGAATAGGCATGCTGGGCATGCCTAAGCAGTGATTCAAAGCATGACTCTGAATCTGCCGACCATTCCAAAGATTCGGGGCTCAAAATCACGGTCAAAACTGATCGCAAAAGTAACTGATTTTCAACCAAAAAACACACCACGTCATATTTTATGGTAGAAAGTCTGTTAATTTCAGTGAGCGACGCATTTGTATGGCTAAGTATAATTTAACAATTCAATGTAGGAACAGTCAAAAGGGCCCTTCCTGAAGATCTCAGGTTACACATTGTTTAATAAAGTATTTATAGATTTCACATGTAGCTGGAAACAAACCCTCCAGGGCTTTAAAAGCAAATGATCAAAAAGGTAGCAAGTGAAAGAAGGCTGTACTGTTGGTCAATTGAAATGCTGCTAATTTACAAATATGTGGTTATTGTACTGTTGCCATGCCTTGTTCCTCTGTAGTCTGTACAGGCAGAGTGTCTAAATGTCTGAAATGCTGGATGTACATTTATTGAAAGAGCTTCAGAGGACAAATATCTTTGAAAAATCTAAATCTAAAAAATCTAAATCTAATCTAAAGATTTTTTTGGAAACATTTTAACAACACATAACTTGTATGGGCGTCCCTGGAACAAAATATGTTCAGACTGCGGCCAAATACATATTAATTTGGGGGTTCTTGACATGAAAGAGCTTGAGAACCACTTTTAAAGAGCACATCAAATGTATTCGACAGTTCTTTTCATGCGGTGCCATGTTAAGCCATGTTAATCAGTAGTGTTAATAAGGATATCAAATGTTGTGTGTTTCAGTGCCCGTGTGGAGTGGCGCTAACGTGGCAGGAGTCAACCTACAGAAGCTGAACCCTGAGATTGGCACAGACGCAGACAAAGATCACTGGAAGGAGACACACAAAGCTGTAGTCGACAGGTACTGCTGTGTGTGTGTGTGTGTGTGTGTGTGTGTGTGTGTGTGTGTGTGTGTGTGTGTGTGTGTGTGTGTGTGTGTGTGTGTGTGTGTGTGTGTGTGTGTGATCTACACATTTTACACCGTCAGTGAGAATGTACAAACATTCCTGTGTCAAACCTTCCATGTTTCAACTCTGTACTGAAAATCCTGAAATCTTTGCACATCTCTCTGCTAATACACCAGATGTTGTTGTTGTCAATGAAGGCTCCAGATCAGTTTCCATTCTTGAAATGGCCTGCACCTTTGACTCTAGCTTAGAGGAAGCTTTTATGACCAAAGTCATTAAATACCAGCCGCTCCTCCATACCATCACAGAGCTAGGCTATAGGTGCTATAGGTAAATGATTAAATATGTGTGTGTGTGTGTGTGTGTGTGTGTGTGTGTGTGTGTGTGTGGGTGGGTGTGCGTGCGTGTGTGTGTGCGTGCGTGCGTGTGTGTGTGTGTATGTGTGAGAAGGCAGTGAGCAATCAAGCGAAGGCAAGCAGTATCAATGGACGGTGAAACATAAAACCATGGTTTAACTTACCAAACACTGTCAGTTAAAGCTATCCAGAGGGGAAGCTATGTCTGTATACATGTGAGATTCACTTGTCATAACATATAACTCTGTAGCATTCACTACTCAGAATGATATTAATATAATACAAAACATTTTGGGGTAATGACCGATTATGGGAAAGAGACCCATAATGGGTCTGCGTATAATCCCCCACATGAGCATCACTGCCTTGATGGTCTTGATGCTGGTGGTGGGAGGAGAATGTGCAAGAATCAGAGTAAAAGAACTGGTGGAGGATGAAACCTGGTGGAGTTGTAAACGCTCATTAGAGGAAAGGTGGGAATTACTGTACATGAAAGGAGAAAAGCATGGTTTAGCGGAGTCAGTGGTGAATGACACAGATGTGGGAGAGGATTTGTGAAGGGAGTAGTCTTCCTGATTGAACTTATGTATGCTTAAGCTCCATGTCATAGAACAAAGAGTTGCAGTCTGTAAGTGCCAGATAGTTAGATAGGAGTAAACGGCTTACATTTCCTAAAGTAAATATAATGGTTTGCCATGAACATAATCCTAAAGACCACTGTCACAATGAAATCTCGAAGCCTACAGTAGCTAAGACCCTTGCAACCCAACAACTACAACCAGAATGTTTCAAAACACTCATAAATGTAACAATTTATCGCAACAAATGGAACCATTTATTGAAACAAATGGTATTCAGCTATACTGTACTTTGCGTTGATGGCTCCGGCTCTTAAGGTGTTCTCTAATTTTAGCTAAGCCGCATGCTAAGGTAAATTAGGGAACACTATGCAAAACCCCCCTTGGGTGTACAAGAGTGGGCCCAAAGCAAGACATTGAATCAACTTAAATTGAGCCATGCAAAACTTAAATTCCAGTTTAACTTTAGATAACCACTGTATGTTGTAGAGGCCTATTTTCCAGAGTGTCTGGCAATACCATGAGTATGTATTTAGTGTGGTTGACCCACTATGAGAATGTGGCCTTTGACCCAGTGACTACTCAAGTGCCTAATGACTTTGCAGTGTGGTGGTTTGAGACTCTACTACAAGTATTGGTTTCTATCCATAACTGCCTCCCATAGATAAACTGTACTAACTGTACAAATGCCTCTTGCTATTATGCATATCAAGAGTTAAGGCATAGACAGCTTGGTTTTAAATGTTGATCATTAATGTTAATCAAATTACACTCATTCCACTAAAGAATCTTGGGGTAGGACCCAGAGACTGTTCCATGTTTATGGGAGGGGTCCACTGCAAGAAAACATGGAGGGTCATGCAAGGTCAAATCTAATTTTAACAATATGCACAATAAAAACTGAACAAATGTTTCCCTTTAAAAAAAAGTTAAATAACATTAAAAGCTTTTGTCCAACTGCCATTAAGAGAGAGAGAGAGACTTTGTGCACTTTTAGTAGGTGGACTTAAAAATAAAACTTGAATTGACATAATACTAAGTTTCAAATCGTATTATTAACGTAAGTCTTATTCTGAAGTCTGACTAGTATCTATAGGAAGTCAGATTATTACTGAAGCCGCCCTGATGCTGATGGAATGAGAACTGAAGAAATGTGGCCTAACTTTATGTTTACTAAGTGAAAACCATGCACTGTGGAAGTGGCTTCTCTTTCAACCTACGTAGCAGTAATGCTGAGTCATATGCTGGCTATGATAGTGCAGTGGTACAGAACTCAGCTACTCTACTACACCATTCTGCCTGAGGAGAACTTTGACGCGTCCGCCCAGAAGGACAATCGTTGCAGAAAGTTCTTTAAAATGTATTTACAAACTACACACTGAAATATATTTATGTCATAGGGAGGGTCACAACCTTTTTTTTAAATCCTCCAATGACCCCTAATTTTAAACACTGAACGGTCCCTTAGGAGGAAGCCTTTAGTACGAGAAAGCCTTAATTAAGAGAGTTAAATTAACACCATGGACCGTGTTCAGAATCAGGTTTACATGACATCACAGGTTTACAGGTGTAAAGAAGTGGGGGAATTTTTTTTTTTCATGTTTGCTCCATCATTTTGTAGTATTCCATGAGAAGAGAGAGGATAGAGGCAGAGTGAGAGCAGAAGGGAAAGTGGTAGAAACAGGTTAAATAAATCAAATAAAGATATATACATAATGTATATCGTCTCTGTCGGGTGGAAACCTCATATGTCCAAAACTGTTACAACAAAAATATCAAAAGTAGCAGATCTACAAGCTTAGAACGCGTCGCTTTGCGCCGGGTTTTGAGCTTGCAGATCTGCTACTTTTGATATTTTTTTATGTGACTCTGTAGTATGATCAAGTAGGGCAGGGGTTTTCAACTGATTGTGATCCAGGGACCACCACCCTGACTAAGAATCAACCAGGGGACCACTGTTGTGTTGGCTGGGGATATGGGCCTAAGATTAGTCTTTTTGGTAACACTTGCTATGCATCCCATGTCTGCAATGCATTATAATCAGCTTGAATCAGAATGATGATGATTATAGTTAAGAACTAAAATACGCATAACCCTTTATGAGGCTGTTTCTCAACCAATTGTCCATGGACACATGTTCTTAAATAATGTTATGCTAGTGAGCAGAGCGTTTTTGAGTGATTTAGTGTTGAGAATTTCTCTTACTTTATCCAGCCTTCTATATTAAACTCATATTAACTGATATACTGATTTGTAACTCATGTATGAGTGAGCAGACACACCCTATTACATGGGCACATTTCCTAATAATGATAACTAAGGCAATCCGGTACACTTCCCTTTCTCCTCCCTTTTCTGTGGAAGTTCTTGACCTCCTACTTCCCAGTAACTGCCTTTCAACTACATTGACACGTCATCTTAGGTCACCAGGTCATTGAGTGAACTGTTTCTCATGGCATTATTACTGGTGGTCCATGTCCGTCTCTTCTTGCAGCCTGATCTCCAGAGAATACCGTAACATTGCACGGAACGAGTGCACTTCATTCCGTGGATAGTCGCCTCGGAACTCCCAAATTGCGTGCATATGTACGGCGAGTCCCACGGTGGGCGTAACCAGTCGCAACACGGAAAAACCCGGAAGCAGAGCAGTCCGCACAATAAAATTTACGATTCTGTGCCTATCGGTACATAACTCAAACGGCGCTGAGTAGGCACAGGCGAATGTCCCACCGTTCAGGACGGCAACTCGGTCGCCTTAGCTCCCTCGGTGGTCCTTCACGGGGGGACAATTAGCCTGTGACTGCGCGCCTCCGAAATGGTTTTGTCACAAAGGCAGCGCCGTACCATATGCACGCAATTCGGGAGTTCCGAGGCGGCTATCCACGGAATGAAGTGCACTCGTTCCGTGCAATGTTACGGTAATCTCTGGAGATCGGGTTGCTTCTTGGCTATAGTGGAGTCTCACGTCTCATGTCATTTTCTGGCACGAACCTTGCCCTGTACATACTCTTCAGGTATGCCAGCATGAAAATACTACTGTAACAGAGATACGTAGTTACAAAAGGTAAAATAAATTTTGCTTTTACTGTAAGCTCTGGGAATTCTGCCTGGCAACTCATCCAGAACTTCACAAGGGACTGTGAAGTTCTTCACTTTGCTACGTGACTCAATGCATGATCAGGGACCACATGCAATACCTCCACGGACCACCAGTGGTCCATGGACTACCAGTTGAAAACCCCTGAAGTAGGGCACTAATTTACGAAAAAACACAAAAAGTTAGAACATGGAGATTTCTGCCCGACAGCAACGATATACAGATAACGTATGTGAGAGCAGAGTGAGAGCAGAAGAGAAAGTGGTTAAAGGTTAAATAAAACAAATAAAGATGTGTACATAATGTATATTGTCTCTGTAGGTGGAAACCTCATATGTCCAAAACGGGATCGGGATTCAAATTCAAAAATAGCAAAAGTAGCAGATCTGCAAGCTCAAAACGCGGCGCAAAGCCACACTCTGCAGTCTGCATGGTGTTTAGAACATTTTGCTTCATGTGTTATGCACACATTGAGTGTAATCATGGGCAGTGGTCTGTTGATCAACACTTGACCCAGAAAGCCCCAGTGCTGCTCTGTGTAGATTGTGACGGAGCTTCCTTCCTGTTGTGTTCCAGTGCATACGAGGTGATCAAGCTGAAGGGATACACCAACTGGGCCATCGGCCTGAGTGTGGCCGACCTGACCGAGAGCATCATCAAAAACATGAGCCGCATCCACCCTGTGTCCACCATGGTCAAGGTAGGTCCCAAGAACTCACGCACGCACGTTAGTTTATTTCAGAGTTAAACTAACACTGAAGATTTGACTGTGTACAGATGTGGACGTGCACACATACACACAAAGATTTGATGCAGGAAAGAAAAAACCTAGTGGATAATAAATGGAGTTTATACCAAGTGTGCCACATAATATATTACATTTTAATGTGTGTGTGTGTGTGTGTGTGGGGGGGGGGGGGGCGTGTTCATGGGGGGTTACGATATTTGTCACTGTACGTATGATTTTAGTTAGTTTCAGTTTGTTTTGTAAACAGACAATACAGTATCAGTTAGTTAGTTTGGGTAAAGCCTTGTTTTTGTTTTCATTTCAGCTAACTAAAATGTTTTTCCAGTTCTGGTTGTAGTTATTTCGTTATTAGTTTCAGTTAACTATAAAAACCCTGATGCACACGTGTCATTGTTTTCTCCTGCAGGACATGTACGGCATCAGTGAGGAGGTGTTCCTGTCGCTGCCCTGCGTGCTGAACAGCGGAGGCGTGGGCAGCGTGGTCAATATGACCCTGAACGCAGATGAGGTGGCCCAGCTGAAGAAGAGCGCAGACACGCTCTGGGGCATCCAGAAGGACCTGAAGGACCTCTGAAGACCCTCCCCCCCCAAAAACACCCCCCAACGATGCCCCCTGAAGCAGGGCCGAAGAACACGAGCGTACACACACGTAGTATGAGCATTCAGACACATACTGGTTCCTATACACATCATTTGGCTCTTTATCACTACAAGAACTAAGTGCCATGAAACGTATTTCGCAGGTTCTGGATTTGTTTCCATACACTATGGCTCGCTTTTTGATAAGGTTCTAACGACCTAATTTGGGGCCTGCTCAGGAGGTGGTCCTAACCCTGAGCTCTGGGAACCTAGACCTTAGAACTTATACCTAAAATACCCAAAATAGCAGATCTACAAGCTCACATTGCGGTGTGTTGCGACACGTTGTTGTGAGCTTGTAGATTGGCTATTTTCATTTTTGTAATGATCTTTTGATCTCCCCCTTCTGTACGTAAACAACAACAACAACAGAACTTCACGGGTTATGGAAAGTTTCAGGTTATGGACGTTCTGGGTTAACCCTTCGTAGTGGAAAAGAGCCAATACATACAGTAGTACGTTCAAACACTCCCATACACACACTCCTTCTTCTAACTTCCATGTCTCTTATCACACTCACTCCATCGTCATCAGTATAGAATGAAGCACCAGCTTCCCCTGTTCCACCACATGAGGTTACTGTATCATTGGTGTCTGCTAAACAAAACCGCTGTTTTAGATGCTCCGGGGATGAGTTGGTTTACCTTCCATGAATCCTTTTGTGCTGCAGCTTTTTTTTCTTGTTCGGGCCATGATCAAAAAAGAAAAAGGAAAAGCGAAGGACAAAAAAAAAAGAAACAAAAATGAAAGTGTCTGCCAATTTGCTGCTTCTTTGTTTGCACATGTGTCGTTCATTTCAGTCCCCTGGGGATGCCTAGAAACAAAAGTCCTCTCCCTGAACATGTAGACGTACACTGTAGGCCCTAAAGAACAATCAGATAGACACTGTCCTTGTCTAGAAAACAGAAAATTGTAACCAAGAGACTTTGGCACACTTAAGACCAATGTGAATTTCATTGTGGATCCGAACCCCTGTCACTCTGGTATATAGGCTACTGTCTGAAAGAGATGGAAAGCCATGGGGCGGATTTAAACGTCCAAGCTTGACTTGTTTTCTAAAAGAAAAAAATAACGCTGACTGTAACCTTCACTCTCGTGTTGTGAGTTGTGTGTGAAACAGTGATGAGTAACTTAATAAATATGAACCTTATGGAAGCCCTGTGGTCTTTGTGTTGTGAGATGATGTTAGCAGCCAGTAGATATCATGTAATACACTGCCATCTTGTGGTTAGATGGAGAGAATAACTGAAGAACAGTAGATGTGTGTAGTGCACATACATATATTACTTTTTGCACAGAAAGCTTGAAATCCCTGGGAGAAGAGCATACTTCTCCTCACATAGAATCTGAACTAAGCTATACCGGAATAATTTAACATTAATTCAATCAGATCACTTATTCATTGTGACAGATGTCATCAGTAACAATCATGGCACATAGCAGAAATAAGTACAAAAGTTTTAATTCAGAGAAAACATGTTAAGTAAAAGTCTATTTGACACATAGAACAAACACATCACAAATGTAGGCTACTTGAAGTAGACTCAAAACATTGACGAGCCAATTTCAACATTTTATACAATGGTTTCCAGCTGGGAGGGGAGGGGCAGGGACATCTTGGTTAAGGTTTGGCACCTCGAGTTCTCTTGGGAATAGTAAAATAGGCAATAATCTACTGATCCTGGGTGTCGTGAAGCTGTCTTTGTAAAGGTAGCTGCTGTAACGCTTTCCAAAGCGGAGCCCGAACGGGTTGTGGTTGAATTTACTCCGCCGGTCGTTGCATAGAAGATCGTTTTCCCTCAGAGACGAGCATAGGTTGGAGTTCTCCGGGAAAACATCTGAGACATCTCTTCTTCTCTGCGACTCCGAGAGCTCCGGGAAGCTGGCTGGCCATCGTCCTGGATGGGGAAACACAGTTACATTCATTTAATTAATTGTCAATGTAGCTCAACATAATGAGAGTGTACAAAATGTAAAGGGTCCATTCGGTTACTTTTTTGTACACTGTCAGACTCCAGAGTGAGATGGATAAATGAACACAGGATGTTACTGATGCAACTAGACCCCATTTGAAACAAGCTGTTAGGGCTTTTTTAATCCTATTTAGTTCCTATTTAAACTGTACTTTCATGTGCTTTTTCCCTGCAAACTTCCAAATAAAGTAGCCTATGCAATCAATCAACTAATAATCGATTAATTCGAAATCCTAAACCTGAATTTCAGATCCAGTCAAAAGGGGAAAAAAAGTTAGTTAAGCCACACTATGATATTTTTGTTTATAAAGTTGCCAATTAATTCCTTTATTTGTGTTATCAGATAGTTTGTAAATATATCATTCATTTATTGATTGATTGTTGTCTACATTTGATTTTCTTTTTCTATTTTCAGTTTTCTGACAGATTGGCCAATCTGTTTTCTTTTGACTCCGTGCACACATTGATAAAAGACAGGTGCAATATGTAGCCTTGATATTGGGCATTTAATTTCATTAAATAATTAAAACTACAGTCTTTGAATTAAAAAAAAACCTAAAAAGATATTAAAATGTTTGGTCAAAAGCCCATTGCTATGCCATATTTCTCAGATGGAGGTGAACAAAATATATCATAATAATAATGTGAGGATTAGCCATGCATTTGATTGAAAAAGCCTATGATTTTGGTTCTCTTATGCATTAGTGAATCACAAATCAATCAACAGCCTATAATGATATTTTCACCTCTTAATTGAAGACTCACCTGCAGCATGTGTCCACTGTGAAGACTGAGATTCAAAGCCATGCAGAGAGGCTCCTGACGTTCCATCCAGGCGAATAACCACGCACACCACCACGAGTGCCAAAGTTCTCATTTTCTCAATCAAACAATGTTAACGTGCGATGGTTAATGGTCATCTAACACACACACCAAGCAAGTGTAGAAAACTAGGCCACATGTGTTTACCAGCGCTTTTTATATACCCCACTAGACACTAGTGTGACCTGTTGGTCATCCACGATGCGCGTTGGGTGTGGGGACAGCGAATGGGATAGCCGGTCTCGCGTCTCCCCGGTGACAAATTGCGGAGCTGTCCACGACGCGGGGTGCTGAAATGAATTATTCATTAGTAATGCATTCTCGGAAATGTTGTCACTCACCTCACCGCTGAAAGCATTTCCGCCACCAGCAGAAAACAATCGCTACCTTTGGCCTACTTACCACCACCATACCATATGTAATGTTGAATAAATGGAATTGTTTAACGAAGTACATTTACTTGAGTACTGTATTCAAGTACATTTTCGGAGTATTGATTGATTGATTGAATACTTTATTTAGAAGTTTGCAGAGAAAAAAGCACTTGGAAGTACAGTTCAAAATACAAGGTCAACTAAATAGGATTGAAAAGCCCCAAAAAGCCTACTGGTTTGTTTCAATTGGGGTCCTCACGTACTCAATTCATGGAGTTCATCTGTAGGCCTTTACTTTACTTGAAGTTGAGTTGAGTCATTTTTTAATACTTTCACAGTGAAAGTATCAACAAATGTAATGTAGTGAAAGTTTCACTCCACTACATTTCAAAGGCAAATGTTGTAGCCTACTTTTGACTCCACAGGAATTAACCACTAACCACATTAACCACATTAACCAATATATTGTATAATTAAAATATATTTGAAATATAGTAAACATAGCAGATCTACAAGCTCACAATGCATTACATTGCATTGAAAAGTAAAGTGAGCTTGTAGATCTGCTATAGAACTATTTAATACAAATCGGACTGACTGAGCAACTTTCTTTTTAGTAGGCTAATATTTGACCAAGTTGAGTACTTTGTCCACCACTGTAATTCTGTAAGGGATCAGGGAGAATTAATGGACTTTGAAGAAATGCGTAATTACGCAATCATGTCATTGGTGTCAGCAACAATGGATGCTACTTTGAAAGACAAACAACTTCATTCTTGGAGTCCTCCCTTCATGCTTCCTGTGAAAAGGTTCCATGGATTAACCTAAAACACAGACAGGTGGCAGCTCCAATTAAGATCCAAGTTGATCTTTATGATGTAGCCTATGTCAGTGATTCTCAACGTTTTTAATTTCAAGGACCCCCAGTTTGATACGCATTATGCCACAGACCCCCATTTATACGTTTTTATTTATTTATTTGTATCTCTGGGACCCCAATCTACAAAACTCATTCGCCTTGTAATTCTAAATCCCCCTTTTGCCTTTTAATTTTAATGTTTTTGTTTGCTTATTTTTAGCCTTTTAACTAGTTATTCTCTTAATACAGTTGTTTTACTTTGTACTGATTTTGTAAAGTGACTTTGAGTACAGAGAAAAGCACTATATAAATTGAATGTATTATTAGCATTATTATTATTAAGTCTGATTTTGAGGAGAATAAAATATCAACAAAATGAATATGTGGGACGATATCGGCTGTGTAGATTGGGGTCCCAGAGATAAAGAAAATTGTATCAAATGAGGTTCCATGGCCTAATGCATATCAAACTGGGGGTTCTTCAAATTGAAAAGGTTGAGAACTAGTGACATGGAAAGTTATTTGGCTGTGTATTTAATGTCAACCCCCACCTGTCAACTGTTAATGAAGATGTGAGCTATTAATGAATGTCAATTTAGGTGGTTAAAAATCAGTGGTGGAAAAAGTACTCAAATGTTTTACTTAAATAAAAGTATCAATACTGCAATATAGAAATACTCTGTTACAAGTAAAAGTCTGGCATTAAAAATGTACTTGAGTAAAAGTACAAAAGTATTGGCATCAAAATGTATTTAAAGTACCAAAAGTAAAAATAAAAAAATATTTGAAAATAGCAGATCTACAAGTTCACAATGTGTTGTGACGCGTTGTGAGCTAACTAAAGTTTTCAAATAATTGTAGTGGAGAGCAACAACATCTAAATTCAACATTGTTGAAAATAATAATGTTTTCTTTTGTGTCAATGATTTCCCTTGTCCCGACAGGCCCAGAGGTCACGAGCATTTCGCAATATGTCTACACAGTGTCGTTTACCAATGTGCTCTCCCAACCGTGAGCACAGACGGCTCTCCCAAATCTTTCACCTCGACCTCTTTGGACTTCAGTCTGGTGCCGTCAGAGCGTGCATGACCCCTCCTGCTGCCTTGCACCTTCTCTGGCACATAGTAGGCGGAGTGGATCCCCAGTCCCGTCCCCCACCAGTCCCAAAACCTTATTGTCTCCTATAGTGTTCCTCCTTCCAGGACCTACCCTCAGCCGCCAAATAGTGTCATCTATTTCTTTTTTAACCTCAGCCACAGGGCCGTTTTTTTTTTAAGCATTTATTGGACAATAGGATCATCTGAGTTGTGCATTGGGACCTGCTGCCAAACATCTCAAGATGCCCCTGTCCCGTTCCTTATCCATGACGTCGCTGAGTGGGGTGCTACCTCAGTGGGAGGAGGATGAGCTGCCTGTTGACGACCTCTTGCTTTTCGAGGTAGCCTGGGAGGTCACCAACAAAGGTTAGCTTTCCTTTATTATTTATACCAGTGGTTCAAAAAGGGAGAGTCTATTTTCCCGATCTCTTTATCTTCTTCCTGCTCCTTTTCATTTGTGGAATAAAAAAAAGAAAGGGAATGAATGTAATCACGTAAAACCATAAATGAAATAAATAAAGATGAAATGAAATGTTTCGCCCAGGTGGACAGGGTTTTGAGGTTAGGTTTAGGCATAGTGTATGTGAGGTTAAGGTTAAGGTTAGGTTTAGACATAGTTTTTGTGAAGTTAAATGTTAGGGTTTAGGCACAACCATGGGTGACACACCAATGAAAGAGGGAGTCTCGGTTCTCAAAGTGGGGTCCGTCCAGGGACCCCCAGGGGTCCTTGACGGGGCCCCGAGCCAAATGATTGATAGTCAAGATCCAAATAGACCCTTAAGAGTCTGTAACTCTGAGTGTGCGCAAATGCAGTGCCATTTGTGCGCTCTCAAGTTAAATTAACCCTGAAAAATGTACTGTAGTTGGGGGAAGTCAAATGAGGTTCCGTGGCCTAATGCACATCAAACTGGGGGTCCGTACACAAAACATTTTGAGAACCACTGATTTATACCATTCAGGATCTAGTGATCCTGTGCTTCAGTCTACTGTTGTTGTTTTGTTTCGGTGTAGGAGACTCAGTGTTGAGAACAGTATGCTGTTCTAAAGCATCCAAATGATGACATCCAGTGGCTTTTCACTCAGCGGTTTGCATTTGTTCTTAAACCAAAACGGCAATGAAGAGCAACAGTTAGACAACCTTCCACAGAGTGCATGACCTGGTGGCTTGTGACCATGCGTGGCCTTGCATGTTTATTCTATAGAACTGTATAATAGTGGCATATGTTTCCATGCACACTGATGTTGGATATGTGAACAGACTTTGCAACATGAAAGTTAGGAATATTTAAGCACTGCTGGTTACAGGCTGAAACACAATTCTTTCTGCAATGTTGTGAGTCTTTGCCCCTAAATGAGTAAATATTGAAATGCAAGGTAAGTGAAGACAGTATGGTGCCATCTGAAGAGTTAAATATTAAGCTAAAGATAAGTAGGCCTACTGGACCTGGAGAGTAATAGGTGTATTAGCTGTCTACTTATTCAGATACTAATAAGTGGCATGCTTTATCAAACATAATAAAATAGCCATCATAATAATAATCATAATCCTATTCATGTGTGGCTTAATACATGCTTGCAAGGTGAACACATTGCAGCTCAGGGTCAGAAAGAGGCCAGTTTGGTGGAAGTTTGGTGCTGGAGTCCAATTATATGGACCTTTCACATCTTCAGCATGTATTTACATGCACAGCAAAGTCCTTTTAAAGAAGTGGACCAACAGAAAAGGGTTCTCTATCTGGTCAACTTCAGCTCTGATGGGGCCTCAGTCCTCTTTCTGTTCACACTATAGTTCATTTTTAGGGTTGATAAAACGCAATCTGTCTACGGCAAGCCTACAGGAATAAATAACAATGGCAAAGGGTGAAGTGGACCTTGATCGCTTTGTGTTCACGATGCACAGGTCAAGAGAACCATCGCCTTGTTTACCAGGCTTTTTGTGTCATAAAAAGGGAACCCAATCTCGGACTAGAACTTCAGAGGGGTCTGAGTTCACATACAGCAGTGGTTCTCAAACCTTTCATATCAAGGACCCCCACATTAATATCTATTTGACCACACCCCCATCTGAAAATATGTTGCGTCAGGGACCACCATACAAGATTTGTGTTGTTAAACAGTTTTTGATGCTAAATTAACACATTTTGCTGGGGACCCCCTGGAACCCTCTCAATGACTCCTGGGAGTCCCTGGACCCCACTTTGAGAACAACTGACATAGAGTCCACTTCAGAGGCTGAGGGTGTGTGCCCATATAACCGGCTATCTATTCGATATCCCCTTCTTCCTTCTAATATCAGAGCATTACATTTGCATACATTTGAATTGAAAACGGATTATTTTGACCCCGTAGTGTGCACACATTGATAAAACTGACACTACGGTTGTTTTATATCGTCACTGGTTGTGGACAGGCCCAGAGCTTATCTGCTTCTCTGGATGTTTGCTCTTGGCTTCAACTATTACATAAGCCAGTGCCAGTCTGACGCAATTTAGATGTCACATACAGTATGTCTTTTTGACTGTGATCATCCTCAAATATTTGTCTTCTTTTGGCCAAATCTGAGACTTGTTCGAATGTTTCCCACGTGTTTTGGCGACAGTTACACCGTCACTATGCAGTGTAAACACGTCTGTGTTTGTATACGCAAGAGTATCACAAACTACACAAAATGTTATAATCAATGTTTTTGTACAAATGCATAGATATGTGCAGAACAAAACACTGTAGCAAAGTACTGCATGGGAGGTTGGAACGGATGTAAATTAATACAAAATATGTACACTATACAAAAGACAGTTCTGAGATGTTGCAATAAAAATAGTGTTCAATGCGTATTGCGTAGAGTTTATAGCTGCAGTACACAATAAAATCCTCAGTACTATTCATTTATCCATGGCCCCCTCCCCTGCTAAATTATTGATAGTTAGGAACCAAACGGACCCTTACAGGTCTGTAACTCAGAGAGTGTGCAAATGGAACCAAATGGACGCGTAATGAACAGAATGGTCACTGTGATATCTTTGTCACAATGGAAGGTGGAACAGTTGAAGACAGTAGTCAGTGTGTTTTTGTCACATCCCATCAGCTACACTGATGCGACTGTGACTCAAGAGTATATTATTCCACCTTCCATTTGGCGTCATGCTGGAAGCCTGGGCTACCAATATCCTTTGTCTAAATTTATGCTTCGTGACACTACAGATTAAAGTACACACAATTGTTCCTTTCTTAGATTAACTTGTTGCCGTTTTAAAATGTTATGCTTTGTTTAGTCCTGTTAATGTGAACCTTTCAGTAGCGTTTTCAATACATGCATCATTATCAGGCCTCAGGGATTATTAAGGCTAGGCTATTTTAAATCTGATGGTGGTTATTTGCAGAAGACATAATTTTATGGTCACAGTGAAAGGGCCACTGCAGCATCCTGATCATAACCATAACCATTTCAATATGAAGCCGTATTACCAGCCAATCTCTCTCCTAGTCACCGATACTCTTCAAAATGATGAGCCTTTTTTCTTTATCAGAGAAATATTTGTCAAAGAAAAGATGTTCATAGCCAACTTAAATGGAATATCCATTATAGTGTGACAGTAGGCTGCGCTGTAATTCTTCCCTTTATCCATTTGTAAGTCTGAGAGTGTACAAATGGAACTCTCAGAATCAATGTAACACTGAGGATTTTACAGAGCATGGGGGTGTGTGTTTCAGTTGGGGGAATCTACACGGTGATACAGACCAAGGCCAAGATAACAGTGGATGAATGGGGGGAGAATTTCTACATGATGGGGCCGTACTTCGAACACAACTTCAAGACCCAGGTGGAGGGCTGTGAGCCCCCCAACCCTGCCATCAGAAAGGCCATGGACGTCCTCATCAACAACGGATGCCAGGTATTGTACTGCGTGTGTGCATGTGTAGCAGAGAGCCCAAAATTATAACGATCTAAGGGGGGATTCTCTCTCGGCCTGGCGGTAGCCTTCTGGTTTCCCACAGAAGGTTTGAATATCGTCTGTTACATTGGTGCTGCATGTGACCCGGATCGGGGTACCTGGCGGGAGGAGATCAAAGGGGGGAGAAAGTACCAGAGTATCTTTTAGATTAGACTATGAGATTTTATTGATCCCCAAGGGCAATTCTATGGAGATTCTGAGGTCTGTTTGTGCAACAGTCGGTGGCCATTAGATGGCGTGCATGTACTGTAAACCCTAATGACAATAGGCTGGCAAGAAATTGGGCCACTTCTTCCTTCAGGTGTTACCTACAGTATGATACTAATACGTTTTTTAAGAGAGAGATCAACCAGGTGGTCAATGGAGATAAGAGTTGAGTTAAAAACGTAGATTGGCGCTTCTAGGATCAGCAGGAACCAAAACTTGAAAAAGAGGAGAGATCCATCCGAGCGCTCAAAAGATATAATGGAGGAGAGGGGTAAAATCAAGGTAGGCTACTTTAATTATGTTTTTTTTTTTTTAAAAGCCAACATGTTTTGACCAGCAACTGGTCTTCATCAGGGCAACTTGGCAAGTATGAGTCTGACAAACAAACACTGGTCCATAATGTCAGAACACGTGAGAGATGCGGAAGCACCGTTTAGTCAATCACCATTAGTGTAGCAAATGGGTGCACTGCACACACCCAGAACTACATACGTGTGTGCCTTAGCACCACACTGATAAGGACATGAGAAAAACACAGGAACAACACAGGAGCAATCAATCAATTAACATATTAAGGAGGCTATATTAAGAGAAAGCTAAATGCATACACAAAAATAAAGCAAGATGGCAGCAAGAGAAACAAAATTACAGAGAATAAAAGTTAAAACATAGAGTATAGGCTATATTTGAAAAAAAACTAAAGAAAACACATAGCCTAAAGTCAATATCCTCATTTAGACCCGGAGGAGGGAGTGGATCCAATAGGTTTCCTGTTGATTTAATTTCCTAAGCCGATCCCCACCTCTGTTCCTGCGCTGTCCTTATCAGTGTGGTGGTGCTCAGGCACACATGTGTGAGTTCTGGGTGTGTTTGCTACACTTATGGTGATTGACCTGTGTTTGTTTGTCGGTCTCATACTGTACTTGCCCTGATGAAGACCAGTTGCTGGTCGAAACATGTTGGTTTTAAAGCTTTTTGTAAACATGATAATTAAAGTACCAAGATTTTATGCCCTCTCCTTATATTTTTTTAGTTTGATTGATTGATTGACTGAATATTTTATTAACAGTTTGCAAAAAAAAGCACAGAAAGTACAGTGCTATACAAGGTCTGCTAAAAGGATTAAAACCCAAGAAAGCACTATTAGTCTATGGCTTGTTTCTATTGGGGTCCTGTGTATTCAATTCATTGAAACGTTTAGTGACAGACAAATATGCAATACTATGCAAAAACACCATATAAACGAGTAGTAATCAAAAAGGGAAATAAGTAGGCAACAGTAAACAGTTGGGGGGGGGGGGGGTGATAGGCTTGGACTTTTTACAGGGGCTAGTCCTAATTGCAGCCACCTGTAGGTGCTCTTTTATAGCGGGTTTGAAGGAGAGTAGGATTCACACTTTTTTTTATGACTGTTGGTAGGGCATTCTACATGTTGGTGGCATAGCAGTAGAACGAACCCCTTGTTTGAGCCAAATCTGGGTTGAACGTGATTTGTGGCGCTCTGGTGTTGTGTTTGTGGATGTCTTTGAAGTAGTTTGACAGGTACATCATGGGTGTCTTTGTGTTTGTGACTGTAGTCGTGTATCTTGTAGGCCCAGGCCCATTGCAAGTTGCTGTACTGTGTTCTCTACCCTGAGCCATCCCACCCTAGCATAATGAGCAGGGGTTAGATGAGTTGTAGGTGTGAGGTGTAAGGAGTGCTCGGACCTCTCCTCTTTTACTAATTAAGGTTGTGTTTCATTCTGGTCAAACAGGCGTCAGGGTGCTGGTACTGTGGATGTTGGCTCACTGGACAGGCTCTGTTACACTAAATGAAAAACAGAGCTTAATTTGTATCATAGGTAACACAGGTAACAGGATAAGTGGGCACTATAGGGACATCTGGGCACCTCGATGTAAAATTGGCTATTTTGTCCAAAATGTAAAAAAATATAAACTATATTTGGAAAATGTTTTAAGTAAAGTAAAGTATACATGATTAGAACATGCTTCAAATCTGACAAAAAATGATATTTCTACAATTGCTACAAATGGCTACAAAACCTCTATGTCATGTTTAGCATGATAATAAGTTGAAGAATACATTTAAGTCTGATGATGATGTACGGTGCATGTTCACATCATGTATACTTTACATTACTTAAGACTTACTTATTTTAGCCAATTACAGTACATCGAGGTGCCCAGATGTCCCTAGTGCCCACCTATCCTGTATCCGTAACACCAGCCAACGGACAGCAGGCTATTGCTCAATTTAGCCACAAGATGGCAGCCATGAACCATTGAGACATTTTGCCAAAACAAGTCAAAAGTTGTCCGTAACTGAACTGCAGGTTTTGGACGTTTAACAGAAGTGAAAAAGAAGACAATAGGCCTATCAATAGATAACACGTAGTAAAGAGTACTGAATGGGTTGTTTGCATGGATTAAAGTTCTCAGTCGACTGATTTAAGTCATTTGGATTCCATAGAAGCCAGCATGTCTGCTATGAAAGCATGTTGTGCAGCAAAAATTGCCTATCTGCAAGCTCTCAATGCATTGAGAACTTGAAGACAGGCTATTATTTTAAGATTAGAGCATTTGAAGTGGTCAAACTAGCATCTTCCATAAAATCTCAATAGTCTCGGATATTTCATATAAAAGCAAAGGTTAAAGCCTCAATCTGTGATTTATTCACCTGGTGGGAAGTATGTAGGAACAATAAAACCTCCTTATTGTATAAATTGTATCATTTATTTAGGGATATAGTTTGGGGGACTCCTTTCACTCTGTTTCACAAATCACTCATTAAGACCTGGTCATACTAACATGTTGTTTGTGTTGCAGGTCCACTTCGGCCGCTGGCTGATCGAAGGCAGCCCCTATGTGATTCTGTTTGACATTGGCTCGGCCGCCTGGAACCTGGACCGCTGGAAAGCGGACCTGTGGGACACCTGTGGCATCGGACTGCCTTTCAACGACCGAGAGGCCAGCGACTCACTCATTCTGGGTTCCCTGGTGGCCTGGTTCTTCAAAGAGGTCAGTGGTGGAAAAAGTATACTCACATGTTTTACGTGAGTAAAAGTATCAATACTGCAATATAAAAATACTCTGTTACAAGTAAACGTTTGGAATTCAAAATTGACTTGAGTAAAAGTACAATAGTATTGGTACAAAACTGTAGTTAAAGTCCCAAAAGTAGAAAGTACAAATTATGCAGAATGTCCCATTTCAAGTTTTCAAATGTATAAAATGTATAAAAATCTTTTGAAAATAGCAGATCTACAAGCTCGATGCGACGCATTGTGAGCTTGTACATCGGCTATTTTCAAATGGCTGAAATGTATAAAGGGTTGAAGTGGTTAATGTATGTTTTGTAATAATAATCGACAAAGTAACTAATAACTAAAATGTTCAAATAATTGAGGTGGAGTAAAAGTATAATATTTGCCTCTGAGATGTAGTGGAGTAGAAGTAAAAGTACTGCAAACTGGAAATACTCCAGTAAAGTAAAAATACCTAAAAATGGTACTTAAGTACAGTACTTGAGTAAATGTACATAGTTACTTTACACCACTGAAAGAGGTCATCTATTATTTCAGGCTCTAATGCACAGCAGCCATATTGGCATGAAATAGGGCCACTGGCTTACATCCTTAATAGGTGTGCTGTACAGTGGCTCTCAAACTTTTTCATCCACTGCACCCCTGGATTACATTGTTACTTACTTACTTATAGGACCCTACATTTATCATATTACGGTACTTAAATATCTAAATATTTCCGCCTAAGATACAGTACGTCATGAGGAAAACTTGACAGAATATCAGTTTCCATTAGGGCAGGTTGAAAATAATTGTATACTTGACATTTAACCACTCGGGGGGGACGGGGACGGGGGGGGACATTTGTCAAAAAATTGTCAAAACATTTGTCAAAAATAGCCACCCTTGTGAGCTTGTAGATCGGCTATGCTTTACAAAGAGATTTGGTGTAGGTCCGTTTCACTAAGTATAGCGGATCTAAGTGGTTAAACTGAAGTGATATGGATCAATTCCAAATATTATCAAAGTATTCTGAGGCACCCCTGGACTTGTGTCACGGCACCCTAGGGCATTGGTTCTCAAAGTGGGGTCCGGGGACCCCCAGGGGTCCTTGGGGTGGTTCCAGGGGGTCCCCAGCAAAAGTAGTTAACCACTTTATCCATTTATAAGTTGGCTATTTTAAATAGCAGATATACAAGCTCACAGCGCGTCACTTCGTGCCGTGCTGCGAGCTTGTAGATCTGCTATTTTTTTACATTTTTTAAAAATCTTGAAATTCTTTTGAACATTTTGCATTTGCAACACAAATCTTCTCTTCTGGGGGTCCCTGGCACAAAATATTTTCAGATGGGGGTCCGCTGACAAATATATATCAATTTGGGGGTCCTTGACGTGAAAAAGTTCGAGAACCACTGCCCTAGGGTGCCACAGAGACAGCACCCACTTTGAAACCCTGCTGTAACCGATGGCAAAATTTCAATGAATGGCCCAATTTCATGCCAGTTCATTTATCTTATTGTATCTCTTCAAAAGCAAGCTACTTATGGTGATCTTTTCATGCTGAAATATTTATTATTAGAATTTGCATTACATAAAATTCCACTTCTTAATTCATTTGTATTAAAATGTAATAGACCCTTTTCACAGCAACTATTTTGACATGAAATAGTTGTTTAAACAAGGTGTTACCAAAAATGATAATTAAGGTTTTGTTCCATTCAGAGTCTGAAAGGCTCTGCTGTCTTCTAGACCAGTGTTTCTCAAAGTGGGGTCCAGAGGGGGGTTCCAAATGGACCCTCGAGAGTGCACAAATGGAACCAAATGGACCCTCACAGGTCTGTAACTCTGAGAGTGCACAATTGGAACCAAATGGACCTGTAATCCATTTGGTTCCATGTGTACACTTAGTTTCAGAAAAGCTGTTTGAAAACCTAACTTCTCACAAATTCCATGAGTAGCATAAGTAAGGGTCCATGTGGAATCCCCTCAAGGAACCCCAAGGGTCCTTGGACCCCTCTTTGAGAACCACTGATTCAGAAGAAGCTTGTTTCCACTTAAACCTGGATGGAATGCAGTGCAAAGTAACTAAGTACATTTACTCAAGTACTGTACTTAACTACAATTTTGAGGTATTTTTGAGCGGTGATAGCCGCTCCTATAAGTGGGGTTGGGGTCGCTGTACTGTGATTGGCTGATAAGTATTCATACCCTTTGCTCAGTACTGTGATTGGCTAGCGAGACGCATGATGAAATTCATAACCTGTACTGTGATTGATAAGTATTCAGACCCTTTGCTCAGTACTGTGATTGGCTAGCGAGACGCATGATGAAATTCATAACCTATAAATAGCACCACGCACTTCAAAAAAATAACTGTTATTTTTTTCACAAAAAAATAACTGTTTTTGAAGTGAGCTTCCATCACTGTGATATACACCGCTCATTTCACACTGGGTGTGATTTTTTACTTTACTGGAGTATTTTACTACTACTCCACTACATCTCAGAGGCAAATATTGTACTTTTACTCCACTACAATTATTTTTAAACTTTAGTTACTAGTTACTTTGTAGATTTTGATGATTATTACAAAACATACATTAACCACTTCAGCCCTATATACATTTCGGCCATTTGAAAATAGCCAATCTACAAGCTCACAATGTGCCGCAGTGCGACACATTGTAGATCTGATTTTCTAAAGATTTGTATACATTTGAAAACTTGTGAAATGGGACATTCTGCATAATTGAGTACTTTCTACTTCTGGTACTTTAAGTACATTTTGATACCAATTCTTTTGCACTTTTACACAAGTACATTTTGAATTCCGGACTTTTACTTGGAACAGAGTAGGCTACTTCTACATTGCAGTATTGATACTTTTAGTAAAGAAATAAAGTACTTTTTCCACCACTGGGTGGAATGGTCATGTCATTAGTTTTCATCATCTGTTCCCAGTTAACGGACCAGCTTGGGGACAATCCCAACGTCATTGGCCACTTCCACGAGTGGCAGGCGGGTGCAGGGCTCATCTTCTGCAGGTCCCGGAAGATTCCCATGGCCACAGTGTTTACCACCCACGCCACCCTGCTGGGACGGTACCTCTGTGCCGGGAACGTTGACTTCTACAACAACCTGGACAAGGTGAGGAAGATGGTGCTTATAGGAAGAGGGTGCTCTTTGGATATCGTCGGGCAGAAACCTTGTTTCTCCATAATTCAACTCTTTGTGTTTTTTTTATCAATTAATGTCCTACTTCATCAGACAAGAGTGACACACAAAAGTAGTGAAAATAGCAGATATGCAAGCTCACAACGCGTCACATTATACGAACCCACAGATATACTGTACTTAACCACCTTCAAAATCTTTCTAAACTAGTGAAAATAGCATGGGCTATTTTCACTGCTTTTACTCTAAACTGCCATAAGACAAAGTAGGGCATTAATATTTGAAATATGGAGATACGAGGTTTCTGCCCGACAGTGACTGACGATATATGTAATACATTTACCCAAACTATGCACACACACACACACACACACACACACACACACACACACACACACACACACACACACACACACACACACACACACACACACACACACACACACACACACACACACACACACACACACAATCACAATCACACACACAATCACACAGATCACAGACCGCATCAACAAACTGATTGAATATAGCAAACGGCCACCTCCTCGCTAACGCACTTTGCGAGATAGCGCTATACATTACACCTGGCTGTAGGCTGTATTTGATGATGTTGACATTTGCGCATTTGGTCTTTTTCACTAAGAGAAGAGGGTGGCTAAAGCCTCATTAACAGTAAAGAGGTCCATTAGGAAGGGTCGGTCCGTCGTTTTCCATATTTGCTGTTTGTAATTGGGCCTCCTCCTCCGCTCATAGCCTAAAGGTTACATCTAAAGGTTACACACTGCCTGGATGAGTGATTGGCAGCCGCTTTGGTGCACGATACAGGACCTAGGTGTGTAACAAGCATCCGTGTCCGGATTAATCGATTGCATCTGTTTTATTTATTCATACTCGCGTGTCATTGCAATCCGAGTTCAATTTTGTCGCTGTCGGGCAGATATCTTGTATGTCCAAAACGGTAACTTATCAGGAAATGGGGGGGGGGGGAAAGAACCTCTGTTCCAATGGATCCACTGTAGTTATTGTTTAGTCACAAACTCGTGTTAATACCTTTCATTGGTTAAATATTTATCAAACACGCTTAACCACTTACACGATACAAGAGATACGATGTGTGCCCTACAGGAAACAATTTGAGTGCTTGTTGTGATTGGGGTTGTTCATAACATTGAGTTTGGCCTCACACAGTTGGAACACACACAACTCAAAGCCACTATCCAGTGTGTCAGAGGTGACTTGACAGCCCTGCCCAGTGGACTGGTAGTATTGTAATCACTAGGCATGTGTTTGTTAACTTGGACAGTTTAATCTGATTTGGATCAAATTTGACAGATCGATGGGGGTAGGGTCAGCTGTCCTTCGCTATTGATTTATTAATAGTTGTTTTCCAAATTGGTCAAAGGTCAAGGTCACAACCCAAGGTCAAAGTTTAGCTCTATGCTTATACATAGCATGTGGCACGGGTTTAGCATCTCACTGAGTGTAATTCTATTTTTTTTTCCTTTTCCCCCTTTTCTCCTACCACACACATGTAGTCCCTGTCACTCCTAACCCCGACCGTTGTTCATGTGGGAGGGTGTACACCAGTGGTTCTCAAACTTGTTAACGTTAATGATCATCAACTTAATGTATATTTGGCCGCAGATCCCAATCTGAACATATTTTGTACCAGGGACCCCCAAACTTGGGCTACATGCCTATCTAGTTACTAGTGATGGCCATTTAGAGAAATTGTATTAACCGGTAACCATTAGGCCTTACTGCTTAATTAACCATTAACTGTTAAAGAGGCCACAAAAAAAAGTAATTAACAGTAATCCTTAATCATATTCCATCATATTCAATAACTTTAGTAGAGAAATGAGACAGACTCCAGTCACTTTCAGTTTAGTGCTCTGCAGAGGGGAGGTGTGTATGTTTGTGTCCAACTGATGCTATTATGTTTCTGCACTGTCAAATAGGTCTACATATATTCTAAGATATGAAGCCAAAGCTTTTCTTTTCATCTTAATTTTTTTTTAACGGTTAACCAGTAACCGTTAGTATTAACCGGTTGGCCATCACTACTAGTTACTGATTATTAGAATGTACTGTATTTGTATGACTTACAGTATAAGGTATGTTGTACAGCATCAACATGTTTCAGGTCAGCTGGAAGTACACACAGCTTCAGACTCTCAAAAATGATCAATGGTGTCAAAGAGCATTACATCAATTACTACATGCTAGTATGGATTTCTGGATTTACCATGATAGCTGTTGATTGCATATAATCTAGTCTAAGGGGTAGCTGTTGGTCATTGAATGATATAATGCTCTATTAAAGCTGCAATCCCTACATGTGCAGTGGTTGGAGGTGGTCTCGGCTACTCTTCCATTGAGACATTTAGACCCTGTTGTCGGGTAGAACACCTACTGGTTGACAAGAAGTACTGCCTAAAGCTCATTAGCAAAATATCTCCCTTGGCCAAGCGGGGATTACATCCTGGCAGAGTGGTGGAAGTTTGGTCTCCCACACGGTAGGAATTGTAGTTTTAAAGCGCATTGATTTGAGGGCTGACTTTGTGTGTGTTGCAGTTCGACGTTGACAAGGAAGCAGGGGAGAGGCAGATCTACCATCGCTACTGTCTGGAGAGAGCAGCGGTCCACTGTGCACACGTCTTCACCACCGTGTCCCAGATCACTGCCGTGGAGGCCAGACACATGCTGCACAGGAAGGCAGGTGGGGAACCATTTGAGTCGGGACACATTTGTCTTGATTAAACCATTTCATGCAAGTTGAGAATACAGGCCCCACCCGTTGTGCAATGCTCCTGTTATCTGATGTACTCGTCGTACCCGTTGCCAGGACCCCCAGGGGTCCTTGGTTTTTTTTTTTTTACCACTTTAACCCTATATACACTGCTGGCTATTAAGAAAGAAAATTTGAATATATTTGAAACATTTTAACAACACAAATCTTGTTTAGGGGTCCCTGACACAAAACATTTTCAAATGGGGGTCTGTGGCCAAATACATATTAATTTGGGGGTCCTTGACATGAAAGAGTTTGAGAACCACTGATATATTGTAACCATTCCACTACACTGTCATTAAGTATGTTCCCCCGCTGTATCAATGCTCCAGATGTAGTAACCCCCAACGGGCTGAACGTGAAGAAGTTCTCAGCTGTGCATGAGTTTCAGAACCTCCACTCCACCAACAAGAACCACATCCAGGAGTTTATCAGAGGACACTTCTATGGGTCAGTGGGGCTTATACTGTATACTGTTGTTAGCAGAAGTGGAAAGTAAGTAAGTACATTTACTCAAGTACTGTACTCAAGTACAATTTTGAGGTACTGTTACTTTATACTCTAGTATTTCCATTTTCCATTTTCCATTTACCATACTTAATACTTACACTCAACTACATCTCAGAGGCTCTAGATTATTATTACAAAACATACAGTACAAATTAAGCATGTAGAACGGCTATTTTCCAAAGGATTTGACACATTTTGAAAACCTTTGAAAAAACATGTGAAATGGGACATTCTGCATAATGAGTACTTTTACTTGCCAATTATTTGGGGGCCCACTAGCAATATCATCACGGCCCACAGTTTGTGAATCGCTGATCTAGCTATTGATACATTAAGTGAGCTCCCCCTTATCTTTGTCTCCGCCAGGCCGAAGGCAAAACAATATGTTTTAATATTACTCCTACAGATTTTGTTCAAACATCATGCAAATTAATCGGTACACATTATCTCTATAGTCATGTCATCAAGACTGACGTATCCGTTTTTTTTCCATATTTCATCCTGGGAGCACATTTTTCTGGTCCTTATTCTCTTTTTAATCTATCACCGGTGATGACTGTCCTGCAGCCACCTGGACTTCGACCTGGAGAAGACCCTCTACTTCTTCATCGCTGGACGTTATGAGTTCTCCAACAAGGGAGCTGATCTTTTCCTGGAATCACTGTCCAGACTCAACTACCTGCTGAGGGTAAGAAGAACCCTGGCTTCCATGTGCATCTGAAGTTTTACACTTCACAGCCAATCCAATAGGAGTTCTGATTTCCATTTCATAGCAACACATTTTTAGCGATGGCCAATAGGATTTCTGTAAGCTTAATGGAATAGCTATGTGTAAGGTTATAGTTTAGAGGTTAAAGTTGCCCAAAAGGCATATTTCCAGATCTCTGTAATCCCATGGATTATTGATGAAAGCATCACATACTCCCTGCCAGAAGGATTGTAGCTCCGGATGCGACTCATCCTATAAATTACCCCCCACTGTTTTTCTGTAAATATACTTTTACTGCTCCTAAGTGTTAATAAGGCAGGTCACTATGATCACACGAATACACTGCTTATAAAATCCCATGCTATGAAATTATTACAATTTGGTATATATTTTTTCAACAATATGTTTATTTATTTTTTCTTTCTTTACACAAAATATATCAACATTATATTACAGACACAACAGAAAACAAAAATGGACAATTACAAATCATACAAGACAATCAATGAAAAACAAAAAACAAAAACAAAAACAAAAGAAAAACATACATAGGCACCAGCACTACTCCTCTCCAGATTCTTCCATTAAATGTGGCAGATTATTGTTTTCCATATATTGTATGAAACAAACAATTTGGTATATTAATAAAATAATGCAAATAATGTTCAGAGTTAAATCCAAAATCAATCAAAGACTGTGTACAAATGTTCTTTTCAATACAGGAGTACAAATATGATTTGTGAGATGTTTGTAAGTGTACTGCACACAAAGCTAAAGATGGATTAAACTGGGATGTACTGTATTTCTGTTGCTGGGACTAAATTATGGAGTAGTGCTAATGTGAATTTTAAGAATGTGTAACAAATGTTTGGTTTTCAAAAGAATGGCTTCTAAAACATTTTTTGAGGACTGATAATTTTTTCAATATTATTGTTATATCTGAAAGGCATATTAAATCGATAGAAATGTAGGACAGGCATATATAAGAATTTCAGTTTGTACTGTATATCACATCTGCACTGTTTTGTTTTGTTTCTCTGTCTGTCTGCCTCTCTCTCTCTCAGTTGCATAAGAATGATGTGACAGTCGTAGTATTCTTCATCATGCCTGCAAAAACCAACAACTTTAATGTGGAGACGCTGAAGGGACAGGCAGTACGCAAACAACTGTGGTACGCTAACTGTTAACTCCACAGAGCCAAGGGACTGCTTCTGATGGAAACACTGTTAGATGAACTTGACATGTTTTAGGCAGAGAGACAGACTTGAAATAGCCACGGTTTTAGAAGCACTTGTAAAGCTCATACTGTAGCTTATAGTATAGAATAGAATAGACTTTATTTGCCATTTGCACAAATGCATAGGAAATCTTGGAGCTCAGCTCCCAGGGTCAGCATTTAAAAAGATGACAGAAAATACAGACAAGACAGAAGAAAACATACAACCTACAATACTACATATATCCTCTCTCTCTAAAAGACAAATAGAATAAATAAGTTCATAGTCTAACTAAAACCAGTGCAATAATAGTGCAATTCATCTGTCATGAATCAGTTCATCTGTCATATTGGCTACCGTCCTTAATGTCTTCTGGCTAGACATAGTTCTTGTGTAAAATAATATTATATTGCATATTATATTATGTGAGGTCAATTCTCTTTCTGTCACCCACAGTGATACGGCTCACACTGTGAAGGATAAGTTTGGGAAAAGGCTGTATGATGCATTGTTAAAGTAAGTATAAATATACAGTATCATTGTAATCAAATTCACTTATCGGTGCTTAGTAGAGCCCCCTAGTGACTGCAGATAAGTAGGGCAACAATAAAGTGTCAATACGACAAATATATTCCTATTCCAAATAAACCTCATTCAAACTCATTTACCAAACTAGAAATCTATTGAAGCCTCCATGTAATCCAATAGCAACACATCAGAATCAGAAGGAGAAAAAAGACAGAGGGTATGTACAAGAGGTTAGACATAAGGTGCAAAAGAGTGGCAATGCATCGGTACTGTAGGTCCACATAAGAAGGTAGTCTGCATGAGGTGATGACTTTCACAGGTAACAAACCACATGGCAGATACACAAAGGAAAAGTAGTCCACATAAGGGATCAATCCACACGAAGGGAGGTAATCCAACTTTGACACATAGTGTAATACCATAAATATACGTAGGTGTGGTCTACTGTTTTACTGTATGGATTGTTTGTCCTGTCTTCAGAGGAGAAATACCTGATATGAACACCATTCTGGACCGAGATGATTTCACCATTATGAAAAGAGCCATCTATGCCACTCAGGTACTGGACAACACTACTACTATGAACCACAGAAAACAGCCAAGAAACAGGGTTGTAATTTAAAGGTCTAAAAATTACTGGCAAATTTACAGAACATTCCCGAATAGGGAATTTAAGCTCTGGGAAATTAGGGAATTTGGTAATTGTGTACATTTTCAAACTAAATGTCATATATTTTAATAGTAAACTTACTTTCGGGACAATTCACATAAAAAACAATAGGTCTTATGGCATTGGTTTGGTTAAAATTATAGCCATTTAAAGGAAAACTTCGCCGATTTTCAACCTAAATTCCATTTGTGGAGAGACATCTTTTACACAATATATTATTGAACTCCAGAACTATGGGATTGAGTCGGAAAATCTGCGATGTTTCACTTCTGAATTGTAATGAACTTCATTCAACACCGCTCTCTTCCATCTCCTAGATAATTTGCTAGCATACCATTAATTAGGAGTCCAGTCAAATATTTTATATTTATTAGAATGTTTCAGTTAACCAGCAGATCGTAGCCTAAAGCAAAGCACACAGTTCACAACTTGTTAACACCTCAGGCTAGTTTTTGCTAGCCACCATGTGTGGTGTAGCTTGATTGAGTATGCTATCAAAGGTGTTTTAATTAATCTGTTTCCTTTACATTTAACCCTATTCTGGGGTGAATATTGGGCAAAAATACAACACGTCGCAACGCATTTCTTTTGTGAATTCGTTGTTCAGTAACTTTGCCCATAGATCACATTGTTGGCTCTAAGTTGGACATTCTGATGATGACAACAGCCCCCTACAGACAATTTTACATTAAAAAACTAATCACAGGAAGTTTTGGGATGTGTGAGATATCTGTAAAATATATCAGCTTTATTACATGCTAAAAAGAAACAAATCACATTAACGTGATGTACTTATTGACTGTGTAGAATCTTCACAGTAGTTGAGGATAACTGATATGCAGTTGAAGATCAATGGTCAATGGAATGAGACGCACATACTCACATATCGGGTCCTATTTTTGTGAATGGAGAACGAGAATCAATGCACTGTAGGATCAATGCGGCTCTTAGTGGTGATAAATTGTGAATGGGACGATGGGGGGGATTCCCTCTTGAATGGACGTCAGAGATGTGACCAAGCTCCGGGTGAGTTATTTAACGTCTTCAGCACCAGACCACGAGTCAATAGATTGGGAGCGTTGTTGGGAGTGATGTATGCACTCTTGTGTTTAATAGCAGCCTCATGAGCAGTGCGCCAACGAAACAGACGTTCTCAGTTAAATGAATTTATGCAGACGTCAATATTTCAGAGGTCGGAAATGGAAGGCTGAGTGATATTGACCACGATTGTGTAGGGGAGAGAGAAAGTGGTCGGCAGGGTTCTAAGGTCTGATTGGTGATTGGTGGGGAAAATCTCTAGCTATTTATAGCTAGAGATTTATCTACCCCTTTTTGTCATTTTTCAATTGCGCCCCGTTTATTTCTATTTCCATTAGTGTCTCATGCTGAAAAAAGCCTTGTTTATTTCACACGCCGTTTAATGACCAATAGGAAATTGCACTCACCCCTCAAAGTTCTTCCTCACATTACAACTGCAGTGACAAATGGCTTTGGAGCTGAATGCCTGTCTACAGAGGACGCATCGTATGAATAACTTTGCTACTTTCACCCTGGCGTACCTATTCTGGGCATGTCGTTATTGGTGACACTTTTTAAAATATTTCAAAAATAGCATGATTCGTTGTGAGCTTGTAGAACGGTTATTTTCACGAGACATAGTTGTACAGCGAAGCATAAAATAGGGCATACGTGGTTAGAGACTAGCAACAGTACAGTGGAAACAGACTTTGTGATGAGCAATTTGATATACAGTACGTATTTGAAAATACAAAAGCAGTGTTTGTTGGCTTGACTTGCAAGTGCTGGGTCTGCTTCTTTTTAGGACGGTCAAATGTCTGGCACGGTGAATCAAGTTCACGCCTGACACTAAAATATTTTTTTGCCTAAATTGCATGAGATTTAATACTCGAGACCTCCATGACAGCGGAAGAGCGATTGTAAGGGTGAGAAATTAATCAGATATCATTAGATCATTGGTTATATGTTCCTCCACAGATAAAAGGTTGCTAGTCATGGATCAGTGGCTCAAGGATTCATTACGTTGTTTGATATGAGCTTTAGGTAAATACAGTGGTAGGTTTGGCCTAGTGGGTAGAGAGGCCGTCGTGGAATTAGCCAGGTTGTCGGTTTGAAACTCGGCTCGCCCAGTCTACATGTCCATGAACAAGACACACAACGCCTAACATTTCAACAATTCATTCGCCTTTATTATTTATTTATGTATTATTATGCATGGGCCCAGGGAGTTCCACGGTACAAATGGTCACCATTTATAAACTCTCTTATAAACAATTGTCTCTCTTTCTCTTCACCTCTTTGCCAATTCTCTCTCTCTCTCTCTCTCTCTCTCTCACAAACACACACGCTCATAGAGACACAGTCTTCCTCCAGTGACCACTCATAACATGTTGGAGGACTCGACCGACCCCATCCTGGCCAACGTGCGACGCATCGGCCTCTTCAACGCCAGGACGGACCGTGTTAAGGTACGTTGTACATCCAGAGCCTCTTCAACACCAGGACGGACCGTGTTAAGGTACAGTACGTTGTACACCCATAGCTCCCTTCCCATGTGTCCCCTCCCCTCCTCTTTTAGATAATCTTCCACCCTGAGTTCCTGTCCTCCACCAGTCCCCTGCTGCCCATGGACTACGACGAGTTTGTCCGCGGCTGCCATCTCGGAGTGTTCCCCTCCTACTATGAGCCATGGGGATACACACCAGGTTGCTTGTTACCGACACACACAAACATGCATGGGCCCAATTCCAATTCCAAAGCCAAGGGCTTAACCACTAGCCTAAAAAGGGGGATTCCCCTTGGCTGGGGGAGATATTAGGCTTTTGGTCATCAGGCAGAGGCTCTGAGCCGGTGTTGATTCTGACAGCACATTTTGATTTAGTTTTAGTCATAGTCTTTTGAATAAAATTCCATTTAGTTTTAGTCATATTTTAGTCATCTGAAATGTTTTACTGTCAGTCTAGTTTTAGTTGACTAAACATCATAAGATTTTAGTCGACTAAATCTACAGTTGATTTAGTCGACTAAAATGTATTTTGGCGGTGCCTTGATGGTGTTGTAATGCCTGATTTTACACTTGGTTGCACTCTTAAAATAGCCGATCTACAGGCCCACAAGCGTTGTGAGCTTGTAGATCTGCTATTTTCAGAGCGCAACACCCGAGCCCAAACAAGCATGAAATGACTCGTCTTTTAGTTCTACTGGATCTCTTCTCCACTAGTCCCTCACTAACATTTTAGTCTAGTTTTTATTTGTTGACGAAATTGTCAATATATTTAGTCTTAGTTTTAGTCATCATAGCTTAGTTTTTATTTAGTTTTCGTCAGTGAAAAAAGGTAGTCGACGAACATTTTTCGTCATAGTTTAGTACTACTCTGAGCCACTACTGCTACACATGCAGGCAGTGCACTTGTTGGCACACACACACAGCGCCACCAGGAGTCAGGTTTTTGCAAAACTATTTTTTTAATATTACTTACTACACATTTTGTCCAAACATCACACAAATCGGTACACATGTTCTCTATAGTCATGTGATCAACATGGATTTGTCTGATTTTTCATGTTCTATCCTGATTGGCTAAGATTACCATCTAAAGTTTGCAGGAGTGGCCTGTTTTGAACAAAATGCCTCCAATCATGAACGCAGCGTTTGATTGCTGTGAAATCTTGAGTGCACATTACCACTAGTATAGAAACCATCATCGACTGACTCGTTAACCAGATCCAAGGCCACTTCGAGAATATGCTTTAGGCTGTGCTAACCAACTGGATTCTATTTGATGCTTCTCGTCCTGTTAGTGGTTAATCTCTCTCAGGGTTGCTGCTGGAACTGAACTACCGAGGGGTGTTGAGCCCCTCTTATAATGCTGGTTTTCGGTCCTGACATCACTATGGTGATGTCAGATAGTGCCAGACGTCTCTATATATGGAGCTGCCTATGTTAGTTATGCCCAAATATGGGACCATGACGTCAGTCCTGGACGTGATGGTTATGTCTATACATGGAGTTTCTGGGAAGGGTTCGCTGATGTCAGACTCCGTACATACTGTATGGCACGTTTAGGTCTCTATGACGACTTTGCAGGTATATCGTCTCCATCTATGAGGATCTCCATATATAGGCTATTGCTGGCAAATATGCCCTGAATGTTTTCTACAACTAGGTTGAGGAAGAAATGCCACCCTTTTCACATTGGCCTATTATAGCGCCACCAGCATAATTTTTATATTACTCCTACAGATTTTGTCCAAACATTATGCAAATCAGTACACACTATAGTCAAGTGATCAAAACAGATCTGTCCGATTTTTCATATTCCATCTTGATGCGAATTCCGAACATTGCTGGCCCACAATAACCTACCTGACCTGGCGGAGACCTGTGCTCCGACGACCCCTTTTTCTAGTTCTTTATGTTTTTACATATTGGAAAAATCGAGACATCAATCAATCAAACAACTTTATTTTCCTTTCGGAACTTCGTTTGTGCAGTGGTTAAAAGACAAACATACATATAGTCAATACATATATACCTATGTCACTATAAAAGGCACAAAGTTAATTTAAAACTACTACTTAAAAGCATGATAAAACTTAAAAGCATGATAAAAAAATAATATATTATATTGCAACCCATGTGTTAGCGTGTACACTACTAGCGTCCATCAGGTGGAATAGTCCAACGTGTTTGAGGGAGGAAGGGAGGGGGGGGGGGGGCTCCACCAGACCTAGATGTTCAGCAGTCTGATGGAGGTAGGTACAAAGCTATCTGAGCCCCTTTTTGAGAGATTCGAAGCTCTGTAACGACGGCCTGAGGGCATCAGTTTGTAGTGTGTATGAAGTGTGTGTGTATTGTCCTGAACTATTTGAGAGGCCTTCTTTACTGTCCGTTTCTTGTGGATGCTGCTGAGTGGCTCCTGGTCCTTCCCAATGATCTTGCCACTGATCTTAACAACCCTGTCGAGAGGTTTCCGGTTAATGACCCGCATCACCCCAAACCATGATGTGATGTTGAAGGTCATGATGGATTCCACAAAGGACTTGTAGAAAGCCTGCAGGATTGATGGTCGGACCTGAAGCTTCCTCATCTTCCTCAGGAAGAACAATCGTTGTTGGCACTTAGAGTAGATATTCTCTGCGTTGGTCTTAAAATCGAGCTTGTGGTCGATGGTGGTGCCAAGATATTTATACTCCTCAACGCGCTCTATTGTCTGTCCATTTATCTCCAGGGCCGGGGGAGTGGGCGGGTCACGCCTGAAGTCCACCAGCAGTTCCTTTGTTTTGCTTGGGTTTAGGTCCAGGAAGTTGCTCTCACACCACTCTGCAAACCTGTCCATTACCCCAATGATGCGGTCATTGGAGTTAGTGGTGTCAACAATAACCGTGTCATCAGAGTACTTGATGAACAGCATCTCAGGGTCTGAGCTGCTACAGTCATCTGTATACAGGGTAAACAGGACTGGTGAGATAACAGATCCTTGTGGTGCCCCGGTGGATACAGTTCTATTGGAGCTGTAATAGCCGTTGAATCTAACGGTCTGGTGTCTATCTGTGAGGAAGGAGAGAATGAGCAGTATGAGGTGGGGGTTGACATTCATCCGGAGGAGTTTCTGTCCAATCAGATGAGGTTGCACGGTGTTAAATGCACTTGAGAAGTCCACAAATACCATCCTGACAAAGGACTTGGACTTCTCCAGCTGTGTGTAGGTGTGATGCAGCAGAGTTATCACCGCATCATCCACACCTCTCTGCTGCTTGTATGCAAACTGGAGTGGGTCTGTGTGCCCACTAACCTCCCTCTGTAGCTGAGGTAGAATGAGCCTTTCCAAGCTCTTCATCACCAGAGATGTTAAAGCTACAGGGCGGTAGTCATTATTGCAGGTGGGGTTATTTTTCTTAGGGACTGGGCAAATGATGGAGGACTTCCATATGGTTGGTATGGAGTGTTCAGACAAGGAGCGATTAAAGAGTCTACAGAAGACATCAGCCAACTGCTCATGACAAACCTTCAGCAAGCGCCCACTGATTTTGTCAGGACCTGGGGCCTTATAAGGGTTTGTTCTCTTGAGCACCCTTTCCACCTCCCTTGGGTGAAACTCTAGGTTGGTGTTAGTCGCTGCATTACACAGGAGATTGGTGGTCAGCTCCACATTGAGGTGCCCACAATGTTTAGGTGCCCCTGTACCGTATCCCTCTACTCTACCACACAGGCTGGCTGAAATACTGTTTCATTCATTAACATAAGTTCTGTATTGCAGCTTAAAGCGTAATGATGGCACCTCGTCTTCCACACAGCCAGGCTGCGTGGCACAGCTGAAACAGAGCTGTATTTACTGTAGCTGTCTGCATGGCCTTTCTCTTTATGAAGACCACTTACACTTTATTTATGTTATGTACACATCCGAGGCTTACAAATATTAGGACAGTAGAGTCTACATACTGTACACCAGGTCGATGACATTTGTAAGTAGTGCGACTTTGATATTTCAAACAGAAAAAGCCTGTTTTATCTACAAGTCAGTAGTTCCAGGCGGTCCCCAGCTAAATGATTGATAGCTGGGAACTAAATGGCTCGGTATGGGTCTGTAACTCAGACAGTGTACAGATGGAACCAAATGGACCCATGGGGGTCCGTGGCCAAATGCATATCAGACAGGGCGTCCTTGAAATAAAAAATGTTTGTGCCAGATTCGGCTTCTCTGCTTCTCTCTGAGCTAGGAAAATTATGTCTCACTTTGTGTCTTGCACGCACTCATGCACGCACACAGTGACAATCAATGTACCTTTTATTGTGTTTCTTTCCCAGGTGAGTGCACGGTGATGGGCATTCCCAGTGTCACCACCAACCTCTCAGGATTCGGCTGCTTTATGGAGGAGCATGTCTCAGATCCCAGTGCCTATGGTATGTGCACGGACAGACAGACAGACAGACAGACAGACAGACAGACAGACAGACAGACAGACAGACAGACAGACAGACAGACAGACAGACAGACAGACAGACAGACAGACAGACAGACAGACAGACAGACAGACAGACAGACAGACTCTCTCCTCTGTTAGATAGTATATTGTTTAGACAGATGCTAGATTCATGGTTTACCTGATATCCTAGTTTCTTGAGGCAATACACTGACTCTCTGCATTCTATGAACGTGATTATTATAAATCACTCTGGATAAGAGTGCTAAATAGTGGGATAGCTTAACAAGATAATCGAAACGAAGCGGATAAAAGCGCCACATTTTTTATGAGGCTTCTTCAGGACCTACTGATGGATTCTAGCCTTGGGTACCAAACTTTATTTTGAAAAGTATCCATACAATTATCCATAAAAAAAACAGGCCGATTCACTTTTTGGCCTATAACTCTTGAACCGTAGGTCATAGCATCAAAAGTCTTTTTTTCCTGGACTCCTTGGATCATGACGCAACTTCCCATATAGGTCCCGCCCCTTTTCCGATTTCAAGATTTTACGCCATTTTACACACATATTTTGTTATTACTCTTATAATTTAAATCCAAAATTCACACAAATCGGCACACACTGTGTCTTTGGTCATGTGATGTAGATGTATCAGTCCGATTTCTCATATTCCCCTCAGATTGGCTACGATTGGCTTCTAAAATTTCTGGGAGGGTCCGTTTGGCAAAAGATTGCACAAATCATGAACACGCCGTCCTATCTGCCCAAATTCGTATCATTGATGAATAAACTAATAAACACAGAGCCAATGCTATTTCACTTCCACCCATAGGGGGCGCAACAAATTCTACAAATATCACTGTTTTTGCATCAAATTAAGTACAAATTGTCTTGTGAGTCAAACATTTGCAATTGCAAAGTGGTGAACAGTCCAAATTTGATTTGCCACATTTGCAGGTGGAACAGTCCCCTTTACAAGAGCATTTGATCAGCTCTCTGCATGCTCTGGAGACTTCTGGAATTGTCATCCAAACTGGCACCCATGCCTCCGATTCCTTGGTCCATCCATATTCGTGTGGGGAAGGAATAACTTGTTCTGTTTGTAGGCTGGTCGCCCAGATGCCTGCTTGATAAACTGCCCGCTTAACATGCTGAAGTAGTGCATCTTGGGTGGGTGGCAGTTTCTCCATCGACCTTTTCCCATGACAGAAGAGATCTTTTCTAGTCTGGTTGATGGAGATCAAAGGACTGGATTTGTCATACAGGATAATTGTCAGTCTCTCAAGCTTCTGGAACTGCTGACTGTCAACATTCAGCAGCTGGAAGGGATGTTTGGCCAGACTGACAAGTATCTCTGTGACATCATCATAGGCTTGCCAGGCATGCCAAGCTGACTTTTTGCCCTTACTGTGGAAAGCAGATGTTGTGTCACAACCTGACAATGCATGGAACATAGGCAGAGCACGAGATTTTGGCTCCCCCAGAGATTTACACATGATGTTGATGTGGTAAAATCTGTATTTTTTGCCCATACCAAAAGCTACTCAGATGTCAGCCAAAGATTGAATCGAAACTAAATCATGGAACAAGCCTGCAAGGATCACTATGACATCAGTGTCCACAGTACACACTAGGATCGTTTTTGCTCCTTGCTCCAGTGCATGCCGTACATGAACTAGAATCCTGGTGTCTGCCTCTTCATGATTGCAACAGGTCATGGTACTACTGGAACCAAAAGACGACACAGCTTGCCCTGATGTGACATACACAGCTTTGGATGGTGGCCAGTTGAACTTTTCAGTTCTGGAAGTCAAAAAGGCAAACAGCTCCCTCTTATTTGCTGGGTCACGAAGAAGATCCATCCAATTGCCTGGTAGCTTTGTCTGACCTGACACTTTCCTGCGAACACCTTGTCCTCTCTTTTCGTGGGTGGACTCCTTCAAACTATCTGGGATGTATGTGTCCCATGCAACATCCAACCGCTTGGTTTCCTGCAGCTGCTTCAGCAGATATAAGGGATGAAAACGTCATCTGCATACTCATCAAATGCTTTTTCTTTGAAGCCAATTACAGGAAAACAGTATGGAATATCAAAAGCCTGTTGCACGGTCATTGTCACATGACTCACAAGACCATTTGTACTTAAGTTGGTGCAAAAACAGTGACATTTGTAGAATTTGTTGCGCCCCCTATGGGTGGAAGTGAAATCGCATTGGCTCTGCGTTTATTAGTGGCCCCTCAATGATCAACATTTGGGACAGATAAGATGCTGTGTTCATGATTTGTGCCATTTTTGCCAAACGGACCCTCCCACAAATTGCAGAAGCCAATCGTAGCCAATCCGAAGGGAATATGAAAAATCTGACTGATAAATCTTGATCACATGACCAAAGACAAAGAGTGTGTGCCGATTTGTGTGAGTTTTGGACCAAATTTGTAGGAGTAATAGCAAAATATGTGTTTTGAAGATAACGCAAAATGGCGGAAAATCTTGAAATCGGAAATGGGCGGGACCTATATGGAATGTTGCGTCATGATCCAAGGAGACCGGGGAAAAATACTTTTGATGCTATGACCTACGGTTCAAGAGTTATAGGCCAAAAAGTGAATCGGCCTGTTTTTTTTAATGGATATTGATATGGATAATTGTATGGATACTTTTCAAAATAAAGTTTGGTACCCAAGGCTAGAATCCATCAGTAGGTCCTAAAGAAGCCTCATAAAAAATTTGGCGCTTTTATCCGCTTCGTTTCAATAATGTAAAAAAATTGGGTTAAGCTTCTACACTACATACAATTGTAACTGTAAATTGTTACTGACTGCTTTTACTTAATATATGTCGCCTTTGAACTCGATGTTGACTCTATTTCACTGTGTATATTCCCACTTGTCATGATACTGCTCTCTTACTCCACCCCCCCCCCCCCCTCGTTCTCACCAGGTATTTACATAGTGGACCGGCGGTTCCGTTCGGCTGATGAGTCGTGTAACCAGCTGACACAGTTCATGTTCAGCTTCTGCCAGCAGTCTCGGCGCCAGCGGATCATCCAGCGAAACCGCACCGAGCGGCTGTCCGACCTGCTGGACTGGAGATACCTGGGTCGGGTCAGTATATCTGCCACTCCAGCACCACTGTACACGACACACGACTGTTGACCCGTTAAGCCTGTTTTTTTACACTCTGTAGTACGATGGTGTTGTTTACCAAAAAGAACTGATCTACACGCTAAAAATGCAACCTGTAGATCAGTTATTTTTGGAAGCTGTGTTCACGTTCACTCTTCCATTGGAAATAAGAGTCCAACCTGCTTCCGGTCTCCTAAAAAGGAGTACTTCACACAGATATGGGAAGTAAACCGAGATGGAATGTCTTCTTTTTTTTTGTCTTGGCTAACACTTGTGTTTTCAGTGTTGTTATATGATTGGTCTGTTGGCTTGTGATTGACAGTTCTACGTACACGCCCGCCACCTGGCCCTCAGCAGAGCTTTCCCTGACAAGTTCAAGGTGGACCCCATCGCACAGTACACGGTACAGAACACAGTGTGTTACCGCACCAACGCTACTATTAACCCATTAAGACCGCATCTGAAAGCATCTGTGTCATTTTAGATTTTAGCATTGGCTATTCAAAAATAGTTCAAGCTCACAGCTCGTCATTTCGTGCCGCGCTGCGAGCTTGTAGATCTGCTATTTTAGAAAAATCATACAATTTTGTGCAAACCTTTGAATCTTTTAAGTGAAACATTTTAACCCAAATCTTTGCTTCTGGGGGTCCCTGGAACAAAATATTTTGAGATGGGGATCCGCAGTCAAATACGTATAATTTTGGGGGTCCTTGACATGAAAATGTTTGAGCCCCACTGATATAGCAAGTTTTTCAGAAAACTGATTTAGAAGACATTTGTAGAATCGGCCTCGGTCTTAATGGGTTAATATGACTTCTACATCCTCCTGTTCATCTTGTTCTCACTCTTTATTTTGCTTCTCTTTCTTTTTCTCCATGCATTACTGTATTTGTATTACTAATAATACTCTGTCACAAAGCAAAAGGCTGTCTTGTACCAAGTCATTCCTTCAGCAGAAAAAGTGTCAGTAAGATCCCAGATTCGTGTCACCATACAGTAGATACTACACAGGCATTCTATCATTTGACAATGGACTGCAACCCTGATTCATACTTTGTCCTGTGATGGTGCTTGTGTGCTGAAAATGGCAGATCTTCAAGCTCACACTGTGTTGCGGATGTGACGTGTTATTTTATTTTATGTTTTATATATAGGCCTACATATATAAAACATAAAATAAAATAAAACAACACGTCACATCCGCGACACGGTATAAAAAATATATACCTGTATATATACAGATATATATTTATATGTATATATATATATATATATATATATATATATATATATATATATATATATATATATATATATATATATATATATATATATATATACACACAGTATAATTTATTTTTCTACATTTAACTACTTTAATATTATAATGGAAGTCAATGGGGGTCGGATCGGGCTGAAACCTTGCCCAACTTTGGAGCCATTCGTCCTAGATACATCATCATTTAATTTAGAAGTCAATTTAGAATATTGGCTAATTTAGAAGTTGATAGTGTTTTCAAAAAGATTGTTTTATGTAAGTAATATTTTCATTGTAACCTCCTCCCAGAGTGACACATACAGCATAGCTGTAAAAAAAAGTGTATCATCTTCACAACACAATTGTTGTGAAGCAACAGCTGGCCTGGCAAATAGCCTGTTGTTAAGCAATCTGTCATATGTACCAAATGCATGCAGTTGTAGTAACATTATTCAGATGTTTGTCAAGTTTCAATTCAATTATCCAATGTGTGGCCCTTCACCCCCTTTATAGAAGTCAGTATGGCCCTCTGGGGAAAATGCTGCCCACCCCTGCTCTAGTGTCACAAGGACAAGCTGTACCCAAAACAATAGCTATCAGGTCTAAGCGTAGACATCTTGACTCTTAAGCAAAATATCTCACCCTATCGTAAGGATGAACAACATAAGGAAACATTTAAAGTTGGATAAAGGCAAACATAATAACAATATAACATAGAATTCTACCATAATTCTCCTCACTTGTTATTAGAGCCTATCTTTGTTTTGAGATGTTGTGATGTGTTTTAGGGGGTTGTGCGCGCTGCAGAGAATTTCCTTTAAACCTGTGGTTCTCAAAGTGGGGTCAGGGGTTCCAGGGGGGTAAAAAAGTAGTTAATATAGCGTCACAGTCATTTGAACCACTTTAACCATTATTTTATACTTTGGCTATTCAAAAATGGCAGATATACAAGCTCACAGCGTGTCACTTCGTGCCGTGCTATGAGCTTGTAGATCTGCTATTTCTGAAAAATCTTGAAAATTTGTGCCAAAAAAAAAATTATACTGTGTGTATATATATATATATATATATATATATATATATATATATATATATATACACACAGTATAATTTATTTTTCTACATTTAACTACTTTAATATTATAATGGAAGTCAATGGGGGTCGGATCGGGCTGAAACCTTGCCCAACTTTGGAGCCATTCGTCCTAGATACATCATCATTTAATTTAGAAGTCAATTTAGAATATTGGCTAATTTAGAAGTTGATAGTGTTTTCAAAAAGATTGTTTTATGTAAGTAATATTTTCATTGTAACCTCCTCCCAGAGTGACACATACAGCATAGCTGTAAAAAAAAGTGTATCATCTTCACAACACAATTGTTGTGAAGCAACAGCTGGCCTGGCAAATAGCCTGTTGTTAAGCAATCTGTCATATGTACCAAATGCATGCAGTTGTAGTAACATTATTCAGATGTTTGTCAAGTTTCAATTCAATTATCCAATGTGTGGCCCTTCACCCCCTTTATAGAAGTCAGTATGGCCCTCTGGGGAAAATGCTGCCCACCCCTGCTCTAGTGTCACAAGGACAAGCTGTACCCAAAACAATAGCTATCAGGTCTAAGCGTAGACATCTTGACTCTTAAGCAAAATATCTCACCCTATCGTAAGGATGAACAACATAAGGAAACATTTAAAGTTGGATAAAGGCAAACATAATAACAATATAACATAGAATTCTACCATAATTCTCCTCACTTGTTATTAGAGCCTATCTTTGTTTTGAGATGTTGTGATGTGTTTTAGGGGGTTGTGCGCGCTGCAGAGAATTTCCTTTAAACCTGTGGTTCTCAAAGTGGGGTCAGGGGTTCCAGGGGGGTAAAAAAGTAGTTAATATAGCGTCACAGTCATTTGAACCACTTTAACCATTATTTTATACTTTGGCTATTCAAAAATGGCAGATATACAAGCTCACAGCGTGTCACTTCGTGCCGTGCTATGAGCTTGTAGATCTGCTATTTCTGAAAAATCTTGAAAATTTGTGCCAATCTTTGAATATATAAATATATATTTTTAAAGCGAAAGTTTTTAACTCAAATCTTTGCTTCTGGAGGTCCCTGGAATTATTGAGATTTTACTATGGGGGGGTCCGCGGCCAATTACATATCATTTTGGGGGTCTTCGACAAGAAAATGTTTGAGTACCACTGATATAGCAGCATACGTTTTTCAGAAAACTGTTAGGATTTAGAAGACAATTTTTGAATCGGCCTCAGGTCTTGGGTTAAACCACTGGTTTCCAACGGGTCCGGGCCCCGCTTAGGGCCCAGGGGTCTGGGGCGTGAGGCCATGTCTGTCTGGAGGAAGTCCAAAATGTTAAACATGTTGCACAAAATCATGCGCTGCCTTCATCCACTTTCAACCTGGCCCTCCTGTTTAAAAAATATTTATTATTGATTTATTATTTTTGAAATAACAATAATCGCGACCCACAAAAATCGGTCCGTGACCCAAACATGGGTCCCGACCCACTATTTGGGGAAACAGTGGTATATAGTGTGTGTGCGTGCGTGCACATGTGGGGGGGTCTCGGCTTTTGTCAGATGTAAGAAGGGGGGCCTCCAAGGAAAAAAAGGTTGGGAACCACCGCTTTAAACTACGTTAGGGTCCATAATAATCATCATCATCCTGATGACTGACAGGATCCTGTTGAATGGGACCCACATCACCTGGGCTTTAATTGACAGCGTAACATTTGGATGAGTGACAGACTTCTGATTCAGATCTCCGTAGAATGGCACGGAATACGTACGTTGTCTCTCATACTGTATGTTCATTCTCTCCTGGTGCTCTCCACTCATCCATCACTTTTCCTTCTGATTAATTATGCAGTTGAGTCTATGGTCCACATACTCCGCCCGCACGCACGCACGCACGCACGCACGCACGCACGCACGCACGCACGCACGCACGCACGCACGCACACACACACACTCTCTGAGGACAGCGATTTTGTGAATTTTTACAATCTTTTGACATTTTTAACCCTAAGCAACACAACATGTGAGCTTGTATAAAGCGTTCAACTATGTATAAAGGAACAACTCTAATCCTAACCCCTAAACCTATGTCTAACCCTAAACCCAACCTAAATCTTTTCCTAATTGTAACCCTACACAAACTGCAAAAGTCTTTTTGGATCATAAAACAACCAATTCTCTTGTGAGGCCCAGGAAAATTGTCGGCACAATGTCCGTTTCTTATATTCTACTATACTTGTGGGGACATTAGGCCCTCAAAAGCATAGTAATACAAGTACACGCACGCACGCACGCACGCACGCACGCACGCACGCACGCACGCGCACACACACACACACACACACACACACACACACACACACACACACACACACACACACACACACACACACACACACACAGAAAGTATGCCTGGTACGCGATGACAACCTATGCCTCATCTCGCTCTCTTGCGTTCACAGACGGAGGGCTTCCGCTACCCCCGGCCTTACTCTGTGCCCCCCTCCCCCTCGGCCTCCATCCACTCCACCCCTCACCACAGCGATGACGAGGACGAGTCCTACGACGAGGACGTGGAGGTGGAGAGGGACAGGCTGAACATCAAGTCTCCCATCAACCTGGGCATGGTGCCGGAGGGCAAGAAGAAGCTGCCCGGAGAGTCGGGCGACTGACGACCGGACGACCCTGCGCTGCGTGCGTAGTCGAGTTGTAACAGGCAGGTACACGAGTGTACCGTACAGTCGTACACCCCACCTGCATCTTTGGGCATTCGCGGAATACACTGTACCTCTGAGAAGTGTACAAATGAAACCAAATGGACTCTTACAGGTCCATTTGGTTCCATTTGTAAACTTAAATTAATAAATTAACCCTCAGAGGGCCCTATTTTGGGTTTTAAGTACCAGGTCTTATGACCTAACGCCTCCAGGGCTTAAGTTAGGTCATAAGACCTGGTACTTAAGACACGCAAAATAGGGCACTCGGGTTTTACTGTGTACTCATCTGTCAGACGAATAGGCTCTGTGCATAATTGTAGTTCACTTTTCCAGGAGGTGGCATACCTGTTCCCTGTTCCAGGTTCAGTTTCCTATGTACCTATGCTGAGACAATCATATGAAGCTTTGGGAAAACTGAAACCGGAACAGGAAATGTTTATGCCTCCTTCTAGAAAAGGGAACTACAATTATGCACACAGAGCCCTACTGTGATGGAAACATTTGGGATGGCAGGATCAATGTTTGACCACCTGAGCGTGAATTACACATTTCCTGAACCACGACACCATTTACACAGCCGCTTCAAAAAGCCCAGCCAGGCCACACCAATAAGCCCTTTTCACTCAATTGTCCTACTTAGATAGAGCTTTAAATTCCCTTTTTGAACATTTCTTGTGCCGATTCCTGCCCATCATGTTAGATGAGCATATTGTTATTGTTTGTGAAACTAGTACTACTACTACTGTCAGTAAAATGTTTCTGATAACGCCGTTGCTCTGTTCGAGAGTCGAGAGTTACTATAGTTACTTTTAATTTCAAGGACGCCCATAACTCTGAGAGTGTACAAATGGAACCAAATGGACCCGTAAGGGTCCATTTGGTTCCTGTAAGGGTCCATTTGGTTCCATTTGTACACTGTCAGAGTTACAAACCTTTTTAAGGCTCCATTTGGAACCCCATCAATGAACCCTGAGGGTCCCTGGGCTACACCTAGGCTACAATCTTTCCTTTGAAACAAATGCCTGGCTTTTGAAAAACATGTTTTCAACAATGTTTTCCCTTAAAATTCAGTTTTACATTCCCTCAGCTATAGTTTGTTTTTAGAAAGAGAAATGATTGAAAATGTTTGACTACTCTGCCCTGTAAACAGTGACAGTATTATGTATGATGCTGGAAGATTGAAATTCAGTCAATTAAACAATTATGCCCTTCAATTAAATACATGTATTGGCATATTTTATCAGTCATATCAAATCAGTCTTTTTCCAATGTATTTGGCCACAGACCCCCATCTGAAAACATTTTGTGCTTGTGTTTTTTTATGCAAATTGACAGACATTTCGGTCCCTCTTGACCTTCATCAAGAGTGTCTTAGTGCTTGTGTTTTTCAAATGTTTAAAAAATATAAAATGTTGTCACATTCTTTCAAGATCTTTAGAAATTAGCAGATCTACAAGCTCACAACACGTGGCATTGCGACACATTGTGAGCTTGTACATTGGCTATTTTAAATAGCTGATGTATATAGGTTTAAACTGATTTTGATGCTATATATTTTTTTTTACTGGGGACCCCCTGGAACCCCCTCAAAGACCACTGGGGGTCACTTTGACCCCACTTTCAATATCACTACTTTAAATAATGTGCGAATGAACTGTCAGCCGATGACTCCACTTCTGTGATCAAACAATCTCAGGCAAACGGTGCTATCATGAATTCAAACCAATTTTATTAAAATAATGCAATACATTTCAAGCCAAGTGATATTTACAAAACCCATTTCTTCTCTCCCTTCAATGTGGAGCTGAGTCTCTGACATCCATAAGCGAAGAGGATTTTTTACAATAACGATCAATGGATTAAAGTCTCTCAGAAGTATTCCCTTTTCCATATTGGCAGGTCCTGGAAGAACACCTGATCACGACTTTCATCAGCTAGAGAAAGAGAGAGAGAGAGAGAGAGAGAGAGAGAGAGAGAGAGAGAGAGAGAGGAAAGGAAAAGAGTTTTAGTCTTCCATTGTAATTAAAGGACAACTTGACCTGTGTTCAAATGATAGATAGATAGATAGTTTTTATTGTCATTCAACATATACATGTGATGCATAAATGAACGAAATGTCGTTCCACTGGCAATATAATCTAAAAACTACTCCTAGTTAAAAGAATGCTAAAACTACAATACTAAAAACTAAAATACTAAAAGAGACACCACTAATAAAAAAACAGTCAGTTCATAAGGAGACAGAAATATTGCACACAGGAGTCTTCAGCAGTGTGTAAGGAAGAAGGTTAGGGGATATTGCGTTTGTACTATTTCACTTTTTTTTTAGAGTAGAGTTCACAAGTCTGATGGCTTGGGGGAAAAAACTCTTGCAGAATCTGGCCGTTCTGCTCCCCATGCCGCTGTCCTCACTACTCTCCGCACAGTTATCCAGTCTGATGCAGTGCAGCTTCCAGACCAGACAGAGATGCAGTTGGTCAAGATGCTCTCTATAGTGCCTCTGTAGAAAGTAGTGAGGATGGGAGGGGGGAGTTGGGCTCTTCTCATCCGGCGTAAAAAGAACAGACGCCTCTGTGCTCTCCTTACAAGAGAGGCCGTGTTTGAGGACCATGTCAGATTGGATCCAATGTAGTTATTATTTAGTCACAAGCTCTAAATACTTTTCATTGGTTCAATATTTATAAAAACCCACAGACACAACTAACCACTTTCACTATCACTTTCAACGTTTCCTCCCCAAAATAGCAAAAATTGCTACACTATGACAACGAAGTAGGGCATTCATTTACGAAAAAAAGAAAAAAAAAAGTTGAAATATGGAGATACAAGGTTTATGCCCGACTGGGACAATTTGTGAGTTGTTTCTTCATCTCACCTTCCTCCTTGACCTGCTGCAGAAAATTGAGCAGCACAGTTGCGGCCTGGTTGACACTCAGCCTCTCCGTGTTCTGACTACGGGTCTCTGCAAAGAAACGCAAATTACAACAGACCCACCCAACATCGACCTTTGTTTGTGCAAAAACTACATTTTCCCCTTAAGATAATTTTTGTTCATGCACACGTCTACAGTACCTTGGCAGAAAGCACAAAGTTATTTCTTTTTAAAAACCCTTTCTTTTCAACAGAGACCTATGAAAACTACATTTTCAGGACAATGGGTTTTATGGTATCATAATTTCATTAGGATGACTTCCAGGTAGGAGTTCACAATTGTAGGATTATATAGTTTGTAAGAAAATTGGTATACTATACCTGCAATTTACAATTACAATTTACCATTTAGGCATTTAGCAGACGCTCTTATATCCAGAGCGACTTACAATAAGCAAGGTAATCACCACATACATAAGATGCAGAGAGACAGTGTACTGCCTCAGTAAACTAGGATCCCAGGTCGACCAAGAACCTAGCATCAGTCTAAACGAGAATATGCCATACAAAATAATAATCTGTACATTGAAACTATAGCATACCAGGTAAACAATGAACCTAGCATCTGTTAAAATAACATCTAGCAATCTAAATGACATTCTTGACGTTACCTAAGTGTAAGGTGTCATACACATCTCCTTCTTTGCGGTCCTCTGAGATAAACCTTCGTCCCTCTGAAATGACATCACATACAGCATTGGCATAGAGTATGCATTAGTTTGAAACGTTTCATTCAGGGAGCGATATCGATGAACAAATCTTTTTTTTAACTTTTACTCCTTTACATTTGGGCCAAATGTAAAAGAGTGAAAAATATTATTTACTTACATTTTTACTATTTCTTTGACTATTTAAAACATTGTTCGTTTGTTTAATTCACCCGGAGATATTTTAGCCAAATTGTGTTTATTCGTGTTGGACATAATTTATAATTTTATATTTTATACATTTAAATTACGATATGATAATTTAAATAATATCAGAATAATCAGATCGTATGATTTGCAGCAACTCAGTACTTGAGCAGTCTTTTCGCTAGATACTTACTCAAGTAATTATTTGGATCACTATATTTATTCTATTTCAGTCATTCTTTTTTAGTAATGTTATTTTTACTTGAGTACAGCTTTTGGCTACTCTGCCCACCTCAGCAAGTGACACAAAAGTGCTACAAAAGATTACAGTAAATTAAGCAATAGATGCAGGGTACTTACGAGTTCCCTTTAAGTACAGCATAGCCTGGGGAGTCCAGTTTCTCCGCTGGAAATTTTCCTTTCATTTGGAAGCAAAAATTAAAATCAAGCTTATTTTTGAATATTTGTAATGACATTTTTTAAAATGAATTACATGTAAATGAACTGAAAATCCTGGATGCTCAACTAGGTTTGAATATTTTGGTTCTTGTGAGTTCTTTTAATTATGAAGTGAAATAAAAAAAAGGATGAACTTTTAAAATGAGAAATAATGTTATTTACCTTCGGTGCGCTCAGCGAATGTGAGACAAAGGTTGCCAGTAGTAAAAGTGTTAGTGTGTAGGCTAAAGTAATGGTCCTCAACCCCTATTGGATTCAGAAAGAGAACAGCATATTGAATTACACAGCTTGCAGTACAGCATTGGTTGAGCAATACTTACAAAGATTGTGAGTTATATTTGCTCTAGTTAATGTGCCATCATCTACAATTTATTGCATAATTTAAGCCAATTACACAATATTCTCCCCAGCATTGTCCATTTGTAAAATAGTTTAGCACTAGAGGAGCGCAAAATATTAAATATATTGTCCAATGAACAGTAGTCTGATGTATAAGCATGGTTTATCAGCCGTCTGATGATAAAATCAACTTGGTGGTCTATTAAAGGAGTAGTTCACCCAAAATCTGACTTATTTTCTATCAATTTCACACCCTATGAAGCCTTGAATTCATGGAGATTCTTTAGTTTTTGTCGTATTTCTAAGCCAAGAATTCGATGACCGGTTGGCTGCTCAGTAGTGTCCTACTTTGAGTCTCCTACCGGATAGATTCCGCCGGTCATCAAATTATTGGCTTAGGAATGCGGCAAAAAACAAAAAATCGCCATGAATTCAAGGCTTCATGGGGTGTGTAATTTTTGTTTGGGTGAACTAGTCCTTTAAGTGTAGTAATTAGGCTATAAAGTAAATATACTTACTTTCATTGTGATGACAGATCCTAAAGGGACAAGAGTAGGTTGGTCTCAAATGGTAGAAGAGAGACAATCTAACGGTGTTCGTTATCGCTTACCCTCTATTTATGTTGTTGGGGTGGGGTGGAGGGGGGAACCTCTATGGCCCAAGGCACTACGTAGCTGTGAACAGACGTCAACAGCGATAGGTCACGCCAATTTGATGAAGTAGGGGCGGTTGAGGTTGTGAATGGACCAAGGCACCAATCAATTCCTTTTTCATTCATTGCCGACTGTACTGTATATCAATGAATGGAAATAGCTGTCATAGGCAGACCGACTGCAATAGTGCCGCAACAGACTGTGTACATTTATTTGATCAAAAATGAAAAAACTGTGAGGGATCGTGGACTTGATTCAGTCTTATAAAGCTTTAGGTTACTTGTCAGTGGGGGAGATTTTCTCTTTGGGATATTGATATGTTTACGCCTTGCTCACTGAAGCAGTTAACGGACAAATGAGGTCTGGATCCCATGAATGAATAGCCAATGCTCTCGATTAATTGATAACCTGCATCTCCCCTCAGGAAATAGGACAGGAACTGTTTGTGTCCCCTAATTTCACCAATTTAGTAATCACGACATTCCAAAAAATGGGAAACAGTTGGTATTGCAAAATTATTCCTGGCAATACTTTTGCTATCATTTCTGGCATTTCTTATTTATCGTCTTCCAGTATAGAATTCTGAATTCTAAATTCTTCTTGAATTCATGATGTGGAATCGACTAAACAAATGACAAGACACACTGCCAACTTTCATTGTATATTTACAAAAGTGGCATACAGCAAAATATTGTCAAAGCATTGTCATTTCAAATGTAATCATTCAGTACTTTGTTTTCTTTGAAAGGCAACACCACTCACTTTAGGAACTTGTCTGCATGCTATTGCTGAAGTCGGGACAGTTCAACCAATGTTGATGAGCATAATATATTATACTGTATAACTCTTTCAAAGCTAGGATTTGTCATGATGACAAATGTATGGTTGCTCCATTGAATATTAAACTGCACATGGGGGTGTGAATGATACTACATAAAAGGATGTTTGTGGGGATCATGATACATTTTCTGGTTCAAACCTGGTAAAATAATTAAGTAATTTTGGCACATAAACTATACAGGCCCGCAACGCCAAAGTACTCCATTTCTGGATTTGAAAGAATAGCTTATTTTCACACATACAACTAGACTGCCCTCAACCTCAGAATAACTTAAGTAATTCTTAAATTGGGTAGTATTGCCCTTACCATGGTAAAAGTCAAACTCTTGTGATCCTTAAAAAAAAAAATAGTAATATTTAAGTAATCCCATTAGCCAGTCATACACAGAAAGATAACAGTAGGAAAATACAACTGCCACACCTGGTAGTCAAATAGCCGCACGAGAGAGAGAGAGAGAGAGAGAAGACACGGTAATTGACACAAATATCGGAATAAAGTTTAAAGCACAGGCACTGTAATGTCTCATTTATACTGCGTCGGATGACGGTGTCCCACACCAAGAATAGCAGAGCTACAAGCTCACAATGCATTGCAGCTATTCTTGGCATGGGACAACGAACCGTGCACTCACACAAAAAGCGACAACAAGCGACTAAGTGACCGGCAGTCATTCAATTAATTTCAAATGGGTACTGACTACACTGAGTGACTTGGAGCGACAAGAGGCCCAGTGACAAGGTTGCTGCGACTTCGCGGCCTCAGAAAGCTGAAAACATTTCATCTCATGTGAATGAGCAGCGCCTCGATTCGAGCGTCCACGAGTGATGGATGATCATTTTTTTCATTTATACTGTACTGTAGTATAGGTGAACAGCTCCTGAATTTTGCAAAATGTAGATTATTACGTTAAACATTAATTTGGTATATTCTTACAGTAGGTGAATTCATAACAGAACATACATACAGCATAGCCTATATGTTTATGCATGCAATGCAGTCTATACTGTGACAGCGGGGAATGACGTACTCCTACACTGCATGCTTAATGTGAATTCAATCAATATTGAACAACTTATGGTCTATTTCTCGCCTAAAATATTGTCAGAAACCATTTTTAGTTGTACTAATTAAATAAGTATATAGCCAATTAGCTTCCATACAAGCTCCCCAGAACTCCACTTCCTCACATATACAGCTAGATGCAGTGACGAGGAATCCACACCCCTGTCGCCACTTTTGGTGTGAGTGCTTTTTAGTAATTGATGACTGCGACTTGTTGGCGACACACAGCAATAGAAAAACGCATTTCGTGTGAGTGCACGGTAAGACTTAAGTATAAATCAGGCTTTTATGTAACAACAAACTTTCTCTCCATGTCTCTTTCTTACAAGCAAAGTAGAAGCAAAACTAGCACAACTCAGTCCTTTAAAACAATTGTTTACCGGGTGCACGGCTCAACAAGACTCAATGTATAAGACAAATAATTGCCAGCAGTCCAAAGTCTTTCTGGTACATTTTAATTCATGAAAAGGCACAGGCAAACACGGACGTGTTTCGACGCCGAAACACATCCGTGTTTACCCGTGCCTTTTCATGAATTAAAAAGTACCAGAGGGACTTTGGACTGCTGGCAATTATTTGTCTTATACATCTTTCTTACAAGCAGTCAGGAGTGTTTTTACATTCCACAGAGTAAGAAAGCCACGTGGATAGAGTCCAGGGAATCTTTCGGGAGAGTCCTCCATTTACTTCTTTATAAAGTTGCGTTCAGCGGCGGAGAGATCAACGACGTCTGACATATCCCGATGTGAACTTCTTGGTAACGAGATCCTTTAGTAACAGTCTCCTGAAGGTAACAGGGCCTGAAGCGCCTTCCACTGCTTACGTTGGCCAAAACCAATAACAGATGCATACAGTATAAAAGCAGTCTTTTGCCTGCCAAACGGGAAAGTAATCTTAATGTGTATAGCCGTAACTGTCGCGGGGTCAACCAGTGACCGAAGGGAGGTCGTGTTGCTTTTTGAAACTACTGTACTGCACTGACACAGGCCTTCTCTGGATACAAAAAGTCACCATTATACCATGTTATTGCTCTCGCCCACTTTGTCCACAAACTGCAAAGTGAAAGGAGAAGGAAGTAATGTTATAATACGCCATACACTGCATTTCAACACTCCTTACATATAAAATACAATGAAAATGTGATATTGATCTATGCCATAGGTCAAACTGCATTAGGATGATTATTACTAAACAAATATCTTGATGTTGGCTTGGCACATACAGAATCATTTGTCTATGAAAAATAGAACACATGCATGACATGCTTTAGACTTAAGTGTTCGGTAGGGCTGGGCGATACGACTTCAAATCAATATCACCATTATTTCAAACGTTTGCCTCGATTAGTATTACCATTAAAGCACACAATTTCTTTCACAGTAAAAATTGCAGATCTACAAGCTCACAACGTGTTGCAATGCAACGTGTTGTGAGCTTGTAGACCGGCTATTTCTGTACACCACCATTGTACAACAAAGTCAGTTTCGATATATTTAGTAGTCAGTTAATTGCCCAGCCCTAGTGTTAGGTTTTATGAAAACATCAATGAGTGAATTGGTGCGCTCTCTATGCATAACTAATTTGCTTACATTTAGCCATCTATAAAACACTGTTTTCATTTGACATGTGTTATGACAGGTTAACAGGTTGTACATGCTGACATGCATGGGAAAATCGGCAGCGACTGACCAAGACTGCTGATTGTCCTCACAGCCTTACGAAGGCTTTAAAAAGACAGAGAGACGTTTCACATCAAAACAAAGCCTTCCGCACAACACCACACAGGGAGCATGTCCATTAGCCACAAAACTAACCAGCCTTTTTTTTCTTTTTTTAAGTTCTGGCTACACCATAGCAGTAGAATTAGCACATTGTGCCAACTCCACACAAATGCTACAGTTTGAGTGGCTACCTAAAACAGCACAATTGTGTGTTTGTTGACAAGTATAATGGTCTGGAAAACCTTTTCTATTGTCCATTTTGATGGTGAATTACACAACATGGTTCCTCAGGTTTTGTGTCTAATGAATGCACCTTTTTGACGGCCATGTTTACACGCAGGATGCAACAGACAACAGCCCACTGTACAGTAGCCACAATATTGCATCAGATCAGCCGTTAAGAGTTCAGGAAACAAGACGGCGGTCGTCAGTTTGGTTAATCAAGTCTGGTTAAGGTGTTTTCGTGAGGTCAGTTCATTTGGAGCGGCTGCATGTAAACATAGGGAACCAAGTGCTGGTACGATGCTAGCCAGTACTCACTCCACTGATGAACGGCAGGTTTAGAATGGAGCCAAGGATGGGTATTCTTCTGATGAATCCTACGACCACTGGGAAGAAACCCCTGGATGGGACAGAAGGTGACAGAGAGAGATTATTGGGTCTTAGCCACATAGTTAACCTTTAATCACTTAGGCCTGACAGCGTCATATGAAAACATTTAATCTGCAACACAATTGATACAATATGTAGTGGGGGTCCCTGCCTGGTTCATCTGTCTCTCAGCTAAGGGGTCCTTGGCCTGAAGAAAGTTGAAGACCCCTGCAATATGAACCTAAAGATTTGCGTCATTCCCTCACCTGAACAAGAGGAAGAAGCCGTAGAACTCCAGCACAACGCCAACGATGGGCCAGCCTATCAGCACTATAAACACCCCTCCCAAGAAGAAACCGGTGGCCTTCATCTTGTGCTTCTGGAAGAAGAAACGGAAGGTCCTCTCCAGCCCGATGACGAAGGCCAGCCCGGCAACAAACAAGATCTGGACGGAGGGAAAGATAACTCAATATCAGAGAATGCTTGTCTAAACTTAACTTCCTCTCATAAGAATGAGAGCCAGAGAGAGACAAAACAGTGGTTCTCTCAAAGTTTTACATTTCAATGTTTATGTTTATGTTTATGTTTATTTTATTTGACATGGACATCACAATCACATTGGACGGTCCAGATGTAATGCTTGAGTGTCCTAGAACAAGTTCAACACCTGCCCACGGGAGGCTTTTCTAAATAGAATAACTATTATCTAAACTCCAATCAAATACTGTGCAGGGAACCGAAATCACACACAATACACACACTATAAAACAAAGGCAACATAACCAGTTATAGTCAAATTAAATTATGTGAGCAGTCTGAGCACTGTGTTGCTTTGATTGAGTCCTCTGTTAAAAAACACCTCCATCAGTCTCTTGTTTTAGATCAGTGGGCAGAGACTCCCCACAACTCTGAGAGTGCACACATTTTTCCATTTGTGCACTCTCAAGAGTGATTTGGAACCCCCTCAAGGAACCCTGGGCCTGAGGGTTCCTTGACCCCACTTTGAGAACCACTGATATATAAGAAAGAGGTGAGTGCAGCTCAGTAACATGGAAAGTTCTCAGGTTTACAGTAACTGTACACTATCTCAAGCTACTATGACTACAGAGAGAGCGGGAACAGAAAGGCACCTGTGAGTTTCTCAGTGTCACGCAGAGATAACAGCAGTGGGATCAATTCAAGCAGTGTCACACTCACATTTCCAATAGCCAGAAGGGCTTTGTCGAAGAACAGGATCATTCCAAAGAAGAGGAAAAACACGCCGAAGCCCGTCAGTCCCATCCCAATCTCTGTGGGACACAGACAAGAATGCGATTATGTATATGCTAAATAATACTGATCATCATTTCTGAGATGGGATGATTGTGGAATATTGCTTAAGTACTAGTCTTGTAAACGTTGTTACACTTATTCTCAATGTTCTCACTTAGGAAAAGGTGAGGAATTGCTACACTTCTTGGACATTATATGATTTATCATATAATGTCTTCCCTCAATTTAAAAAAAAAATAGTCAGAGGCAATGAAACGTCCAATCATTACTATCTATATCACAGGGGTCTTCAACAGGGGGTCAGGGACCCCTAAGGGGTCTTCAGAGTAACTATAGGGGGTCCGCCAAATCTTTGTGTGATGGGGAACATTAGCTGTTCAATCTACAAGCTCACAACGTCTCGCGCTGCGAGGCGTTGTAGATCAGCTAGATCAGAGCTTGTAGATCAGCTATTTTTGGAAAGTTGGTGTAGACTAGAGGGAAAAGCACAAGAGCCAATGGTCAAGTTGACAGAATAGTGAGGGTTTAAAAGGTTAACTGTTTGAAAATACACATTAACATGAATTCAACATGTTATTAGAAAAGATAATGTAGCAAACAAGTCTATGAAGCCATCTATGATATCTATGAAAAATTATCTGCAACACAGTTTTATACAATGTAGTGGGGGGTCTCTGCTTCATCTCTCTCTCTGCTAGGGCCTTGGCCTGAAAAACATTGAAGACCCCTGTTCTATTATAAGCTCCAGGCCACAATAATCACCCACCCAGCTAATAAGAGTGGGAGTCAGAAGGGCAACAGGATAGGTGGGTAGTGGGCACTAAGGACATCTGGGCACCTCAACTCAATTATTCCATAATTAATAGAATTTTTGGAAAATGGTCTTAAGTCAAGTTAAGTATACATGATTAGAACATGATTGAACATTTGACAATTGAGATCTTATATTTCTACAATTGCTAGAAATTGCTACAAACCCTGTATAGCCAGTCATTTTGGGGCATAAACAAGAAGTGGAAGGATAACATTAAGTTGTCTGATAATGATGTACCGTGCATGCTCACATCATGTATACTTTACATTACTTAAGACCATTTGTTTTTTAACATTATGGACAAAATAGCCAATTTTACATCGAGGTGCCCAGATGTTCCTGGTGCCCACCTATCCTGTATCCGTCAGAAGGGTACTGGCATGATGTCACAGTGGATGGCATCATGACATGGACAAAAATCAGACCACCAGGGCCAATGTATTTAGCATTGTTAGCTTTAGCTAGCTTACTGGTGCACATCAGCTGAGAGAGCCGGTTAAAAAGGAGAAGTCAATAGATAGGCAACAGCTGGTCGCTTATTATTAATCTGCAGAGCAAACTCAAATCAAAAGGTCTTACTTTGGGAGTCCGTTAGAGAAATCATCTTGGCGACGCTTCAACAGCTCAGGACACCAACGTATGAATAATTAAATGTGGGATATTATTAATATGATTAAACTCTAATGATGACAGCTGCAACTGCAGCAGCAAGCCAACAAGCCACGTCTTCCGGAAACACGCCTTCTCTGGATGACGTCTTCCGGCGGAAACACGCCTTCTCCTGAT
>NC_137625.1:40402616-40502616 GCF_963280865.1 Gymnoscopelus braueri | reverse complement strand
TTTCTCTGTGCGTGCTCCATCATTATGTTTTATTCTGTGAGGACGAGAGAGCACAGAGGTAGAGTGAGAGCAAAGGGAAAGAGATGCAAAGCAGGTTAAATAGAACTAGGCTACTAGATCCGTCCTGTGCTTGTCTTGTCAGTCACACACAGCTTTGTCGATGCTATATTTTAGTTGTCGGCTAGTAATATAGAAATAAAACTAAGAAATGACACTGATATGCTTAAAGTTATATGTACCTTTTCCCTGTGTACAAAGCAATAAATATATATATTTGACCAATACCAATCATTTCCCTCTGTACAAGCAGTTATCAGCCACTGGAGTAGTGTGGTGGCGTTTACCTGCAAAAACACATTGCCCTATTGCTGTACAGAATATTGGTATTTTCACTGTATGTTTTTCGTATATGGGGACGTTTTTGGACAGTGAAAACACCCAAATACAGTGAGTAGAGAGTAAGAACAGATTTTCAAGTTAAGAACACATTGGGATGCGGTGCATTTGCATTAACTTGAAGATCAGTACTTTTTGTCGAGCGACACTCATGTGATGTGATGTGAGTCTTTAAAAGGTATTATGGCATTGCTATATATAAATGTCGTTAACACCGTGTTTTGGCACTTTAGACGTGCAGGCAGAGCTGGACTCGGTGGAGGCTGATCTTCAGGTTGTGGAGCTCGAGATCGCAGAGCTCCTGGAGAAGCAGGTTGAACTGAATATCCGCAGGAAGAGCCTTCTGCGCAGGCTGGAGGAGGCCTGTGATGCTGCCCAGCCCGCAGGGTCCACCTCTTCAGCATCTTCATCGAAGTCATCTGGAGCCGAGCCGGCGATGACCAAGCAAGAGCTGAAATGCTTTGATAATCCTGGTAATATAAAGACAGTGGTTCTTCTACAACCTTTTCATGTCAAGGAATAGGTATATTTGGCCACGGACCCCCATCAGAAAATATTTTGTGCCAGGGACTCCCATGCAAAAATATTCCAAATGTATTACATTTTTGTTTGCGTGTCGCTCCCATGCTCTCTCCATGTTTCCCATCTTTTAATTGTATAGACTATACCAGTCAAAGGCTCATCAAATGGCCCAAAGAAAAGAAGGTGTATGGCGACTATCGACACTTATTTAGTCACAGAGAGGCTAAATCAGGGAACATTTAGTAAAAAAAATGGAAATCCTGTATAAATGTTAACATGGGTAAAGGGTAAAATAAGAAAATGAAATACTTTGAATCCTGTGAAGTGCTGAACAAATAAGGCTATTAACCCATTAAGACCTGGAACTGTGTCATTTTTAGATTTGAGCTAAAAAACATTATTTTACACTTTGGGCTATTCAAAAATAGCAGATATACAAGCTCATAGCGTGGCACCGAGTGCCGCGCTACGAGCTTGTAAATCTGCTATTTTTGAAAAATCGTGAAAATGTGTGCGAACATTTTTAACTAAAATCTTTGCTTCTGGGGGTCTCTGGAACAAAATATTTTTGATGGGGGTCCACGGCCAAATACATATAATTTTGAGGGTCCTTGACATGAAAAAGATTGAGCACCACTGATATAGAAACATACGTTTTTCAGAAAATTGTTGGGATTTAGGAGACATGTAGAATCGGCTTCAGGTCTTAAAGGGTTAATGTAGAGTTGAAGGATATTGTACTACATGACAGAATGAATTACTATGCACTGAAGCAAGGTGTTTGATTCCTATGTAGACATAAGAAGCACAAAATATAGCCTCCTGCAACAATGCAGCCAGATTTAGATACTGTGTAAATTCAAGCATAAGCACCATTCAAGCACCATTGATAGCATGGCATACCAAGTGCTTAAGCCAGGTATTTAAATCCTATCCCTAACATAATGGTGTTTGGCCAGACCTCTTCTACTCCCAAAGTCATGAATACCAGTAGAAATGCTCATGATGCCGGGTTTTATGACTTGTTATGACAGTTTTTTATGTCATGACTAATTTAATAATTAATATAATAATAGCTAATCATTTCATGTACCAGTCAAATAAAGGCTCAGAAAAAGCCCCAAAAATCAGTGTATCCGTGAATGTTATAGCCCTTCTGTGCTTTTATCTTGAACGTTGTAAATCTTTTCTACTTCTACTTCTTCTACTTTACGCTGTAGACTTTTCTTGGTCCAAGGACCTGGAGCAACATCTGAAGGATTCCTTCCAGCTGTCCAAGTTCCGTCCTCTCCAGCTGAGGGCCATCAACCTGACCATGGACGGCAGGGACCTGTTCCTCGTCATGCCTACTGGACGAGGGAAGAGCCTCTGTTACCAACTCCCTGCTCTCTGCTCACAGGGTACTGTACATTTATGGCTCTGTTCCACTACATGATCTGCTCAGAGGGTACTGTACATTTATGGCTCTGTTCCACTACATGATCTGCTCACAGGGTACTGTACATGTATGGCTCTGTTCCACTACATCAGTGGTTCTCAAACATTTTCACGTCAAGGACCCCCAAAATGATATGTATTTGGCTGCGGACCCCCCCCATCTCAAAAATATTTTGTGCCAGGGATTAAAAAAAAATAGCAGATCTTCAAGCTCATAACGTGGCACTCGCTATGAGCTTATATCTGCTATTTTTGAATAGCCAAAGTATAAAATATGGTTAAAGTGGTTAAAATGATTGTGACACCATATTAACCCGTTTTGCTTGGGACCCCCTGCTACCCCTCCAAGGACCCCTGGGGGTCCCCGGACCCCACTTTGAGAACCAATGCACTACATGATCTGCTCACAGGGTAGTGTACATTTATGGCTCTGTTCCACTACATGATCTGAGTGAACCGCGTCGTACCGTGAAACATTTGGGTGATGGATGTGTTTCCATACTCAGAACTTATATTTTCAAAACTGTTTTTGCAAATAGCCGATCTACAAGCTCGCAACGTTTTGAGACGCGCTGTGAGCTTTTATATCGGCTATGTTTTTGTTATTTATTTTAATTACGTACCTCGACCGTGGTTCAGGTTATTGTAACCCATTTCGACTTGACTTCAATTCTAAAAACGCCTTCTAAATCCTGACGTATACTGCAGGTTTAACAGGTCTAATAATAGAAACGAAAACAAAAAAAACACAGAACGTCAGGGCTTCTGGAAAGTTTCAGGTTAGTGAAGGTTCTGGGCTACCCTTTGTAGTGGAAAATAGCTTTTAGACACAGTTTACAATTCATCTTAGATGTAATGCCTCAATGCACTCACACACCACTTTCACACTTCAATGAGTTATCATGTTTGTTCTGCGGTGATGTAACAGGCTTACTTTAACCACTTATGAGGCCTATTTTATACGGTGAGGCGGTGTCACACGACGAAAATAGCTGAGCTTACAAGCTCATACTGTAATGTGTTATGAACTTGTCGATCGGCTGTGTGTTTGTGTGTGTCAGGTTTTACTTTGGTTGTCACTCCCTTGGTGTCGCTGATGGAGGACCAGATCATGTCTCTAACGTCCATCGGTGTGTCGGCCGTCACTCTCAATGCTTCTAGCAGCAAGGTAACTTTTCACAGCCATATTCCCTGATCCTTTATTTTGTCTGGACTTCTTCCTTTTAATGACTCCTCAGGTCCCAACAGCCGCACCCCCGGACTTGCAATCACACTTAAAACTTTCCCAAATTGTACATTTCTAGTTAAAATATAGATAGACAGATTTCTTCATGGAGACTTATATGTTTTGTTTTATATATTTAGATTTTGCAGACATATTACTGTCATATCTTAATAAAATGTTGCTTTTAGCACAAATATGTGCCAATTAAGCTTTATTAATACGTTCACAATATATATGCTATGCAACACATTTAAAGTAAGATTTCATTAATTGAATATTATATTAACTCACTGAGTGCCCAAATTATTATTATCCATTTCTGGCCATTATGATTTTTATTTTTTTATTTTTTCAAAGTAAAAAAAAAGTGCTTAGGAAGCGAGATACAGCCTTTTTCAGTTATAAGTTAAACAAGGAGTGGATGGAGCTGCAAATCTTCAGATAATGATATCTTGAGTTTTTTTTTTCTTTTCCAAAAACACCTGAAACACGTTAATGGCACGTTGCACCATAGCGGTAAAACACGTGAAACACGTTAATGGCACTCAATTAGTTAAGCATTTCATATCACTTTTATGTACTTGTTAGCTTCTAGTTGTTAAAGCTGATTTTTTTTCCCTTTTATTTATTTTATATATCAGTATGAGATTTTTTTTATTTTATATATCAGTATTACATTTATCTTGGTATTTTGGCCCTGACCATGTTGACACATACCCAGGTGGGCCTTGAGTTACAAAAGGTCTACATCACTGTTTCTCAACGTCGGGTCTGGGGCCCACCAGGGGTCCAAATGGACCCTTATGGGTCTGTAACTCTTAAGAGTGAAGAATTTGAACCTTTATTCTTTCTTATTTCTCAGATAAATAGTTCCATTTGTTCCATTTCAAATATAGTAAAAATAGCAGGCCTAGAAGCTCACAATGCATCACATGATAATTTCGCTATATTGATTGTTGTATGTGAAAATGTCCAAATTTCAATTTAAAATATAGCTGCAAGCAGCAATAATACGGGCCAGTGAATGCAGAAAGAAAAAAGAAAGAAGCAATGATGAGTAATATGCACAATAAGCCATAGAAACATAGAAGACTGAACTTGAGAGAAAGAAGACCATGCAATTAACTTGAGCATTTTAAACCCTCACTAACCCTAACCTCAGTAAAACAACGCCTAAGCCTATCCTCAAGAAACACTATGTGTAAACCTAAGAATGCCAAATGCCAAATCATGATTCGTCCATTATGAACCAAGCCTCTGTGTCCCGAACTACTCTAGATCACTGGTTCACAAACCATTGAGCAATAAAGTAATTTTGTCTCCTCGGAACGAAAACTAGTGAAAGTAGCCGATCTACAAGCTCACAAAGGGTTGCTATCTGAAAAGTTGTGTGATTGTAGATCGGCTATTTTCACAATGAAGTATGTCACACATTGTAAAAACATACTCTCAAATAAGCATTTCATGTTATCTTTAAAAATTGCACATGCATTATTTGATGCAGTCATGTTTTGTGCGATGCAATGAAAAGTGGAATGACCCACCCACAGACAGACAGACAGACACACAGACAGACAGACAGACAGAGTGATCAGACCACGAAAGTTGTCGGGCATGAAGAGACGCATGTGTGTATCAAAGTTTCATGGCTGTAGGTCAAACAGGGCATGAGTTGTACCTGTTCAAAGTTGGCATTTTCAATTGAGTGCTATAGCGCCACCTTTTGATGAATGAGTGTTAGATTTATTTCTTGATAGTTTTTCATGACCATCTATCATATGGCTGAGTTTCGTAAAAAGCGTATGCACGGTTTAGCCAGAACTGCGAAAAGTGGCAGAAGGAGAAGCGGAATAATGCCAATCTTAAAACGGAGCCCAGCTCAGTGCCTGAGCTCTGGACCCATAAAAAATAAGTAATTTGAATACTTAATTATTTTCAAAAGCAAGTACTCCAGTACTTTATCTCTAGTAGTACAAATTTAACTGAGCAACTTTCACTTGAGTACTTAGTCCACCTCTGGTAAAAGAGTTTATTATTATATGAATGTTCTTCACAATGGAGACAGACTGAAATGCATTGCACGGGTAAACACAATTATGTTTAATGTACTTTTATTATGGACACCCAGTACAAGACAAGTCAGGGGTTGAATCAGACAGTCCACTCATTCGGAGCAGGCTGTACGAAGTGCACAAACAGAAGGATAAGAATGAGAACATGCCGTGTCAGCCCATCTATACCTATAGTTTGTAACCACACAGTTGTGAGATTCACCACCATTTGGATCTTCATGCCACCACATGGTGTGGCTCACTTTGGAGCCATCAGACCACATCCACACGCCGTCGCTGTGAATGTCCCTCAGTCCATTCCAGTTGTATGCATTTGTTGGATCATACTTCTGGATCAGGCTCAGGATAGTCGTGCTCCTTCTCACAGTGGATGGACACCAGGTTGGCGTCCTGAGACACGCAGTTCATCTCTGCTTGGGACCAGGTCATAGGTGTAGCGACGTACTTAGGTGTAGCGATCGTTGAAGCTGAGCCAGGACATTGGACAGTCTCCACGCTCTAGCTTCACCTCAGCCAAGGGATTGGTGTGCGTGGTGCCTACACACAAGAAAAATAAATAAAAGTGGAAGTGCCAACAACAGAGAGAGGGAGAGCAAGGATTCTTTTTTAAAAATAAAATTATGTCGAAAGAAAAATCAAAGATATCTACATATACTGTATACACATAATATGAAAAAGCAGCAGGTACCTTAGACATAAGGTGCAACCATATGGCCATATGGAACCATTTGGCCTTTTAAAGACGTTTGTTTTGTGATCCCCAGGGGTCCTTAAGGGGGTTCCTGGGGGTCCCAAGCTAAATGATTTATAACTAGAAAAAGTGCTCCTCGGAGCACAGGTCTCCGCCAGGTCAGGTAGGTTATTGTGGGCCAGCAATGTTCAGAATTTGCCAATCAGGATGGAATATAAAAAATCGGACGGAACCATCTTGATCACTTGACTATAGAGATAATGTGTACTGATTTGCATGATGTTTGGACAAAATGTGTAGGAGTAATATAAAAAATAAGAATCGGCCTCCTGGTGGCGCTATAATAGGGCAATGTGAAAAGGGTGGCGTTTGTTCTTCAACGTAGTGCGAATGTGCGTGCAAAGTTCCACCCCAATCGGACGCTGCGTTCATGATTTGCGTCATTTTGTTCAAAACGGGCCACTCCTGCAAACTTTAGATGTCAATGTTAGCCAATCAGGATGGAATATGAAAAATCAAATAGACCCATATTGATCACATGACTATAGAGATCATGTGTACCGATTTGCGTGAAATTTGGATAAAATATGAAAGCTTAATCTCAAAATATGTGTTTTACATAAGTCGGCCTCCTGGTGGTGCTATAAAAGGCTAATGTGAAAAATGCAGGGCAGATGTTTTTCCTTGGCCTCTAGGGAGTATGCGTGCAAAGTTTCACGCAGATCGGTGCAGTTACAGTTAAAAATGCAAATTGGCCTTTTTATAGCGCCACCATGAGGCTGATTTGAAAACGTTCAAGTGGCATTTGTTCCTCGGCCTAGTGGGAATGTGCGTGTGAAATTTCACGGAAATCGCAAGCTGCGTTCATGATTTGAGGCATTTTGTTCAAAATGGACCAATCCTGCAAACTTTGGAAGCCAACCTTAGCCAATCAGGATGGAATGTGGAAAATCAGACAGATCCGTGTTGATCACATGACTATAGAGATACTGTGTACCGATTTGTGTGATGTTAGGATAAAATCTGTAGGAGTAATATAAAAAAATGGGTTTTGCAGAAATCGGTCTCCTGGTGGCGCTATAACAGGCCCATGTGAAAAATTTGGGGCAGAGGTTCTGAATTGGCATCCAGGGAGTGTGTGTGCACAGTTTCGCAGCGACCGGGCCAACGGTGCCTGAGATTAGCTGTTCACAGACAGATGGACGGACGGACGGACAGGGGGTAAAACATACTCTCTCGCCATGCCTTTCGGCCTGGCGGAGACAATTAGGATGGACCCTTAGAGTTTTGTAACTTTGAGAGTGCACAAATGGGTCCATTTGGTTTTCCAGAGATAAAAAGCTTTTGTGAAATGGGGGTCAGGCTAATGTAATGTACAGTATATCAAACTGGGTGCCCTTGAAAGAAAGAAAAAGGTTTGAGAACCACTGCCATGTGGAATCGTATAGCATTTTAAAGAACAATTTAAGAACCATTATTTTACTGTACCTAGTGCCACGCCCAGCAAGCACAGGAGTTGAGGAATCAGGAGCATGTCAGCTTGGGGATCGGGGTCTTCTTGAAGGGTGTGTGTCAGTGGAGCTTGGATCGGGGTCTTCTTGAAGGGTGTGTGTCAGTGGAGCTTGGATCGGGGTCTTCTTGGGGTGCGTGTTGCTGTCTGTGTGTCTTGCAGACGTAAAGGCCGTCTGTCTTTTTATCTGCTCCACATGAGGGCGTCTTCACAGCTGGCATCATTTGATTGGCCATAGTGCATTAGCAGCTGTGGCGTTCACATATTCTTTTGACCCACCTTTTTACACACACAAATAAAACCAAATGGGTTACATTTGTACACTCTCAAAGCTGAGGATTTGACATTGTAGATTGGGTTACTTACTAGAGATAAAAATGACATCAAAGGGGGGTCTGTGGCCTAATTCATATTAAACTGGGGGTCCTTGAAATTCAAAAATCATCCCTTATGGGTGTCCCCCCTGGCTCTTTTCAATCGAGGTCTGTGTACTAATATGTATCAATTTGGGGTTCCTTGCACAGTGAGCAGATGCCCTTGTTTCAAGCTGGGTGTCCCGAGTCCTGACAAATATCTGTAAAACATTGTACTAAAATGTCTCTGTTTTCAACACTCTCTACAAATTGTCCTGGTTGGTACTGTACCAAATATATCAGATCTTTAATCCACCTGCATCATTCATTGTGAGCTTGAAGATCAGCTATTTGTGCTATTAAAAGAGAAATGTTGACAAATTTGCCCAAAATGGGGACACCAGGGTTACATATCAGACAGTCTATGTTCCCCAAAACGATTTGATGGAGGTGGGGGTGGGGGGTCTCTCGTTCAATACACTGATATATGATTATACAGTGGTGTAAATAAATATGGCAGCAAGTATAAAAAAGAGTATAAAAAATAATCAATTACTTCTATCAAAAAGTGAAGTATTATTACTTTAACGTTATTGCCCTTTCCACTGCTACTGTGCTAGTGGTTCATAAATCTAGCACCTGTGGTGTTCTCTCTCTCTCACTCACACACACACACACACACACACACACACACACACACACACACACACACACACACACACACAACAGAGAGAGTGGGGTTTGCGATTATGCGATGCTTTGGAAGAATGAATTCTTCTACTGGAGTCTATGGATTCATGTCTTTCACAATGAAGAGACACATTCAATGCATAAGTAAACAAACTGCTTTAAAAATGAGATGTAGCCTGGCATTGGCCAGACTGATAACGTGGATTCACTCTCATGTTCCTCCCCGGTATCACTAGCCTGGCATTGGCCAGACTAATATTGTGGATTCACTCTCACCTTCCTCCCCGGTATCAGTCTGGTCTTCGGCCCATAGGGGGAGAGTATGAGAAATCAAAAAATAATCGGGCCAATCAGTGACTGCGTTTCAACTGCTGTCCGTACAGTGAAAAGCATCAAAATCTTTTTCTGATTTCTCATACTCGCTCCCTATGGGCCGAAGTCCAGACTGATACCAGGGAGGAACCTGAGAGTGAATCCACGTTATCAGTCTGGCCAATGCCAGGCTAGTGGAGATGCAGTCCAACGGAATCCAATGGAGCCGTTGGACCGATCGGTGTGAGACTTTGCACGCACACTCCCAGTAGGCCAAGGAAGAAGCTCTGCCCAAAATATTTCAAATTGGCCTCATGGTGATGCTATATTAACTATAATTACCCAGGTTCCAGGATAGAAATAAATTAATCTGTATTTGCAGCCATACTGTATGTGAGACAGTCAGTCAGGCAGGCCGTTTTGCATCGCTTTGTTCTTGGCTCTCGCCTCCAAATTCAAAGCTTCCTTGTTTACCTTTTATGGTGTAATAATTATTATGATCCAATACACACGCTCTCTGGTCCAGAGTTGTTTTATGTCCATAATCTTTCAGATTTACCAGTCAAGATACAGAAAACACACAGTCAGTGTGGACTTTGTCTGATCTTCTGTCTAAAGAGATTTTCACTGGAAGAGATTTTCGAATGTAGATGAAACCCTTTTGGTGTCGTTCCAGGAACACGCTAAGATGGTCCTGGCTGGAATGACCGACACGAACGCTCCCTTCAAACTGGTGTACGTGACTCCAGAAAAGATAGCCAAGAGCAAGCTGCTCATGTCTCGGCTGGAGAAGGCCTACAACGCAAACCGCCTCAGTCGCATCGCTGTGGACGAGGTGCACTGCTGCAGCCAGTGGGGCCATGACTTTAGACCTGGTACAGTATTTTTGTTATTTTATATTCTCCCACAGTCAATATGGGGGATTTATGTAGTTCAATGTTTGGTATTATGCATGAAAAAACATTTTACAGAATGTCATTGTCAATGTACTGTAAATAGAAGCAAGTATAGTTGGCCTTTAGGAATGTGATGATGGGAAAATTGCGATATTATACAATATTATTGCGATAATGTACATAATGCTTAAAACCCCTAAAATGCCACTTTTGTTAACCACTTGCACCCCAGCATCCATACTCTGGGGGAAACATTAGCCAAAAATTGCAAGATGTACAAGCTCATAACGCGGTGCGTTGCAGCGCGTTGTGAGCTTGTACATCTTGCTATTTTCCACGAAGAGATCTGGTCTAGACGGAAAGTAGCGGTCCAAGTACAAGTACAGAGCCAACTCAGGTCCAGTGTATGACAGACAATTTCACGATACATTAAAATCTCCGCGATGTAATTATTGTGAGCGTTTTCTATCGCGATAAACGCTAACAACGAGTACCGCCCCATTCCCTACTGGTCATAGACGTGTTGATTCTCTCTTCTTGTCCAGACTATAAACTGTTGGGCATCCTGAAGAGGCAGTTCCCCAACGTCCCGCTGCTGGGGCTGACGGCCACGGCCACCAGCAGCGTTCTGAAGGACTGTCAGAAGATCCTGTGTGTGCCTCAGCCAATCACCATCACCGCCTCCTTCAACAGAACCAACCTCTTCTACGAGGTGAGCTCTGCTGTGGCTGCAACCGTAGTCCATGCACAAACACCTCGCCTGTGTGCCACCTGCCTGCGATGCACAAAAAACACACAGTAGTCTACTCACTGTACTATCTAAACTAGGAATGCAAATTAGCAATCCGATCTATAATCAATAGTTGATTCACCTTATCGATCAATCATCAATGAATTGATAAGCGGAGATATTCCTGAGAACCTGAATTTACCATTACTAGTACCAACTGCTTAGTAGCACCTGGCTGAGATAGAGACGATGCTGAAAATACTGGTGTTTAAATTAACGTAACAACGATTGTCCCTGTAAACAACACAGATTTGTTTGTTTCTCAGGTTCGACAAAAAGACTCCAATAACGATGTGGCCATTAGCGACATCTCGTCACTGATCATGAATCGATACAAGGATCAGTCAGGTACTGTGGCAGTACTACTGTATGCTTAAAGTAGCTCTGGTCAATAGCGTTGGCGAGTTCTCTTTAATGCTACAACAGGGACTATGTATTTCCTCATTGACCAGGTTAACCATGTCTATACATGGTCTACACTTTAGCAAAAATGAACAATATACTTTCACTACTCACTGAAACTAAGACTTGTAGGTTGATGAAAGCCTTTTCTCAACTGTGGGAAGATGATTATAATAAAATAAAATAAAATCCACCAGAGACTGATACATATATTCACTCAATCCTGCCATGTAATCATGTATGATCCGGTCAATAGAAAATGCCATTGGCAAAAAAAGTGGATTTTACACAACAATAAGGAAATCCGTAGTCCTTGGCATAGCGTTAGGGAGAACTCGCTAACGCTGTGGACAAAAGGCTCCAATCAAAAATCAGATCTTTCAAATTTATCTTATACATCTATATACTTTATTTACACAATGCCATATTTCAAATTTCAATCCATGTTTTGTAGTTCATCATACAGTCATATACAAATGCCTCCTAAAAGCTGTGTTTTTATTCTCTTTTTTTCATTGTGGCAGGCATCGTATACGTGTTTTCCCAGAAGGATGCGGAGGCGGTGTCGTCAGACCTTCAGAAGCAGGGCATCCTGGCTTTTCCCTATCACGGCAGCATGTTACCCGAAGACAAGTCACGAGTTCACCGCAAATGGACCTCCAACAAGATCAAAGTACTCTCTCTGCAACCGCACACCAGGGTTATCTTACAATACATGCATGAAATCTCTGTATCTCTGTATACGTGCGTACGCATGTCTGTACGTCCTCCTGTTATTCACGTATCTCTGTGTGTTTGTCCTTCAGGTGGTGGTCGCGACGGTGGCATTCGGCATGGGCATCGACAAGCCTGATGTTAGATTTGTCATCCACCACACCCTCAGCAAGTCCATCGAGAACTACTACCAGGAGAGTGGACGGGCAGGTAGGCACACATTATTGTCGAGAAGTATTTTTTTAGTTGCTTCTACTGGATCTTTAATATGCAATTACGTATGCAGTATAACATACCAAAAATAGCTGATCTATCGCATCTTTGACGCGTTGAGAGCTTGTACATCGGCTATTTTTGGTGCAGGACACTCATACAACAAAGTATAAATTAGACTAGCTGCTTGTTTGAGGCCTTTCTTTATTGAGACTGTGGAGATCTGATTTATTATCTCATTATCTCTCTCGGTCTCTGTCCTGCCCCCGGTGTCCAGGCAGAGACGATCGTCCAGCCGACTGCATCCTATACTTCGGTTTCGCCGACATTTTTAGGATCAGCACCATGGTGGTGATGGAGAACGTGGGCCAGAAGAAGCTGCTCCAGATGGTGGACTACTGCCAGAATGTGGACAGGTAGCATACACGCATGCATATTACTATCCATGTCACGAGGCGACATCAAAAGCAATTTTTCATTTAAAACCTTTTGTTGTTGCCATTTTTAACCCCAACCCCTAACCGTAAAGGCCAAATGCACAATCTTAACGCTGACCCCTACCTAATGCTTTTACTAATTACTGTATAGTAATTGCTCTAAAAATCTTTCTTAGCCATGAAAATGACCTTTTCCCTCAAGGGGACCAGAAAAAAACCTGGTAAAGGCCAACTATGGCCGAAACGTTGTACCATGTAATTTGTTTTGTGTTTTATACTAAACTAAACACTTAGGAGCAATGCTGTTGTGCAGACTTTTATTCTTTTGAATTGTCACTCTGTGTCCAGCACCAGCAACGAACTGGATGTGCGCAACCCCCTGTTTTGAACCCCATAAGTTTGTTTGGTTTTACTTTGACATTTTTGTCTCCACGCGGATAGTAATACAAGTGTACTCACACACGTACTGTACACACGAACTGTACACACAGGGGCGCACACACACACACACACACACACACACACACACACACACACACACACACACACACACACACACACACACACACACACACACACACATACCGTAAGGACATAAACATGTGTGTGAGCGTCTGCGTCTCTTGACTTGTGTTGAAGGTGTCGGCGGTCTCTCATGGCGGTTCACTTCGATGAGGTGTGGGACGATGAGGGCTGCAATGACATGTGTGATGCCTGCCGTCATGGAAAAGGTGTGCATGTGTGTGTCTAGGGCTGTCACGATCATGACATTTTACGTGATGATTAATTGTCACCTAACTATTTGCTATTAACGATTGAATTGCGTTATTGGCATTAAATATTGGAACATTTTAATACAATTTTAACTACTACTGCTAGCCACTCTACCCTTAAATTGATATCATTTTTTAATGGAGTTCACTAATTAGCACCAGCTTCCCTGCGGTCAGCAGCCAGGTATCCTTGTCTTTGACATACCAGCACCTCAAATATGAGTGCATATTTTTGCCGTTTGTCAGTTAGCAAAATAACACGGTGGGGATCAAGCCTTCCCTCAAGAATTGATTAACCTTTGGGGTGAAAATGTCAAATAATTCATTGTGCATGATTCATAATAAAGTGACTGTTAGTCAAAATAACTTAAGAACGCATTGGTTGGATTTTCATCCAACTTGGAGGGAATTTAATGATCAGTCCCAAAGAGATGGTTAGCGTTTGGGTCCAAAAGGGTAAAGGTCAAAATGACAATCACTCATATCTTGGGTGGAAATGGCATTTAGCTGACACACTGGCGTAGTGTTGGCAGAGGTATTCCCTCTACTGAGTGCATTTTAGTTTTTGATTTAACCCATTAAGACCGGGAAAGCCTATACATTGTTACACGTTTGAAACCGGGAAAGCATCTGTGTCATTTTAGATGTTGCTATGTATTTAGCAACAGGATTTTTTACCACATTTTTTGAATAAAAGGTAAAAGTTTTTCGGAAAACTTAAAATCGGCCCGGGTACAAAAGGGTTAAACTGTGTGTGTCACTATTTGATCTTGATTTATTTTATTTTATTGAATGACCGTGTAATGTCCTGCACTGCAGACTGCGCCACTGTAGACATCACGCAGCATGCGCGGGACGTGCTGCAGATCGTGGAGCTGGCAGCGTCCAGCGATGAGAAGATGACTCCTCTGAAGGTGGTGGATACGTGGATGGGGAAAGGCCCCGCCAAGCGCAGGAAGATGATCCAGATCACGTCCATGTCCCGGCTAGAGGCAGAGGCTATCATCGTCCGCATGCTGCTGCTGGGTTACCTCAGGTACTGATCAACACCTGTGTACGTTGCTGTTTCCCAAACAGTGGGTCGGGACCCATGTTTGAACCTTTAAGTAAAGTGTTACCTGGCTGGCAGTTATAATGTGCTGTTCTGCTGAGCGTATAATAAATTATGACCAGCGCTTAATAATAATACTTAATAAACCTTTTAATAAGTTGTTATGCATGATTATAAACATTTATAATGAGTGTTAAGCATTATTTAAGTGCATTATAATGTATTATAAATGCGCCTTAACAGTCTTACCTTAGTACATCTGCAGTAGTTGTAGGTGTAAGTATTTAAATGCACTTTTCCATTACGCATTGGAACCAAATTCCCAGTTTCAAAGAACTAGATTTTGAATACCCGTTGTGTTTCTGATGGTGTCTCAGTGAGGATTTCAGCTTCACCCCGTACACCACCCACTTCTACCTGAAGGTGGGACGCAAAGCCCCCCTGCTGAAGAGCCAGAGTCACACCTTGTGCATGACAACCAGGAAGGCAGGGGCTGAATCTGCCACGGTCAGTCTCACACACACACACACACACACACATACAAATCTGCACCCATAAAAGGTGTACGGCAAACTGTACTGGTGGAAACTAGGATTGCAATATCGATATTATTGGACCATGGAAACAGCCGGTTCTCGGATATTGTCCGATATTTCATTATCGTGCATCCCTGTGTACAACACCATCAATAGATGAGTACTGGCACAGTAAGAAAGTAATAGCCAGCACTCCAAAGTCCTTCTGGCACTTTTAATTCATAGATGCACGGACAGCATACACAGATGCGTTTTGTGAGCCGTGCACCCGGCAAACTGCATTACAGTATATACATACTGAGTGTGCTCGTTTTCTAGATGAGTACTGTCCTCATAGTATAGGTGACACTTCTCCACTCTTTCCAAATTAAACTATTTTTCGTTGCTGTCGGGCAGAAAACGTATATTTAAAATGGCAGATCAACAAGCTGCACTGCAAAGTGTTGCGAGCTTGTAGATCTGCAATTTTTTCTACTTATGCGTGGGTTTTACGAAAAAAATTACCATTAAGTAGGTCGGGAGAGGCTTATTGTACAGTAGGTATCAGCCGATAACGCAGGAGTCTGTCCCTGTTATAATGCGCTAGACCCCTGGGAGATGGGTTGCTGAGGTGGGATGGCACACCTACCATCAGCTCTCAGTACTTAGCGCACGACTTGCTGCACCCAAGCCGTGCTACTTACTGTATACGCCGAGTTGGCGGTGCTCGGTTCCGAACCCATGATGACCTTGTGGTCCAAAGGCTACCCGGACACCAATGAAAAGTATTAACTAAATAATAACTACATTGGATCCATTGGTTCTTTTACCATTTTCTGAAAAGTAACGTTTTTGGACATACAAGGTTTCCACCCGACAGCAACAATACGTTTTGTATTTCTTGGTGTGCTCTTGGTTGTGAAGTATTTGAAATGTGAAGTAATTTGTCCCTATCCATTCTGTTCTCGCTGTGAACCTTTCTCTAACCAGTTTCTCCTCTTTTCCAATGTGTGAGTCCATGTGTCTTCCCTCCATGTAACTTTAAAATGTCTACTCTTCACGCATTTTCTAAATGTGTCCCCCCTCCAAAAAAAATAAACACATTCCAATTCCAACAAGGTAAGTCAACAGCAATGGTTGTCAAACATTTTCAGTATAAGGTCGAACCCCCAAATAAATGTGTATAAATACATATTTATTGATTTGATTTTACAGTATTAATTAATTTTTACTGGCGACCCACTTTGAGAACCTCTTCCAGTACAGTAACCGAACAGTTGAACGGTTTTAAGATGTTGATGTGTGACCTTTACATTGTACAGAGTCATGATCCATCAATCCATGTAAGCTGTTAGACTCTCAGTGATGTATTGTGTATTCTTTATCATTGCATATTCGCTTTCTTCAGTCTTTTCAGATGCTATCATAATTCACCACCACACAAATGATAATTAGCACCATAACAAATTGCTAGACTGTAGAATGAATCCCTGTAGCTCACGTAGATTTAATACTATTCTATCTACACATGTAAAAAACAGAGAGCTCTTCATGTGTTTTTGTTTTCATTTGATTTCTTTCTTTCTTTCTTTCTTTCTTTCTTTCTTTCTTTCTTTCTTTCTTTCTTTCTTTCTTTCTTTCTTTCTTTCTTTCTTTCTCTAGGTCTTTCTTTCTTTCTTTCTTTCTTTCTTTCTTTCTTTCTTTCTTTCTTTCTTTCTTTCTTCAGATTTGTCAACTGTCCTCCAGTTCACATCTGGATGTCAGCTGTACTTCCAACATGGATGACATGTTTCCCAAAAGCATCACAACACTACCGTCATCTTTTTTACTGTTAAACTAAGGGAGTCACAGTATTGCATAGATTTACACAGCAATTTCATGAATATGAAAAATAGAGATTCCCAACTGCCTAGAATCCCTATTCTGGGGGCGAACATTCTGCAAAAATAGAAGGTCTATAGGCTTGCAGATCGGCTGTTTTCAGCACAGAGATTTGGTGTAGAGGGAAAAAAGTCCAAATACTGGGGGACGCCAGTCAACTAAGTATATAGACCAGGTTTCTTTTATTAAATGGTGTATAATAGCAGATAGTTTAAGGTATTTCTAAGAACAGATTAGATATTGTGTCAAAACATTGGTTCTACTATTGGTAACCAACAGTAGAACCAACAAATTAGAGTGTAAAGATGCTTTTGGGAACTCTAGCTGTCTACTCTGACCTCCAGACTGTAATACTATCCTTATCCCACCTCCCATCCCTCCTGTTGACCGTATTCCCCACGGCAGCTATTTTACTTACAGCAGTGGTTCCCAAACAATGGGTCGGCACCCATTTTTGGTTCACAGACCCATTTTGATGGGTCGTGAGTAAATATCCCTTTTTTCCATTTCCTAAAATTTTTGTAAAATGATTTTCAAAGATTTTCAAAAAACAAAGTCTATTTATTTTTTTCCCCAAAAAACTTAATTCAAAAAGGAGATCTAAGAAATTCAATGAAAAAAAAAAGCACATCCTTGAGCTTGTATATCGGCTATTTTTACTTTGGGTTCCGGGGAGACATCAAGTTTCTCTTTTGGGCCTCGAGCTAAAAAGTTTGGGAACCACTGAGTACAGTGCCTTTTGCACTAGCAAACCACCCATAGTTTTCATTAGGTATTCTGTTTCCACTGACATTAGCTAGCCTAACGCGCACGTCGTTGTCAAGTAAGTACTATGTACAATTTGGAAACGGGTGATAACCTATTCCGTTCACTGCTGCTGCTCGGTGTGCCTGCCTCGTTGTCAAGTGATGTAATCACAGCGATGGTGAGTGCGGTTTGTGAAATCTGCTGGTGCAAAAGGCATAACACACGGTTATGACGTAAGAGAAAAATGTCCACCGGGTGATGTTCCTCCCGCTGGTATTTTCTAGCTACTTCCTTCACTCCATTCAGCTCTGTAGGAGGCAGGCTGTCCCAGGTAAAATAAACAAAAACAAAATACTTGTTGTTAATCACATACAGGTTAAAGCCTCAGGTGCGAGTGACCAGAAAAAGGCCAAAGAGCGAAAGAGAGCACTTGAGAGTTCTGGAGCCCCCCCTGTTGCCAAGAAGGTCAAGAAAGACCTCCTCTAGGCCCCCCCCCCTCCCTCCCCTACTCGGAAGACAAGATTGGAAAAAGTACAGTCGCCCAATTCTCTTGTTTTGTCTTACAGCTACTGGCATGGTGTTGTCTGGGTTTTCGCTTACTGACGTTTAACCACATGAACCCTAGTGTCCCTAATCTGGGGGTGAACATTCGGTGAAAATAGTTGATCTACACACTCACAACGTGTTGCGTTGTGAGCTTGTAGATCGGCTATTTTCAGCGAAGATAGTGGTTGTAGAGGGGAAAAAGGTGGAGGCCTAGTATAGACCACTGGGGGACTCTGGTCATCTAAGTATATAGGGTTTAAACCCTCTAGACCTAGTAAACTGGACCAGAGTTGGCTCTGTACTAGGTACCGCTCCCCTCCCCTCCCTGTTTACACCAAATATCTTCGCCAAAAATAACCGATCTACAAGCTCACAACGCGTGTAGATCTGCTATTCCTTTGGCTAATGATCCCTTCCCAGAATATGGAGTTCAAGTGGTTAAACTTGGATTAGGCCATTCAAGCTGATTATTTGGGCCTGGATGACGAGCTAAAATTGAGAATAATTGTTCCTTTTCAATTCTCTAACGATGCATGGTTTCATTCATACCACCGCTCCTAACCAGCGCTTTGCATAACTGTTGCTCATGGTTCCTGGTCCCATCATGCCTTGCTCTCTGTGTATGGGTCCTGTCTCTGCTCACGCATCTTCCATTAGAGAGCATGCGTCCACTAACACCGCATCGCACTAACACGACTCTGTCACTCACTGGGTGTATAGAGAGAGGTTGGCCACATTGTTATCGCTTAGGTTCTGATCCCGACCGGCAAGTTGAAGGTAGGGCAAGTGAATCTTTTTACTTAAATAGCTCTATATTCTGATTGTACTCATTGCTATACAGTAGAATGTTTGTTCAGTAACGGGGGTCTCCCTGTCTCTCCAGCTCTTTTAGTAAAGAGAGAATGCTTTTTCAGGTCGGGATAACAATTTTATCCAATCAGAAAAGAGAACTCACACGGGATATTGGATAAACAAGTGAAATTGGAATTTTATTTTGTTTGTTAAAGAGCTGGAGAGACGGTGAGTATCCTGTTACTGAACAAACACTATTGAAACGATTACTATCACAATATAGTGCTTTGTTTATTAACCAAAAAATATCACTTACCCAACCCTTAACCCAAGAGAACCTATAACTATCTCCTGTCATAATATAACCTTAGCCATGGCATCCCTATTTTGGGTAAAATAAATAATAATATTAATAAAATGTGTTTTTTTTTCAACATTTCTCCAAATTGTTCGAAAATTGGCGATCCACAAGCTCACAACAGCTTGTAGATCAGCTATTTTCGGGATAGCCATAGTTAAGTGGTAACAAAGTTAATAAATAGCTTCTCTATATGCAATGCATGCAAATGGCTGTGCGGGTTGTTTGAATGAACCACCTTTCCTGTTGTTGGCCACTGACTTGTTTTTTTTTTTATTGTTCCAGGAGGAAACATCAGCTATCGAGGCCAATGAAAAAGAGGTAAGCATGACCTTTGACCCCGTTACGGTGGGCAGCGACAGCCCCCCGCCATCCAAACGCAAACTAATAAAGGACCAGAGGAACTTGGCCAGGAAAAAGGACTCTAACCCAATTTGTCAATTAGTGAAGCGCACAGAGAGACGGACAGACATAGTTGAGGAAAGTAGAAGGCCCAGTCATGTTGAACACATAGTTAGTCTGGACATTGAGGTTAACGTCAAAGTGAATGTAGATGGCATCGCGGGGGAACAAATGCCACCGCCGCCAGTCAAACCCAACTCCAAAAGAAAATCCACCACCCCTCAGAGACAGAGACGGAAACCCCGTGCCTACGCGGTGGCCACGGACGTTCCTGCTCCACCCTCGGATGCTGCACTTACTTGCGCCGACCAGCAGAGGCCGCCCGCGTTGGTCAGCGCTCCATCCCAGGTCTCCGTCATCTCCGAGACAGCGGTGGAGGAGCTCTCCGACCTAAGGAGCTACTACAGCAGACAGCTGAGAAGGATAAACTGCATTTCCCATGAGCACCTGGGGCAAGGCTCGGAGCCCGGGGTGTTGGCGTGCATCCGGGAGCCACTCCGGAGCCTCCGCCTGCCCCGCGGCGCGACCATTGCCCGCACCGCGCGGAACCTGTGGACTCGAGTCAGCGGCAGGCGGAAGTTGATCCACAGGTGACTATAATCACATGAATGCACTTTGGCCAAATTTGAATCATGGAACATTAAAAAGCCTTTCACTGATATGCATCCATATAGCTCATATCGTCACTGTCTGGTGGAAACCTTGTTTGTCCAAAACTGTTACTTTTCAGGAAATGGAAAAAAAATCCTGTGTTCCAGTGGATCCAATGTAGTTATTATTGTTTGTTAATGCTTTTCATTGGTTTAATATTTATAAAACCCACAAATATACTTATACTTTCACTTAAAGTGTAGGATTTGTAAAAGGCAAACAAACATGCTGTGGTAATGTGTACTGTATCCTCTTTGCCTCAGCCATACTGTACATCACTGGTTCTCAGTGGGGTCTGGGGACCCCCAGGGGTCGTTGAGGAGATTCCAGGGGGTCCCCAGCTAAATTTGTTAATATAGCATTTAAATCAGTTTAAACACTTTAAACCTATTCTATACTTAGGCTGTTCGAAAATAGCAGAAGTACAAGCTCACCACGGGTCGCGATGCGACCCGTGGTGAGCTTGTAGATCTGCTATTTTCAAAAAATCTTGAAAGAAATTGGGAAAGTTATGGGGTTCCCTGGCACAAAATACTTTGGATGGGGGTCCACTGCCAAATATATATGAATTTGGTGGTCCTTCACATGAAAAGGTTTGAGAACCACTGCTGTACATATTCTGAAGAGGAATTCGATGGAATGATGGTGACACTGAAACAGGGACTGCTGAGAATGCTGAGAATAACTCGAGGGCTATTCATTATTGGCCCAATTAAAAAGAAGTCAGTGGGCTAATTAATGGGTCGGCATTTCCATGTTTAAATTTATGTTGATGGTGAAACAAAGTCTCTTTGTAACACTTTAAAGGAAGGGGATATTTCTGTACTTGTGCATTGACGCACGAAAGATAAATTCTGTAGCAATTTATAATGAGAAAAATGGCTAGCCTATGGTCCTGAAGTGGTGGAGGGGGAAAGCGTAATACATTGCCGCAGATGGCACTTCACGCTACTCAAGGACCTTATAATTAGAATAATTATTCACTTTTATTTCAATTGTTGTCTGAGGATATCGTTTCATTTAGGATTGTGTTTTTTTTATGTCAGTTTGAGCCAAGGTTTGTGGCAAAAATAAAATTGTTATTCTTTTTTTGTTAAGAATAATTTTTCCCTATATGTGCTGCTTTATTATATTGACAACTACTTCTCTTCATACACAGTACAAAAGATGGCTAATACTTTCAGTGTATTTTCCCCAAATGTTTCTGATTGATTATTTTCAAACTAAGTTTGAGTTCACCTTTTTTTCCAGAGAATAGTAGTAGTTTGGGATACTTCTATTCTGGCATTACCTGCTCTTCAGGTAATGCTGACTGATACCAATGTAGCCCAATGCTTCCCTGCTTGACACTCAGCAACAAGGGTTGGATTGTAGGTAAGTCTTCTGCGACACTAGGTCATGTCTCACGCTAATGAAACGGGAGATATACTCCTGACCTACGTATGGGCCACAAATGCTTCCCAAGGCTACTTACTTGCTTCTCTATTATGGCAAGCATGACCAAATAAATTTGAACTGTCTCATTGAATGTGCAGAAGCTTCTCTCTTCTCTAGTCTCAAAGGTTTGCTTCCATCACCTGTTGAAGCTCCATACGGTCATTATCCAGCTGGGAGCTGACATTCTCAGACTCGACCACTGGAGGGTGCCCAATACTTAAGTCTGTGCTCCAGTGTTGCACAACCAAGCATAAATCAGGTATAACACTTAAATAGCGAGGACTGACGGTAGACAATAAAGTTCAGGCCTGTGTGTTCTCTGATCTGGCTCATTGTCGCACCACCACATAACTGCAAACACTGCCTGGGACACAACATGACATAGTCAAATAAAGCTATTTTGCAGAAATCACCTATTACAATCTTATAACTGATATAATGGTTAACTCTAATCACAAATCACTTGTTTCCTTTTGACAAAACACATTAGGATTATACAATTACTATCAGGAATACACAATTAGACTATTCTTTTTTTTCTTTTTCTTTTTTTCTAAAGAAAACTGCCAGACTGAAATAAATTGCAAAATGAGTGTAATCATCAGAAATAATTGGAACCCATGCTGTCCGGACACACTGTGCTGCTGTTTGAGGAAAGGCCCGTATCTCAGGCTGTGTTGGATAAGACCATGATAAGTCCAGGTTCATTATAAGGCTAACTGCCTGTAAAGGCTGATAAAATGCGTGAGTCAAGAGTTCAACAGATGGAAGTGGTGGGATTTGAGGGTCTGGTCTGCTCTGCGTTCTGAAGCCTGATTCATACGCTGAGAATAGCCGACCTTCAAGCACACACGCGTTGCATCCGCGGCACGTTGTGAGCTTGTTGGTCTGCTTTTCTAGGCCTCATTAGGAGTCAAATGGACCAGTTACTTTTTGAAGTTACAAATTAGAAGGTGATGGTTTATCATGATTATCATTTATTAACAATAGAGAGTAGACACGATTTGTTTTTTTTGTTTTTAAATTAAAACCCAATTTATCTAATTACTATTTATTCTGGGTCAGTAGAAAATAATTGGTAAATGATTTACGAGTATAATTTGATCTATGAATGATTATTAAAAGCTTATTTTACACATTTTAAAAACATTTTGTTGATGCACCTTCTCACTTCACAACAGATGACTTATACTGCAGGTGTTGCTTCTGACAATTGTTGGGAAAGCCTCTACCATGTACTCAACTTCATAGATTATAACACTGAACAACTTGGATTTAACATAGCTGAGCAGACAGTGCTAACCTTACTACAGTAATTAATGTAACTTAAATCACATTATTTGTCTGTAGTTTGCATTGACTGTATCTTTGCTCAGATTATTCAAGCACTGTGGCTGATAAACCAAGCTCTTGATTGTCTCCCCCAGGCCGAGACTATGTTTTGCCCCCTGTCCGTCTGTCATTCTGTCTGTGGACAGCTAATCTCCGGCACCGTTGGCTTGATGGCAGCGAAACTGTGCACACACACTCCCTGGATGCCAGAGCATCACAGGCCCACATTTTTCACATGGGCCTGTTATAGAGCCACCAGGAGGCAGATTTAAAAAAAAGAAGACATTTTGACATCCAAACATCACACACTGTATCTCTATAGTCAAGTGATCAAGACGGATTTGTCCAATTTTTCATATTCCATCCTGATTGGCGAATTCCGACATTGCTGGCCCACAATAACTTACCTGACCTGGCGGAGACCTGTGCTCCGGGAGCACTTTTTCTAGTTTGATTTGAATTTATTAGACGTCATAAAAGAAAAACACATGTTACTTAGTTTATCTGAGAAACGTCAAGGATATAAACTCAATAAAGTCGTGAGACTTATTTCCATTGGGGTCCTTAATGCACACTCTTGCATAGAGCAGTGGTTCTCAACCTTTTCAAGCCGCGCCCCCCCAAAATGATCATATTTGAACTGGGGACCCCCAGCCCGATAAGCACTTGGAATTGTAGGAGTTGAGGCATTACATTACATTGCAAGCTCACAACGCCTCGCAACGCCAGGTGTTGTGAGCCTGTAGATTGGCTATTTTCAAAATATTTGCCTCTTTCTTATATTATTTTACAATTTGGCCAATGTTTTACCAGTTTTTATCGTATAGTTTGTTGATTACTTTTGATGCAGTAATGGTCTTTTTTTTCTTTTTCTTTCACTTTTTTTTTTAGGTATTAAAAAGGTCTGAAAAGTCCTTAAATTGTCACTTCACTGTCATCTGGGGACCCCCCCCAAAAAACATAAATCTTATGGGGACCCCCTGGTGGTCCTGACCCACAGGTTGAGAACCACTGGCAAAGAGCAGGAACAATAAAAAATACATTTGACTTAAAAAGCCTTTATTCCAACATGTAATATGTACAATAATCTCCTTCCATGAGATGATTTTGAACCCTTTTTCTTCAAGAGCACCTGCATTTTCCTTGAGTCTTATATGATACAGATCAATCCTCGAGCACACCATTACCTCTTTTCATATTTCACCCCTGTGGGATAATTAAACCTGTCGTGACCACAGATTCACCTCGGTTAAATTAAGATAAGAAGTAATAATAAGCTTTATAATGCAATAAAAGAACAAAGCCATCATTCTAAATTGGAACAACGTTTTCACTGCAGGCGCACAAGTACGTGGCAATTAAGCATATCTATAAGATGCAGCGATACGGTAATTTGGCAACACAAGGAGCAAGAGATCTAAAGATTAGATCTTGTGCAACCAGACGTAAATAGCTACTGTTAACCATGAACAGCTCTACATTAGTTAACCAGTGGTTCTCAAACAGGGGTCCGGGAACCCCCAGGGGTCCTTGGGGGGTTCCAGAGGGTCCCCAGCAAAATATGTTCAAATAGCATAAACATTCATTTAACCACTTTAAGACCATTTTAATCTTTGGCCATTCGAAAATAGCTGGTCTACAAGCTCAGCTATTACACGATGCACAGATTGTAGATTGGCTATTTTTTAAAAGGTTGTGAAAACTCTGGAATACTTTTCTCAAATGGGGGTCCCTGGCACAAGATCTTTTCAGATGGGGGTCTGCAGCCATATATATATCAATTAAAGGGATACTTCACTTTAGGGCCGGGGACACATTTAAAAAAAATATTAAAAATAAATGAAAAAAGTTATGGAAAATTCATGGCCCCCTCACGCATTAGAGTGTCCTACTAATGTGTGAGGGGGCCATGAATTTTCCATAACTTTTTTCATTTATTTTTAATATTTTTTTTAAATGTGTCCCCGGCCCGAGAGTGAAGTATCCCTTTAAGGGTCCTTGACATGAAAACGTTTGAGAACCACTGCTTTTACAGCATTATGGGAGTAACTGGGAGTGTAACCCCTTAAGGCCGATACTTCGTTGACCGTGGTCTAACGTTGGCCCAGTCCTTTCTTCCCTCTATGCCAAATCTCTGAATCTGAATCTGAATGTTCGGCTATTATGACATGACCAGAATAGGGACGCCAGCTAGGTTCGAGCAGCGTGATCTAATATGAGAGTGACGACACTAGCGTTGACTCCCATTGTAAGATTGGAATGCAGAAATGCTCGATATCTCAATGAGATAGTTTCAATGTTTGGAACTACAGCACAGCCCATAGCGGCCCGCTTTGCGGCGAGATCAAAGCATATAACTCTCTCTCTCTATGGGTCTGGGTTCGAGTGGTTGAGGGCACCATTAGGGTCACCTTTGAGAAAAACCCAACCATTAAGTCACAAACCACTTAATGTTAAGAATGTGATAGAATTAGATAGCAGTAGCATGTTATTTAGACAGATGCTAGGTGGATTGTCTATCTGGTATCCTTGTTTATTGAGGCATAACATGTGATTAATGTGATTAATTACCTTGTTTATTGTAAGTCACTCTGGATAAGAGCGTCTGCTAAATGCCCAAATTGTCACAAAGGGAAGTCCAACAGGCTTCAGCCAAGTTTGAAGCAGAAGCTCCAGTGCTCAACAGAAGAAGTATACAGTATATGAAAACAAAATATACCTGGGAACTTAAAGGGCCACTACACACATTTTCAAGCTATCTTTATATAATATTTGGTCCTCCCTAATGTTCATTATAAGATGGCACCATTTCTGTCTACTCACTGTGTCTCAGAGGAGGGTTCTGGACAGTTAAGAAACCTGCCTATCATGGACATCTTCGGTAGGCAGAGATTTCAAACTAACGATTCCCTCTTAATGGTCCGATTCCTTAACGGTTCCCTTTAATGATTCCTTTAGGGGGTTCCAAATGGACCCTTACAGGTATGTAACTCTGAGAGTGTACAAATGGAACAAATTTCCATTTTGGTTCCATTTGTACACTCTCAGAGTTATGATGGTACTTGAATTAAAAAAGTTTGAGAACCACCGGTATTGTAATTGTATAGCAGACGTGGAGTCCATTATACACACTGAATATTCTCATGTGAGAAAAATATTTCTCAATTTTAAGGTTTCATGACATGAAATGTAAAAATTTTAATTTTGTGGGGGGGGGGGGGTTTTCTGACCTCAATTACAGCAGCTGAAAAGGCCCCAGAACACAGAGAGAAAAAAACCTGCCATGGCTCACCGGAGTGGATTTTACTGTTAAAACCTTTAAATACACGTTTGAAATAAATACTTTAAATATTTTGTATATCAGCATGTCATGAAACCTTTAAACCCATCTCTAATTTCCTATTCCATCACGTTTCCTCTGCTTCCCGTGTTTTCATTTCCACCATTCTCTGCTGTCATATATATCTCTGCTGTGATCTGGGTCTCAGACAGATGGGCGCGAGAGGCTAGTTTTTCCTCTGGTGTGAATGCTGGGCTAGCGGCTCTCCTGGAAAGTCCTCTCCAGCTCCTCCAGCTGGCCGGGGGTGAATGTTATCCCTACCCTGCCTGCAGCTTGAAGTGTGAGTGCAAGTATACAGTAGACATAACTAGTCTGGGCCTCTCTGTTTCTGTTGTTTTTATTTATTCAAGTGTGACATAAATATATCAGTACCATCCATGAACTGAAGCATGCATCGTATAGTTCAGCTATCCACTCTTGGTGCATTTTTGTTGTATATGATTGCATTTATGCCTTTTTTGTGCTCATATTCTTGCAATGGTACAATTCCTCACACTGCATTTGTACTAGAACTAGACCATGCACACAGAACACCATTGAGATCAATTAAACAAATCGTCGTACCTCTTTATCTCCATATATTAACTTTTTTTCCCTCATAAATTAGTGCCCTACTTCATCATACCACAATGTTACACAAAAGTAGCAGATCTACAAGCTCAAAGCGCGTCGCGATGCATTTTGAGTTTGTAGATCTAGCTATTTTTGCTATAAAATGTTAATTCTGAAAAGTAACTCGTTTTGGACATATGAGGTTTCCACCCGACTGCAATGAAATCCATCTAGGCTGTCTAATAAGTGGTTTTAAGAACACCTGCGCAGAGCACAACATGAACACACACACACTTAATTCATCTCCAAAGGAACATTAACCACCGTCTGTGTTCTCATTTCTTAGCTACTGTCTTTGTGGAGGTGTCATTCCCACTACATGGTGAGCTTCCTGTTAAGAGCCCTTGAGGGAATCCCTTCAAACTAAATGGACCCTTATGAGTCCATTTGGTTACTACACTGTCTGAGTTGTTACAGACCCATACAGTTCCATTTGGTTCCACTGTCCGAGTTATAGACCCATAAGGGTCCATTTTGGTTCCTAATTCAATCGTTTAGCTGGGAACCCCCTGGAAACCCCCAAGGTCCCCTGGGGGTCTCCAGAGACCCCATGTTCTTAAGCCCCCTATACACACCAAGAAAAGCTAATGAATTAATCAGCTTTTATTTTAATGTAATGTCTAAGCAAATCAGCTTTTAATTTTTGGGCGGTGAAACCGCCCCTATAAGTGAGATTTGGAAAAATTTACAAATATCTTGCGCTGTGATCTGGGCCCAGGAAATTTGTACAATTATCCTGCGCTGTGATTGGCCAATCACAGTCTATTCAGGACTGTGATTGGCCAATCACAGCGCAGGATAATTGTACAAAACCATAACTTGAAAAAAAACATAAATTTGTTTTTTTCAAGTTATGGTTCCGTCCATCATAAAGAGTGTTTCAATAAATGTTTTTATTTTTTGTACATGATTGGTTGACTCCATTCAGTATTGTGATTCGCTAGCAAGACACCGCCCACTTCACACAGGGTGTGATTTTTATGTTAGCGTCCAGAAAGCCCCCTACACACCAAGAAAAGCTAATACATTAATCAGCTTTTATTTTAATGTAATCTCTATGTAAATCAGCATTAAATATTTATATTAGTGTCCAGAAGCTCGAAAACAAAAAGCTTGCTTTTTTCTGCCTAGAGCTCATTCTTGAAGACTGCATTCATATACAGACACCTAGAGCTGTTCATTAGAATAGACCGTAATAGAGCCACTAGCGTATCACAATTATTTCAAACTTTTGCCTCTATTACGATTTAATGAATCAGTATTTTAAAATCTATATTTATGGTAAAATAGCAGATCTACAAGCGTTGCGAGGCGTTGTGAGCTTGTAGATCTGCTATTTTCACAATACATATGGAACCTATATACTGTACTGTATATGGAACCGAATCAAACAAAATGTAATCAGGGTGGGGAGTCCCCAGTTCATGATTCTTTTGGGGGGTGTGGTGAGTTTGAAGATAGGTTATTTTCACTGATTTGTACACCACTATTGTAATACAAAGTATAATACAGGGTTACGTGGTTCATAAGACTAATCAAATTTGTCGATTATAAAAAGATCTATTCGATTTTTTTCATATCGATTCGTTGATAGGCTATAGAAGAAATACAAAAACTGCTTTATTCGGTTAACCTACATTACATGAGCAAAATTAATTGGTTATTTGTTCTAAATATCGGTTTCGGTACATTTTCAGTTAATTGGCCAGCCCTAAATTAGAACTGTATTAAGTTGAAATAAACCAACTTTAGTTTCTGTGACACGTGAACACAAACACACACACGATCCATTGTCAAAATGTTCCTGGCGCAAGTACAAGTACTCTCTCATTCAGAATCCTTGTCTTGTCTGAGATCAAATTCATATTCAGAAGATGCCCTGAGTCCAGGGGAGATAAGAGCCAGAGAGCTCACACTGCAACCGGTGTCGACTGCAGTCCCAGGGGGCGCCATCCTCTCTGCACTCACCTCGGGATGATTGAATCTCTGCTTTAATCCTGCTGTGACACGATGGCGTTTTCTCCCCCTCTCCTCCTCCTCCTCCCTCCCCAGGCCCAGGATCCTGTCGATGGAGTGGGACAGAGTCTTGGAGGGCTGGGGCTCCGCTATCCGGTGATATCCAACCCCTACGTGTTGCTCTGCAACAAGTCAGACTCCCTCAGTGGAATGTCACAGTCTCAAAGGTAGGCTAAGACAACAAAAAGTTGTTTCTGAAGAAGGTTAAAGCTTTATATTCAGATGGTAATCATTGCTACAGGGTGTTTGTTCAGTAACAGGGGTCTCCCTGTCTCTCCAGCTCTTTAGTAAACAGAAAAATACATTTTCAGGCGGGTTGCCCAAATTTGGCTGCTCATTTCTTTGTGTCATCACTTCCAATTTCACGTGTTTACCCTGTATCATGTGAGTGCTCTCTCCTGATTGGATAAAATTGGTATCCCGACCTGACAATAAACTTTTTACTAAAGAGCTGAAGAGACAGGGAGACTATTGTTACTGAACACTATAGCATTGAGAACTATCAGAATATAGAGCTATTTAACACTCTTTGTTTTAACCACTTGAACCCTCTATTCTTAGTAAAACGGACCTGAGTTGCAACTGTACTTGGACCGCTTTCTTAATTGTTCCATCTACACCAAATCTCTTTGATGAAAATAGCTGATCTACTGGCAAATGTTCCCCCCAGATTATGCTCGGTTTCAAGTAGTTAACAAAAAAATATCACTTTCCCTAGAGATCTGGTTCCTGTCAGTATTCATTTTGACAGCAAATTTGTATCTAAAATGTCATTTAGTTTTAGTATATCTTACTGTATATATCATATTTAGTTATCTGAAATGTCTTGTTGACGAAATTTTCAATATATTTAGTCTTAGTTTTAGTCATCATAGCTTAGTTTTTATTTCGTTTTTATTTCGTTTTCGTCAGTGAAAAAAGGTAGTCGACGGAAATTTTTCATCATAGTTTTAGTCTACGAAATTGGTTCCTGTTTTGTTAACTTCTCTTGGTTTTGTTTTCCTCTAAGAATTCTCTCTCTTTCTCTTTCTCTCTCTTTCTATCTTTCTCTCTCTCTCTCTCTCTCTCTCTCTCTCTCTCTCTCTCTCTCTCTGTGCTATCGGCCTGATAGGCTCTTCCAGACTTTCCTCTGGCGAGTTTTCTAGCAGACCGGTGAAAGTGGTGGACTGGAACTCTTAGAAGACCATAAAAACTCCCTCGACAGCTAACAGTCAATGTGCTGGTATGAAGCAATAAATACACGCACGCACGCACGCACGCACGCACGCACACACACACACACACACACACACACACACACACACACACACACACACACACACACACACACACACACACACACACACACACACACACACACACACACATCAACACCACTTGTTTACTCTTGTTGACAACAGCACATTGAGGAAGCTTTTATCACACCACCCCTCCCGAAAGTTATTATTGAGATAAATCACAGGTAATCACAGGTAATGATAACATGGCCTAAGTGCAGACAAAGCATAACACAGAATCAGAATCAACTTTATTGTCCCATCACAGGTGTAAAGAAGGGGGTGAAATTAGTTTTTGTGCGAGCTCCATCGTTTTTCTTGTTTTCAAGAAGAGAAAAGGAAAAAGAAGAGGGGGGGGGGTCCTCAAAACAGCATTGAACATTGCACACACGTACCGGTACCACAGCTAAAGATAGCAAACAATGCCACATATTCTGTAGTTTACAGTATGCTTATCTGATGATTTATTTAAATAATTTAGACAGCTCCCAGTTCCCATCCGCACCAGCTGACATCGTTCTGACAGGAAGTCGAGGATCCAGCTGCAGAGGCTGGGGTTGAGACCTATAGGCTCTTAAGCTTGGTTTCTAGTTTGAGGGGGATTATGGTATTGAATGCAGAGCTATAGTCTATAAACAACATTATCACATACAGTAGGACTTTCTTTCTAGATGTGAGAGGGTGGTGTGGAGTGATGTAGAGATGGCATCGTCTGTGGATCTGTGTTTTATGTATGCAAATTGTAGGGGGTCTAGTGGGAGTTACTGGCAACTTGTTGTTGATCAGCTCTCTGACATGTTTCTCGCAAGCATCTGCTCACTATGGGTGACCACGTCAGTGGTACAGGCCTCCAGTTAATTTGCCTTTCAGGCACTGTGATGATTGTTGCTGATTTCAAGCAGGATGGGACTTTGCTCTCACAGAGGGGTTGATTGAAAATGGCAGTGAATTGCACAATGCTCTGTAGACCCTCCCTGCAGGACGCCGTCAGTTCCTGCTGCCTTTCGTGTGTTAATGCGTTGGACAGCCAAGAGCACGTCTGATTCATCTTCAGATCTGTCGTTAGTGTGACATGCGTCTTGGGGCGCTCCACTGAGATGCAGTTCACATCATCTCTACCCACTCAGCTACATTGTGGTAATCTATTATAATAACCGAGCTATGTTCAACTGCAGGTGATTAGAGGGGTGTATAGCGCCTATAAGCAACCATACACATCACTCCTGCCAGTTGCTTCACATTTATAGACAATAAGCAGGTGTGTGTGTGTGTGTGTGTGTGTGTGTGTGTGTGTGTGTGTGTGTGTGTGTGTGTGTGTGTGTGTGTGTGTGTGTGTGTGTGTGTGTGTGTGTGTGTGTGTGTGTGTGTGTGTGTGTGTGTGTGTGTGTACGGCATGCACTTATGTGTCCTTTGGTTGGAGCTTCCTGCAGTGATTTACCATTACAGCAGCCATTATGGAGCTGATCTATGAACATTCCATGTGATTCAGGCATCTGCTGGTGCTCTGGGATCAGTTAGCTGTCCCAATCATTGTGGTCAACTCACTTAGAGTGATGCAGGTTTACTGATCCTAGGTCCATGGCAGGGGGGTGAATGTGGTTGTATCCAGTGCTGGAAGATGTACTCAGATGGTTTACTCCAGTAAAAGTAGCAATACCACCATGTAGAAATACTCTGTTACAAGTAAATGTCCTGTATTCAACATGTATTCAACATTTGACTTGAGTAAAAGTATCAAAGTATTTACATCAAAAATATACCTACGATACCAAAGTAAAAGTACAACCAACTGATCCTATTTTCGAATAGCCGAATCAAAATCGACAGAGTAACTTGTAACTAAAGCTGTCAGATAATTGTAGTGGAGTAAAGTACAAAGTAGAAGTTTAAAGTAGGCCATGACAACCTGGAAATACTGAAGTAAAGAAAGTGTACCTCAAAATTGTACTCAAGTACAGTACTTGAGTATATGTACTTGTTGCTTTCCACCACTGGGCTGTTCTGCTCTAACCCTGCAGGCTATGAATGGGGAAATACACATTGTAACTCAGTGGTTCTCAACGGGCCGTGAGGAGATTGCAAGTGGGCTCCCAAATAATTGGAAAAAAAAACTAAGATTTTAAAGATAAAATAACATTAATACTAAAAAAAAGATTAAACCTTGAAAAAGTAGTTTTTATTGTGATACCGATGAATAGCAAGAGTATTCTACATTAGTTCAATTGATCCAAGTTGCAACACTATCGATTCGTTGATCATTAAAATGCTCTGAAAATGCATGCGGGCCGTCCACCCATCTGACAAGGCTGCCGTGTCAAGTGGTCAGATGGGTGGGCCGTGAACACTTTCAATATTTTCAAGTGGACCCCGATCCAGAATAGGCTGAGAACCTCCGTTGTAACCATAGAGTTAAAAAGGTTGTAACTCACGTGGATGAGTCATGGGGCAATGAATGCACTGTAATCCAAGTGGAAAATTAGCTTTTCCTATTCAATCGCAACAAGAGATAACTGGGGTATAGCGGGTGAGGGAAACAAAAACAAATGACGCAATCAAAACACTACATGATTCTGCACAGTAAAATGTGGAGTGATAATATAACGGTGTACAGTAAGAGTGTAAAAATTTTATTTAACGTGTGGGTGCCAGCCAAACATCCAAGCCCTGGTGATTGGTGGTGAACTTAACCTTTTTATTAGCCGTGAATGGAATATAGGGATATTTATTTTCATATAATGACATTTCATTACATTTTACCCTTTTTTACAAAAAGGCAAGACGGCAGATGTATTTGAATAATGTTAGATAAACTAGTATAAATACAAATATATTATACCAAATTAAAATATAAACCCAAATATAGCCAAAGGAAATGAATGAGGGGAAAAAAAGAAATACACAATAAACAAAACACGAAAAAATACATCTCTCTGCAATGACCACATGTATGGAGACTTTGACATCTGCATCTGAGATGAAGTTCTTCACACCGCCAGGAGATGGAGGCATTGTACACCAAACGTGCCACTTCCTGAGCTCTGACTGACATTGTAGGTTGGGATTGGACAGTAGGTTGCAGTGAGAGGGGCTTCCTTGTGAGAATGAATGAAAATCTCTGTTCTCTTGTCATGATTATAACCGTTTGGAAGCTTTGAGCCTTTACTATTCACCTGAATGAACAGGGCCTCGGGATGAAATAAAAAAAAACTCAAATAGAGTCATATTGATTTGAAAATGAGCAATGAATACAGATCAACCACGTTCAACTCTGTTTAATATTCAATGATGCATTAACCACGTAAACCCTCTGCTCAGCAAAACAGATCTGTACTTGGTGCACTCTTTCTTCCCTCTTCACCAAATCCTTTTGCTGAAAATAGCAGATCTACAAGCTAGATCTCCAAATGTTCCCCCCAGAATAGGGATGCTAGGGCAGTGGTTAAAGCTTGCAGTAAATGCTTAACTTCTTCTTCTTTCGGCTAATTCCCATCAGGGTTGCCACAGCGGATCATCTGTTTCCATCTGGATCTGTTTTCTGCGTTTCTGCCTCTGTGACTCTTGCCACCTGCATGTCGTCTCTCACCGCATTCCATTAACCTCCTCTCTGGCCCTCCTATTCTCCTCTTACCTGGCAGTTACATCTTCCATCTTCCACACTTCTCCCAATGTACCCCTCATCCCTCCTTTTCACATGTCTAAACCATCTCAAGCTCGCCTCTCTTGCTTTCCCCCCAAACCATCTAACCTGGGCTGATCCCCATATGTAGTCATTTCCGATGTCCTGCCTTGTCACCCCTAATGAAAATCGTAGCATCCTCAATTCTGCCACCTCCAGCTGCGCCTCCTGTCTTTTCGTCAGTGCCACCGTTTCCAAGCCGTACAGCATGGCTGGTCTCACTACCGTCTTATACATCTTCCCTCTCACTCTTGCTGGTACCCTTTTGTTTTGGCAGTAAATGCTTAACAAATGCTTAATCTGCTATTTACAGCACGACATCTAGCTTAAAGGCCAATTCGCACTTTGTCGCACAACGGCGTTGCCGCGTGCCCAAAATGGCCGACCCACACGTTGCATTGCGCACCCCACAGTGATGTTAATAGAGAGTGGCGACAACCCCATTCACTAATTTCGACCAACTTTTACTACTATTTCCGGAGCCTCTCAAATAGTTCTCGGAAGTTTGCAGCAAAACCAGCATAACACAGTAGAGTCGCAGCAGATAAGATTGTTTGGAATGCATGTTTAAAAGGTAAGACATTCAAAGACTCATCAGATTATATATTATCATAAGATCTGAATCAATTTGTCATGTAACTGGAACTATCTGAGGTCTAAGTGAATCATGCTGTTACAATCCCAACAGCAGTAGACCAATCACTAGGGTTGCCAACTACCTGAAAGTCAAATAAGAAAAATAAGGGATGCCCAGAAAAAGATAAAATCTCACTGTATATACAGTATGTACAGTTTTTGTATATTATATTAACCACTTGAACCCTGACATCCATATTCTGGGGGGAACATTTGCCAAAAATAGCGGCTCTATAGCTTGTAGTTTGGTTAAGAGATTTGGTGTAGACAGAAAAAAGTACAGAGACAACTCAGGTCCAGTTTACTAAGCCTAGAGAGGGTTTAAGTGGTTACAACCTGCATTATAGTATATGTACTGTATGAGCCGTTTGAACTTGTAAGATGTGTGTCATTGATTGATTCCCCAAAATATGGAACAAACTGTGTCCCTTATAAGTTCAATAATCACATAATAATAATCATAATCTTTTAGTTTCCAAATAAGGGACGAATCTTTATTTCAAGGGACGGTTGGCAACCCTACCAATCACAGCGAAGCACACATCTCCGCCGACACTGTTTCACAATCACAGTCACATTCCCCACAAAAAGCAGACTGTCGGGTCGGTGACGGCTATTGACACTGCTACGCCATTCACAGCTCACATCACCCTGCTAAGCTCACATTAGTACATTAGCACATCATTGCTGCTTTGTTCACAAACTGCACACCTAGTAACTTGCTATCCAGAGCCACAGATTGCACAGGGAAGCCACGCCGTTATTAGACGCTATCCTGCTAATTAAATCTAGATCCTTAAAGGGTAAAACATCAGATTTTTTTTTTCTTTTCTCAGCAACATAAACCTTATTTATTTTAGGCTCATTTGTTTCACAGTTTGTGTAGCACGAAGTGCATCGCCAGAGATCGAGTACTGCTGCCAAATACTGCATCCCGCTGAAAATATCAGCTTCATCTCTCCACTACAACCCGATGCTTTCCCAAACACATTCAACTGTAATCTTTATTCGGTGGAGGGAGTAAAGCTTCTTTCTCGATAGCACTGACGCGCTAAATAGGTTATGCTTGTTGATGTGCTGTGTGGGTCCACCTTCCTAAATAGTCCCATTATTTAGTAACGTGAAACGAATCTTGAGTCTGCACATCTACTGCGCTACCAAGAGGGAAGTTTTACTACTGTAATACTGTATGTCTGTCGGCAGACAAAGGTGGAAGAAGTACACACATTTTTACGATCAATACCACAATCGATCAATACCACAATGTAGAAACAAGTAAAAGGCCGGTATCCAAAATGTACTCGAGTAAATGTACAAAAGTAAAATGACTCATTATGTAGAACGTCCCATTTCAAGTTCTCAAAATGTATAAAAATCTTTAAAAAATAGCAGATCTACAAGCTCACAACGCACGTGATGCACGTTCAAGTACAATATTTGCCTCTGAGATAGGTAGCGGAGTAGAAGCAAAGGTATTGGAAATACTCCAGTAAAGTATAAATACCTCAACATTGTACTCAAGTACAGTACTTGAGTACATGTACTTTACACCACTGCACATACGTGTAGCAGGCAGGCACAGATGCACGCACACACACATGAACACGTGCACATTGCCCAATAGAGGCACAGGAGTTGGCATGCATAATTTACTTTGCTAATAGGCAGTAATAAAACAAAAAAGGAACACGCAAACTGCAGTACAGGAGTTAAAGGATGGGAAGTGAGAGGAAGATGCACGTTTCAAAAAGATGAAAGAATAAAGGTGAGGGAGGGCCGAACGAGGAGATAGGAAAATGATGAAAAGTGCGGCAACACATGGAAAGTCATTCATCACACTGGACCGGACAGGACTGATTCCACTGGACACTGCGGGAGATGTGGTGCACGGCACGGCACGCACGCACGCACGCACGCACGCACGCACGCACGCACGCACGCACGCACGCACGCACGCACGCACGCACGCACGCACGCACAAACGTAAATGCATACAAATACACAGGCACAAACATGAAAACACTTGAAAAAACAGATTACCAGTCTTTATACTGTTATACCCGCCTGTCCTGAATGACCTCAAAGCCAGGCTTGCTGCCCAGTTCTTACGTAACACTTGATTCCGCTGCGATGCGACCAGACAAACCGATCAATAGCCCACAGAATACTTGGCTTGATTACAGTGGCCTGACATGGAGACGACACCCTGGGGTCAAATTGGCCCCAGAGAACAGTCGTCGAGAGGCGGAAAGGCATTAGCATGGCTGTCACACTTTATGAGCAGACATGCTAGTTGGGTAGGACCTCCAGAGTAAGTGATTTAGGCCAGTCCTTTTGCCTCTGTACTGTATGTCAGCGGTTCCCAGCCCTTTCTGGTTCAGGGCCCACTTGCAAAATCTCTGAAGCCCTCTCGGCCCACCCAACTGACCACTTAAGTGGTCAGATGGGTGGGCCGCGTGCATTTATATTTTAATGATCAATCAATCGATTGTGTTCTGGCTTGGATCAGCGGACATTACATAGTATAAGCTACTCTTAAGTTCCTATGTATCGGTATAACAACGGTATAAACTCATTTTTACAAGGCCTTAAAGAAAAAATACCATGACATTTTCAAATTTTTTGGGGGCCCACTTGCAATATCCTCACTGCTCTCTGCTAATCACTGGGTAGAGTGCGATGGACAGATTAATTTATGCGTCGATGGGGGGATGGAGATTGAAATGGACGGATGGATTCTGTTTTGCCTCCAACTCTTATCTTATTCCTCAGTCTTACATCACGGACCTGCAGTGTCCGGTGGCCGTGGGACCAGTACCTGCTGATATTGCAATGTTTTCGTGATATAAAATAATACATATTTTCACACACACACACACACACACACACACACACACACACACACACACACACACACACACACACACACACACACACACACACACACACACACACACACACACACACACACACACACACACACACACACACACACACACACAGATGGTGAAATCGTCTATCGTGAAACTTTCCCTCCCTTTTTCTCTCCTTCCGACCTCTCCTTCCCTCGCACAGCCTGTCTTTCCATCACTCAGCTTTCTTTTGGCCATACAGTATATACTGTAGGTTAGTAGTAAGGAAGAACAGAAGGCTGTTGATATATACTGCAACATGGTGCTGCTATGGAGTATCTAATGGCAGAGGCCAAGCTGTACAGATGGCAGGAGTTGTGCTCCACGGACAGAGAGCCAGAGGACTTGAAACCACTCTATCATTCTTACCTCATCCCCTCTTTTCTTACAGTTTTCATTCAGTCTCTGTCCTCTTTTTGCCTTTCCCTCATTTGTCTCCATTTCGCGTCCCTCTTTCCAGATTTCACGTTGGTTACATTTGGAAAAAATCTGAGAGAGAGAGAGAGAAAAAGAGAGAAAGAGAGAGAGAGAGAGAGAGAGAGAGAGAGAGATTTTGCCCATAACCATAAGACTTTTTTTATGGCAAGGCTCCGAAGGGAACAGCCATCTAAAACAGCGTTAGTCTGTATTAACTGTTTTAAAGCTGTACATTTTGATATTTTTATTTCTTATTGTTGTTTGTTGCACTGTTGTTTGTCCAGTTTTTTGAGAGATGAATGTTTAAAGGACCACAGTGGAACCAAGCCTCTGGCTTTTTTGTGTCTCATCCATTTGCAGTTATTTTTTTTACTCGTTGTACAGCTGTACTTAAAGAAAAAATTGCAAATACAATTCAATCAATCAAAGAGTCCATCCCGAGGAAAGAAGACCAACTACAGTGAAGTACACCAAACACAGTCCACCCAAAAGTAGACTGTAGTGTGGGTGATGGCTAATTTAAGAAGTCACACCTGGCCCGAGTTAAACTAATTACACTTTGAATGCGCTGAAATAGTGGCTTCAAAACGGGTCTGTAGAAACCAATGGGTGACGTCACGGCTCCTGTCGTACATTATTTTTGCCAGACCCAAGGGGTCAGGCTTACATGAGGCTTTGTATCTGTTTTCTCCATACATGGGCATGGTCACTTTGTCCCCCGGCCCCAGCCAAAAAAGTCTGTCCCCCTTTCGTCCCGAACTATTCATGACATCATGAACTTCAGTTATAAAGTGGTTTGTAGGTGTGTTACATACTAGGACTTCATTCTGGGTCTGGCAGAACCAGGGGTCTATTCCACGAAAGCGGAATTAAATTATCCTGGTTTGAAAGGCAAATCCAGGTTTGACAAGCCTGCGCTGTTCAGCCTGGTTTATTCAGTTCCACGAACGCCAAGCCGGGCTGAGAAGGAGAGGTTTGTCGAGCCAGGATCGTTAAACCAGGCTGAATGTGAGTTGACATATTCCTATAAAAGACCATGGAAGTCGATAGCAGAATCCTTGAACTTGACCAATCATGGAGCCCAAAACCAGAGCAGCGTTCTTCTCTGTGGCTGAACAGCAGCACTGCAGCAGCTCATGAAATCATACAAGGAAGTAAAATGTATAATAAGCAAGAGAGGAAACACAGCCGCAATAAATATAGATCCAGGGAGAAAGCGTGGCAAAGTTGTCCAAAAATATGCAATTCATTTATATACAAATCCATAAATATATAATTCAGTTAGGCTTAAACATAAGGAGTTTAAGTGAATGTTGGAATTATAATTACACACTTAGAATAATTTTCTAATTTCTAATTTCTAAAATCGAAGATCTACAAGTGAAAAGCTTGCCTTTTGGCGGCCGGGGGTCCCCGGTCCACGGGGGTCAACGGGGGGCCGGGGGTCAACGGGGGTCCGGGAGTACCCGCCCCCCCCGTGTACTCCCGGACCCCCGTTGACCCCCAACAGAGGTCCGGGGTATACGGGGGTCCACGGGGGCGGGGGTCCGGAGGTACACAGGGGGCCGGGGGTACACGGGGGTCCACGGGGGCGGGGGTCCATGGGGGGCCGGGGACCCCCGGCCGCCATAAGACAAAAACATTTCGGGCTTGTAGATCTTTGATTTTCGCATAAGAATTGAATAAGTGTGGAAAAACTCATTGGTTTATGATTGGAGTCATTGGACTAACAGCTATTTCACAAAACTTGAAGAACAAGGCACTGGATTAATAAAGCTTGGCTGTTAGCCTGGTCCGGACCAGGCTAACTTCACAGCTAAATTGCCATGGTAACTAAGGCAGGATTGCTTCAATTTTCTTTTGTGAAACAGGATCATGGATAAACATATCCAGGTTTACTGGCTAAGTTAATCTGCCGAGCTAACTCAGCTTTCGTGAAACCGATTCCTGGATAATTTAAGCCAGGATAGCCGATTAAACCCGGTTTATCCCTAATCCAGGTTTCGTGGAATAGACCCCAGGTCTCCTGGTCTTGTTTACAGTCTATGTGACACACCTGTAGTGCGTCACTGCACACAGGATAAATCAGCCATCCCATAGGCTCTGTCAAAGATCCCACACTTCGCCACTAGCTGAGAAATGGCCTCCAAAGTGGGCGCTGTCTGACGTCAGATCTTGCGAATGTCCTATGATTACTGTTGCTAGATTTATGCCCTTTAAGTGTCATTTTAATGTTCGGAAGATGTGTGGCTTGTGAAGAATGCGTCCAATATTTAGTTCAGTGACCATGATGCTAAAGATTGGATCAGAAGCTGTGTTCACGTTCACTTCTGCCATTGGAATGAATAGACTCACAACATACTTCTGGTCTCCTAGAGGCAGCCACCTATACGTCACACAGATACGGGATGTAAAGCGCCAATGACGTTTCTAGTGTTTGTCTTGGGCTCTGTGCATTGCAGTCCCAGGTTTTCAGATGGTGGCATACCTGTTGCCTGTTCCAGTTCATTTCCCCATAGCTTTGTGTGATTGGCTCAGCAGCAAATTTGAACTCGAAAACACATGTGAAGGTATCATGTATGTTTCCAGTTCAAATTTGAGGGGCAGTCGGTAGCGCTGTCGCCTCACAGCTAGAAGGTCCTGGGTTCGATTCCCGCAGGGGACGCTGTGGGCGCTGGGGGCGTGTTCTCTCCTCCGCGTCATCAGTGCCCATACCCTAGGTGGGGTTGGCGAAAGGGTCTTTCTGTGTGGAGTTTGCATGTTCTCCCCGTGTCTCCTAGGGTAGGTACCCTCACAAAAACATGCAGTAATCCTGGTCACTATACTGCCTCCCCCTGGCCAGCCGGGGCGCCCGATGGAGGGGAAAGGAACTGGTTGGAATAACGTGTTCCTACCACGCGCTACGTCCAACCAGGGAAACTCTCCCCTGTCAGGTGATAAGAAGGTCAGTTGGCTCTCATGCATTGAAGGAGGCATGAGCTCGGCCCTGGCCTCCCTAGGTTGGCAGAGGGAAGGTAGTGCCCAGGATTACATAGACAATTGGCACTGGGTGTAAAAAATAGGGGTTACAAAATCGTGGGATTTAAAATAAACAAGACGTCAGTGGACAGAAAGAAAAAAGACCAGGAGACCTGGTTCTGCCAGACCCAGACTTCACATGACATGTCAGCCTGTGTCTATGCCCATGTATGGACGAAAGGGGGACAGACTTTTATGGCTGGGGCCTAAGGACAAAGTGACACCAAAACCATTTTTTTGCCCATGTATGTAGAAAACAGGTACAAAACATGCCCATGTATGGACGAAAGGGGGACAGACTTTTATGGCTGGGGCCTAAGGACAAAGTGACACCAAAACCTGTTTTTTGCCCATGTATGGAGAAAACAGGTACAAAACATGCCCATGTATGGACGAAAGGGGGACAGACTTTTATGGCTGGGGCCTAAGGACAAAGTGACCAAAACCTGTTTTTTGCCCATGTATGGAGAAAACAGGTACAAAACATGCCCATGTATGGACGAAAGGGGGACATACTTTTATGGCTGGGGCCTAAGGACAAAGTGACCATGCCCATGTATGGACGAAACAGGTACAAAGCCTCATGTAAGCCGACCCCTTGGGTCTGGCAAAAAAATTGTAATAATCTGCTGCCGAGCCAATCAAACAAAGCTTAAGGGAAAATGAACTGGAACAGGAAACAGGTGTGCCACCTTCTGAAAACTGGGAGTACAGTTTTGCACAGAGCCTATTCCTTTACTTTTGAGTGTCTCTTAGTGGTATAAGAGAGCAAATGGAGAGCACTTTAGTTTGAGCTTTGAGAGGACTTTGTGCTTTGAAGGGGGGGGGGGGTCATTGAAGAGCTTTTTAGCCCCAAGAAGCTGTCTACTCAGTGTGTGTGTGTGTGTGTGTGTGTGTGTGTGTGTGTGTGTGTGTGTGTGTGTGTGTGTGTGTGTGTGTGTGTGTGTGTGTGTGTGTGTGTGTGTGTGTGTGTGTGTGTGTGTGTGTGTGTGTGTGTGTGTGTGTGTGTGTGTGTGAGAGAGAGAGTTACCACAGGGATTATGACAGAAAGAAGCAGTGAAGCAGAGCTCCAGAGCCCCTGTAGACATCAGTCAACTTGCCTAGTGAGACATCACCACCATTTGCATACAGCATACACAGTAGGCTAGAGCAGTGTTTATCAACCTTTTTTGTGCCAAGGCACACCTGGCATAGCCAAAAAATCCCAGGGCACACCTAGATATACGGTATATATATATATATATATATATATATATATATATATACGGTATATCTATATACACACACTAGGGGTGTGCCACTAATTTCACGAAACGATACGATACGATATTGGGCTCACAACTTCGATACGATTTCGATACGCACTTTTTTATCATGAAAATATATGGGGGAGAAAAAAAGCAAATGCAAACAAATATTTCTGTTTTTGCATTATTCAGACACGCAAACTTGTAGCTTTTCAGCTTCCACTAGCCGTTTTTAATCCAAATAGGGCAATAGTGTGACACCTGACCCGAAAAAAACAGCATGTTGTCACCCTTTTCACCTCGGGGCTGTTTCTATGCCTGATTATTATTATTGTTTAAAAAAATAAAAAAAATAATAATAATATTTTTTTATTATATAATTATATTTTTTCAAACCTTCTTCAAACGGCGCGGCACACCTCAGCAGTAGCCCCGGCCCAAAATTGGGACGTTTGCCAGGGTTGATATACACTGGGCTAGAGGCATGTTGTCCTTCCATTACTTATATACAGCGCTTCTTCTTTTTTTGTTCAGGGACCATAGTGTATTATAATTACCATAGCTGAAAATAAATGATAACAATTCCACAATGCATTATAATTTCAAATAATTACACCAGCTCAGTGGGCTTGTGGTTAGAGTGTCAGCCCTGAGATTTGGAGGTCCGGTTCCATTCCCCGGCCGGGCCATACTAAAGCACTTGTCAGTGCTCAAGAGGGACAACTCGCATTAGAGAAAATAATAATACCTGGGCACTTGAGGAGAGACTACCCAAATAAAACATACTGGAGCACTCGATGGTCTGCACGTGTGTTATTGTTTTGCAGGGGTGACTAAAGGTATAAAGGATGTTTGGATTAGAAGAAAAATGTTTTACACGGATCAGTGAGAAACCGTATTGATAAGTTGGTGGTACATATTCGTTGTCAATATAGCAGCTGTAGCCAGGTGCAATGTTTCCAGTAAAACCATGTTGTTGGAATGGAAATATAATCCATTTCCTTCTTCTTTTTTTTCAGTGTATAGGTTACAGTAAGCTTAGGCTATTCATTATCTTGGTTCTATGCTAGCAGCAAACCTAAGGCAGAAAGACATTAAAACTGTACAGTATACTTGTGGTTTAGGGCCCACTTGAAAATCTCAAAAGTATTTGCGGCCCACCCATCTGACCACTTAACACGGCAGCCATTTGGCGAGTCCGCATGCATTTTCAGAGCATGTTATATTTTACTGGCTAACCAGTATTTGTTTGCTTACTGCGAGTCATCGCAATATTCAATCAATTATCAATCACTGTCAATTAAATTATCGCATGTCGCATGTTTTCCTAATATTTTGCAGCCCTAATTATTAAGTCTCTATAATTGGGTGCACAATGCACATACATTTAAAGCTATTTTTCCACATAATATGTCTTTAGTTGATCTTATTATATTGTGTTGTGTGCTGATTCTGACTTTACTTAAAAGGCGGCAAGCATACCGTCTTCAAAATGAAGCCAATGAGGACGTTTTTGAGGTTTCGAGGAAGGTATTGTCGCTATTCTCCCCTGCTGGTTGCAGAAGAATTACCACGCCATTGATTACAATGGGGACTTTACACTTGATTTTATGACATTAGTAAACATGGTCATAAATACTTTATGCGTTCAGTCGCTAGTTTAGTCTTCTTTCAATTATTTTTTTAATTATAGTCCCATTCAATTTTAAATTGATGATAAAGTAGGGTATTGTTCTAGAGCTTCTACTGGTTCTTCTAGACCAGCCCTCGCTGGCCTCCCAGCCAATAGCGTGGATTTGAATTTGCTGAAACTAACTGAAACATTGAATTAGCTGTTTTGTGGCACTACTGCATTAATTTTGATATGTGCCAAGTTTTTATGCACAGCTCCTCGAACCCCTGGTTTCACATACCTAGGGGGTCGAGTAGTTTCAATTGTTCTGATTTGTAGGGTAGGTGGCTGCTCTGGTGGAAGCACAGAGAAGCGTGTAGGACTGCAACTCTGCTTCCTGATCCCAACTCTGGGTGGTCATTGTTTATTGATAGACTCGTCTATATTTCTAGAGATGAGCGCCGCACCATCCCAAGTTGGATGTATGCAGTCTCTCTCCATCAGACCAGTTTTCCCCTCGAAAGTTTGCCAATGATTTATAAAGCCCACGTTATTATCTGGACACCACCTTGATAACCAGCGGTTGAATGAAGACATACGGCTGTACATCTCATCACCAATCATATTTGGCAGGGGACCAGAGAAAACTACGGAGTCCGACATTGTCTTTGCGTATGTGCACACAGACTCAATATTTATCTTCGTGATCTCTGATCTCTTACGTCGTGTGTCATTGCCACCGCAGTGGATTACAATTGTATCATAACGTTTATGTTTACTTTTAGCGAGCATTTTTAAATCTGATTCGATGTCGCCCGCTCTGGCCCCGGGGATGCATTTGACTATGGTCCGTGGTGTCACTAACTCATAGAAAGTGTAATCTCGACGGAATTTCATGTTGCAATTAAAGCTGATGTATATCAGCAGCTCAAGGTGATTTACAATTGTATTAATATGTAAACGCATGTTCATGAATATCGTGAGGCAGAAACCTTGTATCTCCACATTTCAACTTTTTATGGTTGTGCCAAGCAAAAGTAGTGAAAGTAGCCGAATAGTGATTTCTGACCATTTTCGTTCCATTACCTGAAAAGTAATGATTTCGAACTTACGAGGTTTCCACCCAACAGCGACTATTATGTTTTGCTGCAGTGTGTCAACATAATTTTGTCACAAGAACACGTCCCTGGTGTGATCTGTTTACATGTCCAAGGCTTTTGTATTAGTCACTTTCTAAGTATGTGTGTTTAGCAAAATTAACTGTAGACGAGAGAGAGAGAGAGAGAGAGAGAGAGAGAGAGAGGGTTTAGCAATCACAACAGATCCATGTAGTCTGTGTTTCATTTTGTTTATATCATTGCTGTCAGGCAGAAACCTCATTAACCCTCCGGGTTAATGCCCTACTTCGTCATTCAAGAGTGTCAAGCTGAAGTGGCAAAAATAGCAGATCTACAAGTGGTTAATTCATAATGTTCCCTTCCTAGAAATGTAGTGGAGTCAAAAGTCAATTGTAGCTCAAAACATAAAATCCTTAAGACTGTACAATATTTGTCTTTGAAATGTAGTGGAGTCAAAGTCATAAGCATTAAAAAATATATAAATACTTATATTTTTGTTTTACTTATGTAAGTATAGTACTCAAGAAAATGAACTTAGTTTCTGTCCACGGCAGGTCTGTAACATCTTCTGTGTTAATGTATCTATTTGTAATTCTGAGAGTGTACAAATGTTATCAAAATTGACTCCTCATTTTGCTGTACGCTGTCCTAATTTATTTTCTATGAATAAGAAATAAGAGTAATTATGGACTCCCTGTGATAACTAGCCAACTTTCATTCATCTACAGGCTATACATTGTGCAGGGAACAGCGTGAGACTCTCGTGTGATAGCGGAAACCTTGTATGTCCAAACGCCCTGTGTTATCAACACCCTGAACCACTTTCACTTTCAAAATGTCAAAAACATTGCTGAACATCTGCAAGCTCACACTCAACTCAGGTCCAGTTTACTACTTTTAACTACTTTTGCGTGACAAAGCAATACATTAATTTACAAAAAAATAACTGAAAAGACGTTGACATAATGGTGATAGAACAGCAACGGTATAAAGTGGCTATATCTTTCTCTTTGGGGTTATTGATCACTAAAAGATTTTTTCTGTCTTCCAGAAACAAAAAGTGAAATGAGACAGCAGGTTAACTAATTTGGCTGTGTCTGTGGAAAAACAAACCAAAATAATTGATTTCCTTCAGCGTTCAGACAGCGTTGTTGTTATTGACTTTGGAAATGCAGTGTCTGAGCTGCAGAAGTATAAGCCGTGGCTAAGAACACGCTCACACGATTATTAGTCTGTTTACTGTATGTTTTTGGTTACAAAGTAAAGACGTGGCTCGGTGGCTTTGTGTGTGTGTGTGTGTGTGTGTGTGTGTGTGTGTGTGTGTGTGAGTGTGTGTGTGTGTGTGTGTGTGTGTGTGTGTGTGTGTGTGTGTGTGTGTGTGTGTGTGTGTGTGTGTGTGTGTGTGTGTGTGTGTGTTGTACTGCAGGTGAGCAGCTGAGGCTGAGCGTCACTGCAGTCTGACACCACGCAGAGAGAGAGAGAGAGAGAGAGAGAGAGAGAGAGACACACACACACACACACAGAGAGGTGATCCAAACTGGTGTGAGCAGAATCTCTGATTCCATCTGAGATCTGCAGGAGAGAGAGACAGAGAGACAGAAGATACGCAGAGAGAGAGAGAGAGAGAGAGAGAGAGAGAGAGAGAGAGAGCAGACAGACAGACAGACAGACACACACACACAGCGAGAGAGAACAGATATAAGGGCCACCACAGTGTGGGCTTTCAAAGCAGCAGGCCTCCTCTCCTCCTTTATTGTTCTAATGATGCCAACAGTCCAGACAGGGGCTGAGCAAAATCCTCAGTGTAAATTTTGCCCTTGCACAGGTCTGTTTCGGTATTTTTTTTACACTGTCGAGCTAAATCAATGCATTTGTGCTATTTGCATGCCTTTAGAACAAAACATTTCCAATTATGATATAAACGTTGTTAGAATACGTCTTTGCCTCATTGCGTCGTTTGAATAAAGGTGGTCCTCAGTGGGTACAATGGACACACATTAATGTTGGGGTAGGCTAATGAACAGAAAATACATTTTCAGGTGGGTTGCCAATTTCAGCCAATCAGGAGAGAATACCCATTCATCAGCTTAAAATGTTCCAGTATGCATTCCAGCTCCAATGTTGTCTCCTCATTTATTTGTGTGATCACTTCCAATGCACTTGTTTATCCTGTATCCTGTGTGAGTTCTCTATCCAAATATGTCACTTACTCTACGCATGAATTATGATAACCTGAAAAAAAAAATGTTACTAAGTGTTTTTATGTGTCTTTAGACATAAATATAACAACTGCACTTAATTTTTTTTAAAACAACAATTTTTTAAGGAGTTATTGACATGTCCACTCAGGAGGACAGCATGCATTTGTGTTTTTAACTGAAAAGAATAAGGATCAAATACAACCAATGAATAAAATTATACAAATCTAATAATATCAAATCAAATATATTTGTAATGCTGTAAAACTAAATTTTTCACATTTCTAACATATTCTAATTTATTATTTACTATTTATTAACTTTCTCTTGACTCCTCGGCTCAACAAACACAAAACACATAAATAATAGTGTTTCTACTGTCAAGTGAAAACCAAAATAACTCTAAATTGAACACCAACATGAGTGCTTACTGTCTAGTTAAAACCAAACTGGGTGATGGCTGATTGAAGTTAGCCTGGCATGGCCAGACTAGTGCAGGCTAGATTGAAGTAGTCGCACCTGGCCTGAGTCAAACTAAATTGACTAAGCACCTAGGGCACAAAGCCTGCAAGCATTTTATGCAGATGTACTTGGATGTTCCTGTGCATGCAACATCATGGCATCTGTTTGCATTGTTTTGTGTCTGTATGCTGGGGCCAGTGGTTTCCAGGGGCAAACCTGGTCTCAGGGGTGCCTTGGACACTGCAATGTGTTTCACAATGTTCATACAAGATGGACTTGGTGAAGCGATATAGTACAGGATATAGGTCAGTAAAACTGAAGAGACTGTATTACTGAAATCAGAGCCGTGCGGGAGAAATGCGGGGCCCTGTGCGAAGTCGCGTGCGCGCGATTTTTTGGCGATTTTGGGCGGATATTTCCGAGTTTTTGGTGGTTATTTTTTTTTTCCGTTTTTTTGCGGGGCTCCCCCAAGCGCGGGGCCCTGTGCGGCCGCACCGTTCGCACTACCCTTGGCACGGCCCTGACTGAAATACATCTGAAAGAGAGTGTTGGGAGAGTTACTCACAATGTCCTCTGTTATTTTTGTAGAAAATGTTCATCAAAATAATGGTGGCGGTTGGTGGTGATTTTGGGTGGGGGGCTAAGAAATCTATTATACTATAAGCTACCTATATAGTTCACCCTGCAACAGCGTCACATTCCAGATACCAGGTTACAGTAATGACACTACTATATGCCTATACTTTGTTATAGCAAGAGCTCCACTCCACAACAACACAAGTAGGCTACCCACAATAATAGCCTGATGATGCAAAAAATAAACGCACACGCACACGCGCACACACACACACACACACACACACACACACACACACACACACACACACACACACACACACACACACACACACACACACACACACACACACACACACACTACTATTTCTTTCTCTGCATTTTAGCAAAAAGGATTATATGCCAAAATGATTGGATAGGCAACATGTTATGTGTTCCAACAGTAATGACTGCTGATAACTGAAACAGTTTTTATTACAACTGTAATCAATTCAAATAGCTCCATGGGGATTGTTTTTGTTTGTGTGGGATGGGGGATGGCTGACCTGGCCTGAGTCAAACTAATTGGACTAATTGGACTCAGAGTTGGGCACTGTGAGTCCAATTAGTTTGACTCAGGCCAGGTGAGACTACTTCAATCAACCATCACCCATCACACAGTTAGGTTTTTGCTGAAGTCTGACCACTTGGGTCAAAACTGAATTTCCCTTGTAGGTTCAAATAGGTTATTATTATTATTATTACCCGTATTATTATTATTATTATTATTATCATCATCATCATACAGCTTCACTGTCACTGCTAATCATATTTGCTTATCCTTCTTTTTCTGGCAGCCATTCATCACCACTGGCCAGTGGCCACTATCATCATCCTCACTTTAGTCATATAATAGTTACTCCACTATCCTGTAGGCCTAGGTCTATAATGAGCTGCACATGACCTCTACAAAATATAGACACAAATGTACTCCCATAATGTAAAAAAATATGCATAAAATATTATTTTTGATACAAACAATACAGGTTACTTTCTAATAACATGAATACATTGATTTATATCCAGAAAGGTAACTGCAGATGAAGCATTTTCAAGAGCAAACTGTGGCAGCAAAAGTATGAATTGTAGTTGAAATAGAGCCAGTGATGCATGCAGTCCAATTTAGTGGACAGATGATCAATCATAATTTCCTCCCAATATAAAATCAATACTTGGAATTTTTCACAACTATAGTGCTTATTAGATGTTACTTGATGTAATAATATTTTTTTTACCTGCAGGGGTCTCCTACTTTAGAAGGAATGGATAGATATTCCTGAGCTGTTGGGCTTGTTTACATTTCTGTCAGCCATCTTGGATGTTGAAAAAATTATGTTGCAATTACAACACCTGGCCACTGGATGGCAGTATTGAGGTGATGCTCTAGCGTCCCCTGTATAGGCTAGTATGCAACTCTGACATCAAAACCTATTCTTATAATAGAAAATGACATTTTAATAGCTGTCCACTGTAGTGACCGTTATGCGTGAAAGGGTTAAAAATAATACAAATGTATATTTTTGTAATTGGTTTTGGAGGGTGTGTGTGTGTGTGTGTGTGTGTGTGTGTGTGTGTGTGTGTGTGTGTGTGTGTGTGTGTGTGTGTGTGTGTGTGTGTGTGTGTGCCTGCGTGTGAGAAAGGGAGACGTAACTGGATTAATCTGTGTTTGCATAATATTATCAGCGTTTGTGTTATTTGTATTCAGATGTGTCTTCCATAGCCGTATCTGTCATTTGAAAGGATGCCGCTGCAGAATATTTTGTCTTGTCATTAAGTCCTCAGGCTAATTCACTGTGGCTTCTATGGTATTCCTTAAGGCATCATTTATTGACTTCACAGAGCCTGCCTGGGTTGGTCTGTGTCTTAAACTTCACTACAGTCTCACATCACAATCAGGCGTGTTCACTCGATACAAACTGCAAACTTCTAATAAGGTATTCAAAAACACACTTGCAGTGTATCAAAAACATTTATGTGTCAGTGTACACAGCAACTCCAAAACCAGTGGTGGAAAAAGTACTCAAATTCTTTACTTAAGTAAAAGTATTCGTACTGCAATATAGAAATACTCTGTTACAAGTAAAAGTCCAGAATTCTAAATTTACTTGAGTAAAAGTGTAAAAGTATTGGCATCAAAATGTACTTAAAGTACCAAAAGTAAAAAATACTAAAATGTTTGAAAATAGCCGATCTATAAGCTCACAACGCATTGCGATGCGACGCGTTGTGAGCTTGTAGATCTGCTATTTTCAAATAGCCTATGTATAAAATAGGGCTAAAGTGGTTAATGTATTTTTTATAATATAATAATTTGTATCTGAAAAATAACTAGTAACTAAAGTTTTCAAATAATTGTAGCGGAGTAAAAGTACAATATTTGCCTCTGAGATGTAGTGGAGTATAGACAATTGGAAATATTCCAGTAAAATCATTATTACACCATTATCTTTTCCACTGTTGTGATAGTTCCCATTGGTCGCTGTGCTGGCCCTGCAAAGTGAATGTTATGTCATATACATTTAGCAGTTTCTAATAAGGCCCAAATATAGAGCAATGAGTGGAATTTCATAAATGGGCCAAGGGGTGATGGTAGTTTCTTATGCTTGTCTTGCTGTGTTTCCAAAACACCTCTGCACATCACATTCTATTGTTCAGCTGAATTTCCCCATGGGGATCAATAATCTATCTATTTCACTTCCCAACAATGACTGAGCAAAAGCATGTTAACACTGCGACACAAAAGAGCACATGATCTAAATCAGTTCCCAAACCTTTTAGCTCGAGAACCAAAGGAGAAATTTGATGTCTCCCGGGACCCAAACGATAGTGAAAATAGCAGATCTACAAGCGCACAACGCATCTACATTGTGAGCTTGTAGATAGGCTATTTTCACTACTTCCTAAAGGTTTTTTATTTATTAAATTTCTTTGATTTTTTAAATGTATTTATGAAATTATTTTCAAAAATGTTGCTTTTTTTTGGTATAAATGCTAAATCCTTTGAAGAAAAAGGGAAAATAATATTTACTGTTAGTGATTTAAATGTTAGACTGAGGATGCCATATTGCCATTTTCTGTGTTATAATGTGTTATTGTGTAGTCAAATAAGGCAATGAGAATGAGAAGACAGGTTTACATTTAAAACGTATGCTGTCAGTGGGGAGTCTCAAACAGAAATATTCCCACAGACGGCACGCTGTCATAGAGCTAGCGAATTATGCTTCGAGCCACATCAAAAAATGCTATGTGAACTTATGGCTTCTGTCAACGATGACAGGTATGGCAGCTCGTAATAACACACCTCCAATACCGGTGCCTGGGTGCCGGGTCTCCATCGAGTCATTCTCTATGACAGCGTACACACACACACACACACACACACACACACACACACACACACACACACACACACACACACACACACACACACACACACACACACACACACACACACACACACACACACATATATATATAGTTTTGTTTTTCATAAACGTACTGTAGCTTGCCTGTAATGTCTTTGGTCTAACACATCACCCTGAAAGTGAGTGAGCCAAATGTCAAAATAATTTGCAATTTGATCGCTTTCATATTAGAGAATCCCTGTTTGTCTACTTGTCTCCTCTCCATCTCCCATTCCCCCTCGCCTTGACACCTTACCTCCACACCTTACCTCCAAACCACCCCCCATGGCAGCCTTCAAATAGCCCCTAAACCAGTGTTGCCATTTCGGTTTATTATAAGTGACTTTGGGCTTGTTTTTCTGTAAAGTCGCTTGTATATATGGTTGTTGCGGGTTGCTCTTTGGGCTTGTTTTTTAACGTGTAGTTGCTTAGTTATTTTGGGCTTGCTGTGTAATATTGTTTAAACCAGTGGTTATCAAACATTTTCATGTCATGGAACCCCAAATTAATATGTATTTGTCAGCAGACCCCGATCTGAAAATGTTTTATGCCAGGGAACCCCATGCAAGATTAGCGTTGATAAAATGTTTTAAAAATATTCCACATTTTCTTCGAGATTTCTTTGAAAATGGCAGATCTACAAGCTCACAACGCGTCGCATCGCGGCACGTTGTGAGCTTGCAGATCACAGTGTCACAGATCACAGTATGTACAGTATAGGATGTTGTAGAGTATAGGCCTATAGGTTTAAAGGGCTCATGTAGCCGAGTCGCTTGTTTTGGGCTTGTTCTCATAGACCTGGTTGCTTGTTTCTCTCGCAAAACCTGGCAACACTGCCGTCAACTATTATGCTTTATTCTACGTCAGTGTGTGTGAGAGAGAGAGAGAGAGACCCCTTTAATAGGGTTACAGAGAGACCAATCCCCCCTCACCCTCCCATCGTGTCTATTTGTGGAGGGAGGGGGGGGAGGAAAAGAGGGCAGAGGGAGGTGAATAAAGAGAAATGTAGAGAGCAAAGCCTTGCAAATTGAAGGAGCAGAATGGATAGATAGAAGAGAGCAGGGGGGGGGGAGTAACATAGATGGCACATAGCGGAATTATCCCTTCAGTTTTCAGTGTGCTTGTCAAATGACGAGAATGAACTATGAATTACACTCCATAATCACATGTTGCTGTAGTTTATGTAGCTGATACTGCTTAGTAGTACATAATGAATGTAGATATATAGAGTAGCTTAATTTGTGCGCTTGTCTTCGTGTGAGATTACCTACACCAGTGGTTTCCAACGTGGGGTCCAGGGACCCCTCAGGGTTCCATTTTTACATTCACGGTTGTTAAACTTTTCAGCACAATCTGGGCACTGGAAGAGCAGAAGACTGTTCAGTTTATGTCTATATTTGCATTAAAACAAATATAGAGATAATGCGTATATAATGTAGTCTCCCTTTAATGATGCTGTTTAATGTTACGTTACAACCACATATGAAAATAAGAATTGTCAGGAGAAGTGCTGTGCTGGAAAAGGTGGTTGTAGATGCAAAGGGGAGGTTATTTAGAAGGGAAAATAACTGAATTTGATTAATCATTTATTGCTGACAAATATATATAACACACACCTGCAAAGACATATTCATTGACTAACTGCTTCCAGCTTGTACACTGGGACCTCTTTATTTCCTTAGTGTTCGTTTGCATTTTCAGTCTCTTTAATCTCATTTCATTAAATGCACTTAAGAACATTCCCCACCAATTGCTACAAAATACCATACCATAACTCAACTCACTCAGGAAAACCCACACAGCAGCCAAAAAGAACAGCAGAACCATGCCAAAATCATTGCTCTTTTTCTATACTGATAGAAAGAAGATGTAGACATCCATAGACCTCGTTGTGGGTTTGAACTCTTTACTTTTTTATTTTATGCTACCCGGGAACGATGCAAGTCAGGAACGATACAAGTTGGGAATGAATAACACACCTGGTTACCCATTGTACCTGTAATACCTTGTCAGTCTGCCTGTGTCCATTTTATTCTTATATATGGAAATCTCTTATCCATCTGTCCCTGATGTCATCAGTATTATGCCGGTTGGATACGTCAGTTCTGGTCAACCGGATAATATGCGGTCGAATCAGCAGTTCTGGACATCCGCGGATCCGACCGACTTTGCGATTGGCATCGCAATCCCTCGGGTCCTTGGCGTTTGATTTCGATTGGTCAGACGGTTCTAGAGATATGTGAAGGACAGTTACACACGCACACAGATACCGTATTTCCGTAACTTATAGTTAAATAGCTCACAACGTGCTGTGAGCTTGTAGATCTGCAATTTTTTCACCTTTTGTGTGACACTGTAGTAGTATGGCGAAGTAGGGCATTCATTTACATGAAAAAAACATGAAAAGTTGCAATATGGAGATACAAGGTTTCTGCCCGACAGGTGACGATATGATAGTCCTTCACCTTCAGTTTGTTTCGGGGGAAATGTGATTAGAAAAGTTGGTGCATGGTGAAGTCCTTTAACAGGCCTGATCCCAGAGGCTTATGTAGCAGGGGCTGCGGTGCATGCCAAGCAGCTACACTGGCTGCTTGGAAAGTCTTTTCAGCTCAGCAGCTGATTTCGCTCAAACTTGAAATTAATTTATTCAGTGGTTCTCAAACTTTTTCTGTCGAGGACCCCCAAATTGTTTTTGGCCACAGACCCCCGTCAGGAAATACGTTGTGCCAGAGGCCCCCCATGCAAGATTTGTGTTGTTAAAATGTTTCAATTTATTTTAAAGAGTTTTTGAAAATATATATGTACAGTATATAGGATTAAAATGGTTAAACTGATTTTGATGCCGTATTAACTAATTTAGCTGGGGACCCCCTGGAACCTGCCAAGGACTGGGGGTCCAAGGGCCCCACTTTGAGAACCACTGTATTAATTTACTCTGAAGCGATAGCTTAAACATCTTGTGTGGACAGATGCCACCATACAGTATATCCACACACACACACGCACGCACACACACACACACACACACACACACACACACACACACACACACACACACACACACACACACACACACACACACACACACACACACACACACACACACACACACACACACACACACACACACACACACGCTTAAAGGACAACTTTGTTTTTGTACAACCAAGGTTTATGTTTTAGCTTGTAATTAAAGTAAATAAAAGATGAGTGTTAAACATTTTTCATTTACTGCTTTCTATAGTTTTAGCATTTTTCGGGATATTTTTTACAGTGGGCGGTGGCTAAATATGTATTTTTTTACACAATAACCCGGCGATTTATTTATTATTATTTACAGTAGCTATTCTAGCCCCCAATAACTCACATCTGGCCATCAAAGACCACAGGACCTTTTTTATTGTGTAAAAAATACATAGTTAGCCACCTGCCCGAATGCCCCCGCCCACAGTAAAAAAAATCACGAAAATTGCTAAAACTATAGAAAGCAGTACATTTTTAACACTCATCTTGTATTTACTTTAATTACAAGATAAAACATAAACCTAGGTTGTAAAAAAACAAAGTTGTCCTTTAAACCCTATACTCAGATGACCGGATTCTCATGGGTCTCTCTGTACTAGGCCCCCTTCTGTTTTTGCTCTATACTAAATGTCTTCCCCCGAAAATAGCCAATCTACAAGCTTACAATGCGTTGTGAGCTTGTAGATGTGCTTTCTTTGCCGAACGTTAGCCACCCAGAAATAGGGATGCTAATGTTCAAGTGGTAATGAAAAGTTGCTGCTGACAGCCAAGGTCAGAGAGAGAGAGAGAGAGAGAGAGAGAGAGAGAGAGAGAGAGAGAGAGAGAGAGAGAGAGAGAGAGAGAGAGAGAGAGAGAGAGAGAGAGAGAGAGAGACATTAACAATGCGCTTTATATTGCAGTCAGCCACTGTGGATGAAGGACATGGGATTATAAAATCAATCGGTGAGGTCCCACCGCTCCCACACATTTAGTCCTCATGAGGAAGGGATACTGAAGAGTAAAGGGATGATGAATGTGAAAGCAGTTACCTGAGTATATTACCTGTCACTCTGCCTCATCAGTTCTCGTCCTGCCATCGTGTGGAGCAGCAGTTCTGCAACCCTTTCCGGATTAGGGCCCACTTGAAAATCTCAAAAGTGTTCGCGGCCCACCCATCCGCAGCCGTCCGGCTGCCGTGTTAAGTGGTCAGATGGGTGGGCCGCGTGCCTTTTCAGGGCATGTATGCTGACTCGGTCAACCAGGTATAGGGTGTGCAAAGCTCACGAGGGAGTGTGAGCCGCCTGTAACCCTGGGAGGGATGATGAATGTGAAGGCAGAGTACATTAGCTGTCACTCTGTCTCAGCTCTCACCCTGCTGCTATCATCTGGAGAGTTGGAGTCCGGTGATGGAGGACAAAGGATGGAAAATAGGGAGTGATAATGAAGAAAGAAAAAAAAAAATCACACACACACACACACACACACACACACACACACACACACACACACACACACACACACACACACACACACACACACACACACACACACACACACACACACACACACACACACACACACACACACACACTAATATATATATGCATCTGAAATGACAGATTGAAAGATATAAAGACAAAGTCTATTGGAGGGCTCTATACTTGTTCTGTTCTTTTTCTCCCTATACACTAAATCTCTTCGCCAACAATAGCTGATCTGGTAAGTTCACAACGTGTCGCAACGATTGGCTGTTTTTGCCGAATGTTCGCCCCCAGAATAGCTACACTAGGGTTCATGTACAGTACGTGGTTAAACAAGACAGCAGAGATGGGATGTGGAGTTCACCTCCATAAATGTCCCTCTTTCATATTGACACTTTGAACGACCCTGATGCCTTCCAAGGTTTCAGCAGTGCAATAACAGCAGAGAAACAGCACTGCAAAAGAAAGGGGAAAAAAGACCTGAATATGGCCACTTTTTCAACTAAGCTGCCTGCTACCTGTGCAGTTGTGCCTGTTTTCAATTTAGTTAAGTAGCCTTTATCCTGTGACCTTACGTTTATGCACCGGCGATGTCACATTTTTATGATTAGCTCATTTCTATAATGGAAATATGGCATAAGTCTGACTCTTCCAGTGTAACCCTGTATTGTAACTCTTGGCAAATCTGAATGCCTTGTTGAGCTGGCTTTCGGCCACACAATATTATCTCTATTACCTTTTGTGTGAGCCTGCTGCTTTGATGTCTCACTATATCCTGAGACTGCCTGAGCTCCATAACTCCAGCTTACAGTGACTAGGCACTATCTACTACAGCATATAAAGGTCAAGTTCCGTGTCTGTCTTGTCTGTGGCGGGCGCGCAGATATGCTCATATATGGACTGGAACAGATGTTCTCAAACATTTTCATGTCAACGACCCCCGAATTTCTTCAAGATCTTTTGAAAATAGCACATTTGCAAGCTCACAATGCATCACAAAGCGACACATTGTGAGCTTAGATCGGCTATTTTCAAATAGCCAATGTACAGGTTTTGAAGTGGTTAACCTGATTTTATCAGCCCAAATATGGACATGCCCGACATCAGTGCAAATCACATGCCCATATATGCCCATGCTGTAGGCCAAGGGTTCCCAAACTTTTCAGGCCGTGACCCCCCAAAATAATCATATTTGAACTGGGGACCCCCACCCTGACAAGCACTTGCAATTGTAGGCATTGCATTTAGTTTGACTCGGTTCCACAGATAAAAATTCACAACGCCTCGCACTGCGAGGCGTTGTGAATTGCCGGAGCGTGTAGTTCGGCTATTTTCACAATGTTTGCCTATTTCTTACGTAATATTTGACAATTTGGCCAATCAAATTTAAAAAGTCTTTAAGTCATTAAATTGTAACTTTAGAAATGTGCAGATACCTTGTATACATTTATAGTATACCGTATGTTGGTTTGTTTACTATCAAGTGAGAAAACAGTTACGTAGGGACCCCCCCAAAATAATTTGGGGGCCCCCAGTTTGGGAACCACTGACTTATACACACCATTCGGTATTACATTACAATTTCCCAGCCTAATATCACCACAATGCAAACGCAATTTCTTTTAACACATAATTCATACCAAAAACAGATACTACTTTATTCAACCTTACCTGATTGAAGTCTGCGCTAGAAACCCAATCATTTTTGATGATCGCCTAGGCTCTTCAAATGCAGTATAATAATGATTCCATAAAGTTTAAACCGGAGGCAGAGACATGGCTTTATTATCCAACTGATTGATCTGAATCGTATTAATAACAACTGGTCTGACTCGCTTGGAAGGCACGGCAACTTCGGCAAGCAGCTATCTGTGTCTGCCTGCTTCACTTCACCCATGGTGAGCGGGGCCGGCCAGCCGTCCGGGGAGTAACATTTTCGGGGACAGGAGCAGCCCTAGCAGCAGCAAATATGTCTTTTAAAACACGTGGCAACTTTTTTCTCCCTCTGCTTTTCAGCACCCCCTTACGTTTATTTGGTGGCATTATGTCTCGACTCATCTCTGCATTCGTGACCATGTGACTGAGATTTGAGTTTGAATGAAACACACACAGCGTGCGTTGAAAACACACCGGTAGGGGAGGGATGGGGGCCGCTCTTCCCGTGTCGAGCAAGTGACGTGATTGGGCATCACACAGTTCTCCCGCCCCTGAAATGGGTGGTCCAGAGCACTTGTGTCCTTGTGCGCTTGTGTCAGAAAGACCGAGAACCTCTGATGTCATATTGATGGCTTCATATTGATTGATTGACATTTATATTGACAAAAATGCATATTCTGATCTACTGTGTTTAACTCACCTCACTGCCCTTTTTGGAATCACCATAATGCCTAATGTGTCCAACTCTGCATGCCAAGTTATTGCTTTCAAAACATTACTCACTAGGAGGCTTATTCTCCTTAAATAGATGGATTCATGACATTCTAAATTGTATTAAACTTGAAAGGATCAGGTTCTCCCTTAACGGCTCCCTGAAGATGTTTCACAAAACCTGGCAACCTTTTCTGGACCACATTGGCACCCTTACTATGGAGGAAGAAATCACTACTTAGTGTCTTGAGCAGAGAACCCCTCTCTCTCTCTTTCCTGTTCCTCGGTATGAGTGCCTTTGGTTACTGTTTGTCTATTAATTTTGTTTTGTTTTGACGCCTTGTATTTGAACATGTATGTGTGTTATCTTTTTACAGTTTTTTGTTGTTGTTTCTTTTGTTCTGTTATGCTGTGTTTTGTTGTTTCTGTTTTAAATGTTTAGTTTTTTTTTGTCTGACAGACCTTTGTGTTTACTACTTGTCACAATTTCTTGTTTTTTATTGTTTGTGCCCAATCTACTGTCAAACCCTCCCTTTTAGTCTGGTCTGTGTGTGTGTGTGTGTGTGTGTGTGTGTGTGTGTGTGTGTGTGTGTGTGTGTGTGTGTGTGTGTGTGTGTGTGTGTGTGTGTGTGTGTGTGTGTGTGTGTGTGTGTGTGTGTGTGTGTGTTTTTTGATTGATTGATTGAAATTTTTATTAGGCAAAAGAATGTAAAACAACACAGTTACATTTATAATGCTTTTGTCTAAAAGGTCCGGCCAAAAAAGTCCTTGCGGACTTGTTTCCGTTGGGGTCCTTGAGTTAATTTCATAGACATATATAGTAGCAACCAAACAGTTCAAAAATCAACATGAAAATACAGATAATACAGAAAAAGTACCACTATGTACAAAAAAAGCATTTAAAAATATATGTACAAAAAGAAAGGGGGGGGGGGAAGCATGGAAAAGTAAAAAATTATATACAAAAAAAGCATGAGGAAATACAAAATATGTACAAATATGTGTGTGTGTGTGTGTGTGTGTGTAATTCTTCCCCATTTGGTGTATTTACCTCACTGCTCAGATTCCACCTGAAGCATCACTTTCCATGTCTCCTAAGCTGCCTGAGAAAGATGGAAATCTGAGGCTCCTGTTGACATGCATGTGGAAGCTGTGTTTATATGGTCAGTGAAAGAGACTGTGTATGTCATATAGGCCTGCATATAATATGACAGCAATTCCCAACCTGTGGGCCATGAAGATATTGCAAGTGGGCCCCCACATATTTGGCAAAACACAAAGGTTTTATTGATGATATAACATTAATATTAACCCATTAAGACTGGGAACGTGATTTTTTTTGATTTCTTTGGCTATTCAAAAAAAGAGGTCTGTCTTCTGTCCTCTTTTTGATTGGCCAAGCTTAGCGTGACGTAGTGCTCTGATCTTTCAACCACTAGGGGTCTGGCAGTACCAGGTCTCCGGGTTCCCTTTTTTATTAAAGCGAACATTTGTAACTCAAATCTTTGATTCTGGGGATTTTGTTATTAACAGTTATTTTGAAAATACGTATGTTGATAATATCAGTGGTTCTCACTCAAACCTTTTCATGTCACTCGGTGCCGCACTATGAGCTTGTTTATCTGCTATTTTTGAGTAGCCAAAGAAATCTAAAATGACACAGATGCTTTCCCGGATTGAATGGGTTAAACAAATAATGTAAAAAAAAAATGTCATGGTATTTTCTCCGTGTTAGGTGGTCAGATGGGTGCTTTTGGGATTTTCAATTGGGCACTGATCCAGAAATGGTTTGGTACCCCTGTGATATGAGACACCGCCTGGGATTCTGGATATGGCAACGTCGTGACATGGGATAAGCCGAATCACAAGTCCTCATCGCGATGGGTTGTGGGCTTGCAGATCTGCCAACTTTGCTATAAAAAAAGACGATATTATCTTCACATTACTACAGTATCGCAGAAATCTATATCGAGGTATTTGGCCCAAATTCTTTTACACTTGACTCTCTGGATCTCCTAGCTTTAGTGTGTCATGTGTAGTTGAGAGCATCTGTCTGTCTGACAGTGTGTGTGTGTGCGTGCGTGCGTGCGTGCGTGCGTGCGTGCGTGCGTGCGTGCGTGCGTGCGTGCGTGCGTGCGTGCGTGCGTGCGTGCGTGCGTGCGTGTGTGCGTGCGTGCGTGTTTGTGTAGTCAGTGAACCAGACAGACATCCAATATGCAGAACTTGGCTCTGCAGGTCGGACAGGAGACTCTGCCGGCCAACCAGGTCTCGGGCCTGCGCTGGTCCTGGCGGCTGGCGAACCATCTGCCCAGACAGGACACGCACCACGTGGGTCTGCAGAAGCACTGCTGGCACTCACTGTCGCCGACACTGTCACCGCCGTCCTCGTGGCAGCATCTGACCAGTTTGGTGGCTGCCGGAACCTGCATGCAGCCAATGCAAGGCTCCACCTGCCCACCGGGGAGCCTGTAGGGCTGGTTGAGCTCCACCTGGGCCCTGAAGGTCTCCAGGAAGAGGTCACTGATGGTCTGGTGGATCGCTACGTCGGCCGCGTTTCTGATGGGAGCGCGGAGCTTCTCCCGCGCCTCCACGTATTCTGTCGAGTTCAACCTGATGTCAAAGGGTTTGACAGCGGGGTTGCTACTGGCCACTCTTAGAGTCAGCATCTGCGTGGGCGAGGCCGGGTCCGGGCTCGGCGGGTACTGCCTGGACTCGGTCACAGTCAGGTGGCTGTCACTCTGCAAGGCCACGTGGACGTGGTAGGTCGTCGCCTTTAAAAGCCAGGTGTCCGTAATGACAACTCTCGCTCCGGGGGGCCCTGTAGCGAACTTATCGACACGCCTGAACTCTGCGTTGATGCTAGTCGCCACGCCGCCCCAGTCGGAGTGGGGGGGCGGGGCGTGGGCCCGCAGGGCCCGGCTGATTGGATGGTTGGACCAGCGGCGGCGGGACCAGTGGACGACGAGCGCCAGGCCGGTCAGCGGGAGGCAGAGGGAGAGGAGGAGGAAGGCTCGCCATCCGGCGCTCACCTGATGAAGGGTGTTTTCTGGAGCAGCTATGCACATTCCCACGTAGTAAAGCAGAGGTAGTGCACAGTGGACCAGTAAGGTGAGGCTGGTCCTCTTGACGTGGTGCTGAATGAAACCTGTGCCTTCGCTGCCCAGCCAGGACGAGAACAGGTTCTGGACGACGCCCGATTGGAACTCATCGTTGGGAGTGAACACGAAACAAAAGGTGAACACTATGTACGCCAAAGTGAACAGTACTTCTTGACTCTCCATGACACAGTTCCATATGGAGGCGTAAGGCCAATGTTTAGGGAAGAAATAAACCACTGCCTATACCCTCATCTACTGTTGATGACAGTTGATGACGTTAGTGTGGAACTCCATGTTTGGGCTCTGATCAAGGGTAAATTTGTAAATTCACATAATGTTGAAATAAATATATATATATATATATATATATATATATATATATATATATATATATATATATATATATATATATATATATATATATATATATATATAATGTATCTATTTATTTTTGTTTATTTCACCTTTGGTGTTAAAAATGGTGGGGGAGGGTTTGTTGATACTGGAACATGTCTTTTACAAATAATGAAATACTGTCATACAGATTAAATGTATTTAACAAAACAAAACAAATAGATTATAACGCAGCATCCCACGTGATCACATGCAGAAGTATGTTGTAGCCGTTTAAACGAACAGGTGATATTTTCTGGGATTACACGTTTCGTTATATAGACGTCCTGTTCTTGCCACACATCGACAAGCTTCAGCTGTCCAATGCACCCATAGCCTCGATCTACAGGCTTTTATTTCTTATTTTTGCTAAAAAATGAAAGCCTGGACCAGCGAGTTGATGTCCCGGGCATAGGAAGTGGGAGTCATCCTCAACCAACCAGAGTGCAGTGGGCATCGCTCCAAATGTTATGCGGAGCGGGGCGGGGGTGACGGACAGATCGGTGAACCAATGGGATCCCACGCATTCTCTCTTCGGATATGTTAAACCCGCCCCTCTATGCCAGATATCAGACACGCTAGGGCAGTCTAATGCACCCATAACATTCATGACAAAAGTCTTCTCATTCACTTTACATCTGGCTCCTTGTAAACTCACTCGGACACTCAGAGTAGTAATCATCCAGATAAATATCAAACATGTTTGAAAATTGTTAGGACGGCCCCGAACGTCTGCGCAAATCGGGAGGCTTAAGATTGGAACTTTGTACTTCTCACACTAGAGGATAATCATGCCAGACGTTCGCTCCCGATCTAGGCCGGGGTACGGAAGGGTTGTTTCCGACCCTAAATCACCCCGATTATCCACTAGTCTGAGCCCGTGCACCTTAATATTCCCCAGTATTAATTTAACAAATGTGACCAGAATATTACTGTGCAGCCATCATGGATCATCCGATCTCAATATGCTTAGCGAGGACATCAGCAGAGGAGAGAGTAGCCTTGGCTCTGTTTGGCGGCCCCGGGCGGACATGACGTGGGAGTCATAATGATGAAGCAACAGGACCTTTGTGGTGCATGATGGGCCGGAGGCAGCACAGCTGGCTCTGGAGTGGAGCTTGATCCGGGGCCGGGTGCAAATATAATTTTGGTTTTCCGTTTTTGGTTGCCAGATTTTTGACTGATATTTAGTCAAAAAGTGCAAAAATGTTCTAATCAATATGAAAACATTTGGTTTGATTTAAAGTTTCCATTTCTCTATTTCTAAGTTTCAAAAATGTTCAAAGATCTATAAGCTCACAACATGTTGCGTTACGATGCGTTGTGAGCTTGTAGATTGGCTATTTTTGGTGAACGGTCCCCCCACCCAGAATAGGGATGCTGCAGGTTCAAATGGTTAATGACCTTCCAGGAGGCTGTGGGCTTAGGGTGCCTCGGTCCTGGTCATACACCACGGCACAGCCTCTTCGATAGCAGGTGGGTATAGAGTATAGAAAACAATAACACCGCTGCCTTGAACCAAATACGGAGTCATATGTCATAGAAACGTCTTGGGTAATAGATCACAGTACTTATACTTTACTCAGTTACTTTCCACCACTGACTACTTAACTATTCTATGTGGGGCGCTGTGTGTAAATATGTGTTTGTACACTGGCCTTTGTGCAGGCCGCTTGGCACAGGCTTGACTCTTTCATAGGCAGTATGCCAACAGCCAAGGGGAGAGAGAGACACCTCCTATTAAATATTAATGCTACAATGCATGGTTTAGAATGTAATGCTTTTCCAAAATGGAAATGCTATTCAGAGCAATCACCTGAGGTGTGCCTGCTTGTGCCCCTTTGCAAAAGATCTATACTGTAAAAAAGTAGTTTCAATAAAAAAAAAATTCACTACAAAGAACTATGGCTTTATAGGGTTTCGCCACATCCATTTCCGAACGGCACCGAGGTTAAAAGTTTTAAGGGAAAGTTGGACATTTTGAAGCCGCAATAGAATAATTAATTATACACATGTTCATTTCATCCATTTGTAACTATTGAGTTAACTCTGGATTTGATGGCAAATATTTTATACTCTCTGCATTATATGAACACAAATCAACACATTAAATTTACCATATACCATGGGTCTTCAACAGGGGGTCTGTGACCCCTGGGGGTCCTCAGAGTTACTACTGTATAGTGGGGTCACCGAATGTTTGTGTTATATAGTTTTGTAATATCTGAAAATACACATTAGCATGAATCCAACATATTAGCAAAGATAATGTGTAAACAAATAAATACATACAAAACATTTAATGTATACGCAAACGCAAATGATGCTGTCAAACTAATCTATGAATCCTTCAAAGCTGCAGCATCAGTTGGGGACAACCTGTTATCACTTAAAAGAAAAACCTATGGAATACATTCAAGCTAGTCTCAAATCTCTCATCAGTCAACAGACAGACAACGAGCTAAATATGGTGAAAGCCTCTTATCAAGATGCATGAGGGGGTCCCTGCATCATCTCTCTATAAGCAAGAAGGCAAGGGTTCTCAAACCTTTCAGGCCGTGATCCCCCAAAATAATCATATTTGAACTGGGGACCCCCCACCCTGACGACCACTAGGAATTGTAGGAGTTGAGGTATTACATTTAGTTTGACTCGGTTCCACAGATAAATTGCGAGGCGTTGTGAGCTTGTAGATCGGCTATTTAATTCTTTTTGCCTTTTTCTTAGGTAATGTTTGACAATTTGACAATTTCTCATTTCGGAGGTATTAAAAAGGTCTTAGAAGTCGTTAAATTGTCACTTTAGAAATACCCTGAGATACCCTGTATACACGTTAACTGTATGTTGGTTTGTTTACTGTTGAGTGAGAAAACAATGTTGCACATTAAGCTAATCATCTGGGGACCCCCCAAAATAATTTGGGGACCCCCTTGGGGGTCCTGACACCCAGTTTGGGAACCACTGAGTTAAGGGCTTCTTGGCAGGAAAAACGTAGAAGGCCGCTGCTGTATACTGTAGTTGGCAGTGATGGAAAATAACTAAATACATGTACTCAAGTATTGTACTTAAGTACACATTTTTGTTCTTTACTTTACTAGAGTATTTCCAATTGTCAATACTTTTACTTCTACTCCACTACATCTCAGAGGCAAATATTGTACTTTTACTCGAGTTACTTGTTACTTTGTAGATTTTGATTATTATTACAAAACATACACTAACCACTTTAACCTTATATATACTTCGGCTATTTTCTGAAGATTTCTTATATTGAACCATTCTGCATAATGAGTATTTTTGTTACTTTAAGTCCATTTTTGATACCAATACTTTTGTACTTTTACTCGAGTCAAATTTTAATTCCGGACTTTTACTAACAGAGTATTTCTACATTGCAGAATTGATACTTTTGCTTAAGTAAAAAAATGTAGTATGTTTTCCACCACTGCTTCATACATATTCCAACAGACATGGACTGGTGCTCTTCCGCTGGCTCAGGGAACTGGAGCAGAGCATCCATGTCTGGCAGAAGGTGCTTTCATGAGTTGACCTGTTTTCACTCTCTGATAGCAGCGGAACATGCTCGTCTGTCTGGACTAATAGTAGTACACAGCAGGGCTGGGAGATATGGCTTCACATCAATGTCAAGTGTTAAAGTTGTACAATGCAGATTCACAAATAACGATTTTTAGCAACCTCTGCTGGTCACTACCGTCACTGCATACAATTTCCGTAGTCCTCGATTACCCAGAATTCCATTTGTTTTCACCGGAAGCCGGAAGCGTTTCAAAAAGCGTTCTTTTAATTGTTTTACACTATCTGCGGATCGTTTCTCTTAGCCAGTGGAACATTAGTTACCATGAGCTGTGCTTTCTTTTTCTGTTCTTTTTCGATCTTCCAATCCTACATTCTCTTAAAATCAGCGTGAGGTTCCTTTTTGTTATTAGCGCGGTAGTTCCTGGCCAAACAGGAAACCGTTGCGGTAGTTCCTGGCCAAACAGGAAACCAGTGCATTTCCGCCTCCGTTTTCCGGCCAGATGACGTAATTTTCCCGGGAAAGTCCCCCCGACACCGTTCAATAGAAAATATATAAATAAAAGGCTTCCGGGGGTGAAATTCATGGAGTGGGTGTTGTGAAACTTTTGCCACTCACAAAAGATATACAATTTAACTTTAGTTTTGTTGAAAAAGTTACCTAGTATTACTTTAAGTTGGTGGGCTGCGTGAATGTTTCAGAGCATGTTTATTTTAATGATCAATCCATTGTGTTCCGGCTGGGATGAAAGCGATCAACGTTGTACATTTTAATGCTATCAGTATAACTATCATCACTTTTTCAAGTTTTTAAATATTATCATTCAAATCTTGCCAAATATTTTGGGAGCCCACTTGCAACGGGCTTAGAGCGGAGACTTGCCCAAAAGGACGTATTTCCGGTCGCCATTTTTTTTGCTATGACTCGCTCGCTGTGACGACAAATTATAAATAAGGACGTTGAAATGTGCACCTGACGAGGGGGCATTTGAAATTGGCATATCTAGAAGCTCACAACGTGTCACATCGCAATGCGTTGTGAACTTGTAGATCTGCTATTTTCAAAGATTTTTTATAAATTTGAGACATATGATAACGGGACATTCTGCATAACAAAATGCTTTGTGCGCTCTATGAATAAATAATTCAACAGCACACTGTTGGGTTCTGGAATCCAAAGGGAACTATCCTCCTGGCAGATAAATATCTAACTTTACAATTCGTTTGTTTGCATTTAAGCAGCCAAATATGGCATAATTTGTCACTTTTTGATGCATTATAAAAATACTTGTTGTAATGTATTATAATCTAATCTGCTTATAACACTGTATAATTGTAGCTATACAAACTCATTAATGCTCATAAAAATCGAATAAAATTGCCACGCACTAATCATCTGATCTCTGTAGTTTTGCTTCCACGTTGGAAATGAATATATTTGAACTCCAACGGCCGAACACTTGGTATTGCATCCAGGGCCGGATTAACCCTTCGTGGTGCCCTGTGCTACGACCTGTGTCGGTGCCCCCCTGGACTGTTTTGTCAGCGGGGGGGGGGGGGGATTTCACCGGCACGTTTAACCGTTTCAGCGCTCCTTCAGCAGCCGCTGCTTCTAAATGTAGGCACTTTTCTGCGATAGTTCTGTCTACACACCACCGTCACCACGAGTACTTGCTGCTTGTTCAACAAGATGCATAGATAGACCTACAGCTTGACGTTACTGCGCGTCAAACTAGTCAGCAAATTGCTGACACATACACACACACACACACACACACACACACACACACACACACACACACACACACACACACACACACACACACACACACACACACACACACACACACACACACACACACACACACACACACAGAAGCACTTCTCTTTCCTCTGGGCATTTCAGTAGCCATTCCTGCAGTTAGGAGGCTTTTAAATGTGACTCCAGTGACTTGTGGAGAGAGCGAGGGAGAGTTAGAGACGGTGAAATGAGGGGAAGATGAATAGAGGAGAGAGAGAGACAGCGTGAGCAAGGGTAAAAAAAAAAGCCTAGAGTAGAGAGAGAGGACACACAGAGACTAGGACTAGACAAAGGTCCTACACATCACTACTGACACCCCACTAGACCATCCATCCATCCATCCATGCATCCATCCATGCATCCGTCTGCCCGTCCGTCCGTCTATCAATCTTCAGCCACCCATCTCCTGCCTGATCCATCCACACAGGAAAGCACAAACACATGGACTAGAACACACACACGCACACGCACACACACACGCACACGCACACGCGCACACACACACACACACACACACACACACACACACACACACACACACACACACACACACACACACAGAGAGAGAGAGAGAGAGGGCGATCAGAGTTGGATCGCTGCAAACGAAATTATGTGTAACATCACTTTACATAAGAGCATGTGAGGAGAGGCTCAGAGACAAGTCCTCAAAGTCAACATGCTTTTAGCCTCTGTGTGTGTGCGTGTGCGTGTGCGTGTGCGTGTGCGTGTGCGTGTGCGTGTGCGTGTATCATGAATCTGAAAGCTGTGAACTCTATCAACCTGTCTATCTATTTGTCTGTCTGTCTGTCTGTCTGTCTGTCTGTCTGTCTGTCTGTCTGTCTGTCGCTATACTCAGGGGCGGCCATAATGATCTGGGGGCCCGTTTCAAGAGCTCATATGGGGGCCCCATATGCACCCCCCCCCCCCGCAAAAAAAAGAAAAAGAAAAAAAAAGTTTTTTTTTATTACAAAATAATTTGTGGACTGTGAAGTTGGTTTGCTTCCACAATCCATAATGATGCATTTTCGAACTAAATTAATTAGGCTATCTGCACTTCCACCATGGACAGATAGCTATAAACAACTATATGTGTTGGATTCACTTGAGCTGAGCCCTGATTCAATCAGATCTACATCCTCTTCTTGCATGAAATTCATGGACGTCGGCCAGCCGGGCCTCGGACTGGGATGCGATTTTTTTGTGGTGGCCCCCTGAGGTTGGGGGCCCGTTTCAATTGATAGGAAAGGCCGCCACTGGCTATACTATAGCTAACTATAGTGCAGAGTGTGATATTTCTCTCTCTTCTCTTCATCTCAGGTTCTGCACAGTGAGAGGGATTCCTCTATGTCACCAAGCTGCAGTTCAAATGAATGTCCTCTCTCTCTCTCTCTCTCTCTCTCTCTCTCTCTCTCTCTCTCTCTCTCTCTCTCTCTCTCTCTCTCTGCTTGTGTTTTGTCCTTCTGACATGGACATTGGTCAGCTCACTGACACACATGGAAAATAATTAAAATATTTATAACATACAGTGAGATCAATATTCAGTTACAGTTATAGTGCTGGTGTATTGGTATCCTAAGGCAGGGCCACATTAGAATCGAATAAATGTATAAGCTTAGGTCTGTTCTCAATGCTAGACACTGCTAGATTATGTAATTCTGTACACACTTTTGGTACACCAAGGAAGGACACACTATAGGAAACATATCGTTGCCGTCGGACAGAAACCTCGTACTGTATCTCCATATGTCAACCTTTTATGTTTTGTTTTTCGTAAATGAATGCCCTACTTTGTCATACTACAATGTCACACAAACGTAGCAAAAATCGCCTTGCGATGCATTTATTATTTTTATTATGTGAAAGTGGTTATGTGTGGGTTTTATGAATATTGAACCAATGAAAAGTATGAACAAGAGCTTGTGACTAAATAATAACTAGGTTCTCCTTTTGTCCATTTCCTGAAAGGTAACTGTTTTAGACATATCAGTGGTGGAAAAAGTACTCAAATGTTTTACTTAAGTAAAAGTATCAATACTGCAATGTAGAAGTACCCTGTTACAAGTAAAAGTCCGGAATTAAAGTGCAACAGTATTGGTATCAAAATGTACCTAAAGTACCAAAAGTAAAAGTACAATTTTTTTTGAAAATAGCAGATCTACAAGCTCACAACGCGTCGCATCGTGACGCGTTGTGAGCTTGTAGATCAGCTATTTTCAAATAGCCTAGGTATAAAATAGGGCTAAAGTAGTTAATGTATGTTTTATAATGTAATATATTTATATCTGCAAAGTAACTAGTAGCTAAAGTTTTCAAATAATTGTAGTGGAGTAAAAGTACAATATTTGCCTCTGAGATGTAGTGGAGTAGAAGTAAAAGTATTGGAAATTGGAAATACTCAAGTAAAGTACAAATACCTCAAAATTGTACTTAAGTACAGTACTTAAGTAAACGTACTTAGTTACTCTGCACCACTGTTAAAAACCAGAGGGCTTCACACAGGAGAGACATCTCAAAGAAATAGGCAGCGTCTCGGTTCAATGCCGACTCATCCAGGGAATATCAATGCATTGCAGGGTTGGCTGCCCTGTTGAAATCCCTGTATGAGTTATTAATGTAATATTAATTTATAATAATATTAATTTAATATGTAGCTGGTCTAGTGCATTCTTTGGTGTCAGAAACTGATTTCTGTTCTCTCCAATTCTCATCGTCTCTTCTTTTTTTCTCTCTCGCCATCAATCTCTCTTTTTTCTCTCCTCCGCTCTCTCTCTCTCTCTCTTTCTCCCTCTCCCTCTGTCCCTCCCTCTCTCTTTCTCCCTCTCCCTCTCTCTCTCTCTCTCTCTCTCTCTCTCTCTCTCTCTCTCTCTCTCTCTCTCTCTCCCCCCCTCCCTCTCTCCCTCTCTCCCTCCCTCTCCCTCTGTCCCTCCCTCTCTCTTTCTCCCTCTCCCTCCCTCTCCCTCTCTCTCTCTCTCTCTCTCTCTCTCTCTCTCTCTCTCTCTCTCTCTCTCTCTCTCTCTCTCTCTCTCTCTCTCTCTCTCTCTCCCCCCTCCCTCTCTCCCTCTCTCCCTCCCTCTCCCTCTGTCCCTCCCTCTCTCTTTCTCCCTCTCCCTCCCTCTCTCTCTCTCTCTCTCTCTCTCTCTCTCTCTCTCTCTCTCTCTCTCTCTCTCTCTCTCTCTCTCTCTCTCTCGCTCTTTCAGAATTAAACCAGGGATTGAAGAGATGCAGATCTGTTTCCAAGACAACGGGAGTCATGGTGGTTTATGAATGTGTGTGTGTGTGTGTGTGTGTGTGTGTGTGTGTGTGTGTGTGTGTGTGTGTGTGTGTGTGTGTGTGTGTGTGTGTGTGTGTGTGTGTGTGTGAGTGTGTGTGTGTGTGTGTGTGTGTGTGTGTGTGTGTGTGTGTGTGCGCACACACACGTGTGTGTGTGTGTATACGTGTGTGTGTGCGCGCGCCCGCGTGTGCCCATGCACATATGATTTGCATTGTGTGCATACTTGTGAGTCCATATTTGTATGTTGTGTTCTAAGCAAGGTGATTTTCTTTCTCTAAATTTTCGATCAATTACGTTTTTTTTTTCGTCCTATAAATCAATCATGAACGTTGACAGCTGTTATTCTAACATACTCCATCTAAAGGAGGAGGGGTCCGGTCTCGGATGAGGGGAGGTAGTCGCCTCAGTCCAACAAATGTGAGGTAATTTGATCATATAAAATCAATAACGTTTATATGATAGTTAAATAATGGTGTGGTTTATTCATCTTTATGAAAAGCTAAAGCTGTTTGTGGTTGGGGGGGTACCACGGGTGGGGGGGGTACAATGGTGGCCAATCACAGTGCAGCGAATGTCGATGTCCAAACCTCACATATAGGGGCGGTTTCACCGCCCAAAAATCACACCCAGTGTGAAGTGGGCGGTGTGGTCACAGTGGTCATCACAGTGATGGAAGTTCACTTAAAGAAAAGTAATATTGTGGACCAACCATTGTACACCCCTAACTTAAAAAAACCCATAAATGTGTTTTTTTTAAGTGCATAGTCCTATTTATAGGGCTATGCACATGTGTCATGTTTCACTAGCCAATCACAGTCCTGAATAGACTGTGATTGGCCAATCACGGTGCAGGGTTAGGGGGGTACACTGGTGGCCAATCACAGCGCAGGGTTGGGGGGGTGCAATGGTGGCCAATGTCCAAACCTCACATATAGGGGCGGTTTCACCGCCCAAAAATCACACCCAGTGTGAAGTGGGCGGTGTGGTCACAGTGGTCATCACAGTGATGGAAGTTCACTTAAAGAAAAGTAATATTGTGGACCAACCATTGTACACCCCTAACTTAAAAAAGTTTTTTTTAAGTGCATAGTCCTATTTATAGGGCTATGCATATGTGTCATGTGTTCACTAGCCAATCACAGTCCTGAATAGTCCTGAATTGGCCACCATAGTGTGTACAATGGTGGCCAATCACGGTGCAGGGTTAGGGGGGTACAATGGTGGCCAATCACAGCGCAGGGTTGGGGGGGTACAATAGGTGGGGGGGGTACAATGGTGGCCAATCACAGTGCAGCGAATGTCGATGTCCAAACCTCACATATAGGGGCGGTTTCACCGCCCAAAAATTGCTGATCTTTTTAGTTTGGCTATTTTTTTCACAATATTTATCTGTGGAACTAAATGTAATGCCTCAACTCCTACAATTACAAGTGCTTGTCAGTCCCCAGTTCAAATTTGATTCTTTTGGGGCGTCGCGGCTTGAAAAGGTTGAGAACCACTCTCTTAAATCACTGGTTCTCAACCTGTGGGCCGGGGCCCACTGGTGGGCTGTGAGAGCAAGGGGTATAGGTATGACAAGTGGGCCCTCAAACAATTGACAAAACACTAAGATTTGAATGACAACATAACATTAAAATTAAAAGATGATACCAATAAATAAGAACTTAAAGTATACATATACTGTAGGTTCCATTGATCCAAGGTGGAACACAATCGATTGATTGATCATTAAAATAATGCACACGGCCCACCCATCTGACCACTTAACGCGGCACCCATTCGGCTTAAGTGGTCAGATGGGTGGGCCGCAAATGCTTTCAAGAATTTCAAGTGGGCCCCGTATGTTATCCAGACAAGTTTTAGATGCACTGTCCTAAACGGCGACAGTATAATATAACAAAAGAACAATAACAACTTTTCAGTATGACTCATTCATCTAGCGTTTATAAATATTATGCCATGGCTCTGCAAATTGAAATGATCTGAAATGAGTCAATATCCATCCTGTCTTCCAAAATCAAGTAATTAAAATGTGTGATATCCGAAAGAACTCCTTAAAATAGGGAAATTCAAGCAAAAATAATTATGCACTGTATGCGCTTCTGTTTTCAATTTCAACGTGCCGCCTTAATTTGTTATGCAGGATTTACAGTACCGTATGTATGCAACTGTTAGTATTCAATTATCTAAGCATGTTCCATAAAATTATGATAATGTAAGCCTTTGTGAGTGTTACACAATAATACAATCAGTCTCTGAGGAAATTGTATATGCAAAATAGTAATCAGTGGCTGGTGACAAATTAAAGGAAAATTTAGTTTTGGAGTAACAATTTTCTGTTTATCATAATTTAGTTTTAGATAGTTGGAGATTTTTGCGTTGGAAATATCTCAACATGATGTCACGTTGTCTATGTTAATCAATTTCTGTGGATTCTATTAAAATACATTGAAACCAATGCTGTACAGCTTCAGCAATTTGTACATTATTATGGGAACATGTAGGCTACTGCATATTAACCACTGAATCACATATGGAACTCCACATACCCAGAAACCATGGATGGCTTATAAACCTGGCCAATGGGGCCAGTGCCCTGGGGCCAAGGCCTTGACTACACGGGCCCCCTGAGGGAACCCCTGAGTCCCATCGACAATATAGTTTAACGCACAAATATGCAGTACAAGTGCAAGTATTCTATGGCTGTCCAAATAACAAGACTATACATCTGATTAACAAAGCTGACAAGTATTTGTAAGATTTGTACATGCAATCATGTAACTGTATAAGTTAAATAGTGTATGATAACATGCCTACAGGTGCCGTCTTGACCCACACATGTCTTACCAGTGGTGGAAAGTAACTAAGTACAGTAGGTACTTTCACTTTATTGGAGTATGTCCAAATTTCAATACTTTTACTTCTACTCCACTACAATTATTTTTTTACTAGTTATTTGGAAGATTTTGATTGTTATTACACTTCAGCCCTATTTAAACTTTGGCTATTTGAAAGTAGCCTATCTACAAGCTTGTAGATCTGCTATTTTCAAAAGATTTCTATACATTTTAGACATATGATAATGACGTTCTGCAAAATGAGTACTTTTACTTTTGGTACTAATTATATGTTGATGCCAATACTTTTGTACTTTTACTCAAGTAAATTTTGATTACCGGGGTTTTACTTGTTTTTCTGCTTGGCAGAATTGATACTTTCACTTAAGTAAAAAATATTAGTACTTTTTCCACCACTGTGACTTACAACTGCCTACCCATCTCAGAGTGGGGGCCCTAAAAGATAATGGCCAATGGATCTCTGTGAGTCTTAATCTGTCCATGCCTGAAACAGAAAGAGAAAGTAACACAGTTTGTGAATACATTATAGTAGAAGAAAGGACTCCAAAAAATATATTCATTGAACAGGTTCTGTTCCCAATGAATATATTTTAATTTGCAAGTCAAGAAGGCAGTGTGCGGGAGTCCGTAGTCGGTCTTCTGTGACGCACCTGTCGAACTGTAGGTGTGCCTAACGTTCTGCTCTTTAATGAGGACAGTACACCAGTGGTTCTCAAACTTTTTCATGTCAAGGACCCCCAAATGAATATGTGTTTGGCCGCAGACCCCCTTCTGAAATCAGAAGATTTGCGTTGTAACATTATTTTTCACGATTTTTCAAAATGTTGTGAAAATAGCCAATCAACAAGCTCACAATGGAAAACGCATTGTGAGCTTGTAGTATTGTGAGTTTGCAGATCGTCCATTTTCAAATGGAGTGTGTGTGTGCGCGTGTGCGTCTGTGTGTGTGTGACAGCTAATCTCAGGCACAGCTGGACAGATCAGTGTGAACATTTCCAGACACACAGGTGTTCCTTGTTTTAATTAAGGGTGGGGTTTGTTGGCACAGGGTTTAAAAGGCCAAGCAGCTCATTTGCTCAGGAATCTATTTGCTGTAAGGTTGTGTGTCTTGGGAGGATGACAGTGAAGTGGGCATGGCTTTTAAATTCTTTATCAGTGCTGTACTGTCACCTGGACAACCACAGAAAGTGACATCCATAAACGATCCACTATCCACGCATCGCAAAATCCTACATACATTTATATTCCATCTCAAACAATAAACTTCACATCATCCCTCAGAATTGCAGCAAGATGACATGCACTCCATACTTAATAGACACAGGTGGACCTGGATTGGCCATGTCCTCAGAATGGACATCAACGCTATCCCAAGAGTTACATTACACTGGAACCCCAGAAGGAAGGAGAGAGTTTCAGCAACACCATCAGACTGGGGGACCATAGAGAAGATGACCACAGACAGACAAAAGTGGAAGGACTTGTTGCTGCCCTATGCACCAACTGGCTTTAATGGGGATAAGTAAAGTAAGTAAACTGTTACCTAATTATAACTGAGAAGTAGGCTATGGTATCCTTTGGTAGCCATGTAGCGTCATACTAAAGCCTATACTGCTTGTGCTATAACCACGCCCCGCTTCTGTGACCAACGCGGATGTGCCTCTCGCCTACAACAACTGCGGGCTATTATTTGGCCCGATAAAGTATAGTTTTTGACGCAGACGGAGGTGCGCCGTGACGCCGTCTCAAGCGAACTTGAGCCACGAGAGGCACCATCGAGCGAGCTAAAGCGAGCGAGTTGCCGTTTCAAACGTTGCGAAGTTTGCTTGAGCCGACTCAGCGCCGTTCGAGTTATGTACAGATAGGCACAGAATCGTGTTTTGGCGTTTTCCCCAACTGCCACTCAAAGTGGCTACTGGCCAATCACAGCGCGTCCTTGCACAAGCCTACTGGACAATCACAGCGCGTCCTTGCACAAGCGGTATAGGTTTTGGGATCACACAGCCATGTACGGTACAGCATGTGATGTTTTAAAGTTCACCTATAGGCCAATGTGTTAATGGAATAAGCAAAGTACATACACTACTGTATACTAGAGTTCTGTACATGAATTGTTTGAGTATCTGTACTTTATTCGAGTATTTGTATTTTTGGATAATTGTGACTTTCAGTCCAAGACAAATATTGTACTTTAGAGTTTTGACCCCACTACATTTCTAGAAAAGCAAAACGTACATTATGAATTAACCACTTCAGCCCTATTTCTGTAGTGGAAATAACTAATCTACAAGCTCACAACACATGTGTTGTGAGCTTGTAGAACAGCTATTTTAAATATTATTGATATTCTTGAAGATTTTGGATCTGAATTTCAATACAGCAATGCATCGATATGATTATTATTATTATTTTTTACTTTTGAATTCTTAAGTATTTTTTAAAAGCAAGTACTTTACCTCGAGTATACATTTGACAGAGCCACTTTCACTTGTAGTTGAGTAACATTTGACCATAATTATGCTGTGACTCAAGTGCTGGGGTTGAGTACTTTGTTTGTCCACCACTGCTTCTCTGGTAAATGGGTTGTTGTTGAATCAGTTCATGTTTGTTTCCATGCCTGGCCCTTGATTAAAGCGAGCCTGTGCACTGATAGAGAGGGGGAGAGAGAGAGAGAGAGAGAGAGAGAGAGACCTTGCCTTAATAAAAAAGGAGGCATACTGTAGGTAGGTATTTCCATTTAAAATGATAGATTTTTCTCCTGGAGCTTTCTCCCTCCCCTCCACTACACAGGCACAAATGAGAAAGTGATGGTTGTAAACATTGGGCGCGGCACATCTATCCATCTAGTGTGTTTGTGTTCCACTGTTTACCTCCCAGAGGTACGCCACTCATTACCTACTCTAATGGACTCATTGAAGCCATTGAGGCACTTTTCTTGATCTTTCTGTCTTTTAACCCTTTTAGACTTGAGGCCGATTCTAAAAATGTCTTCTAAACCCTAACAGTTTTCTGAAAAACTTATGTTGCTATATCAGTGGTGCCAAGGACCACCCAAAATTATATGTATTTGGCCACGGACCCCCATCTCAAAATTATTTCCAGGAGCAAAGATTTTGAGTTAAAAATGTTCAAAGATTTGTCACAAATTTTCAATATTTTTCCAAAATACAGTAGCAGATCTACAAGCTGATGCTTGTGTATATTCAAAGATTCAAAGATTTGCACACATTTTCACGATATTTTTTTTTAGCAGATCTACAAGCTCATAGCGCGGCACTAAGTGACGCGCTATGAACTTGTATATCTGCTATTTTTGAATAGCCAAAGTATAAAATATGGTTAAAATTATTGTGACGGTATTAAACTTATACTTTTGTGGGGGACCCCCTGGTACCCCCCCAAGGACCCCTGGGGGTCCCCGGACCCCACTTTGAGAAACAATGTGTATATATGCTGTGTAGTGTATATATATATATATATATATATATATATATATATATATATATATATATATATATATATATATATACGTAGCTAAAATCAAAAATAACACAGATGCTTTTCCGGATTGAATGGGTTAACCTATTTTGTGCACAGGCGGAACAAGGTAGGACCCAAATGCAGGACACAACAAGGTGATGAACGGGAAATAAGGTCTTTACTTTGGTCAAAACAGGGGAAGAACAGAACAAACACCTCAAACACAGAGGGAAGCTAGGTGAGGACACGGACCGTACAGGCACACAACGCAAACAGGTAATATTTCCGAACAAAAGGCACCGGCTGGAAGGGCTTAATAAGGGCACGAAAGTCATTAGCCACAAGGGCCGCCAGCCGGGCGTACCGTGGGTTTCAAAGGCTCAGACAGGGAACAGAGTTAGTGAAGAGGGGGGAGGCGGGGCCGAAGGAGCGGCAGCGCCCGACATGTGACACCTATAATATTACCCAAATTAGCACACCAGGGTGAAAGTGGATAATCTACTTTCAGATTATTACTACTGACAGTAATGTCAATCTATTGGTCTGGACTGTTGACTGGCCGTTAATTGGCTGCGACCGGGTTTTCTAACAGTTTTCTGAAAAACGTATGTTATATCAGTGGACGCTCAAACTTTTTCATGTAAAGGACCACCCAAAATTATATGTATTTGGCAGCGAACCCCCATCTCAAAATATGTTGTTCCAGGGACTCCCAGGAGCAAAGATTTGAGTTACAAATGTTCAAAGATTTGTCACTTGTCATATTTTTCCAAAATAGCAGATCTACAAGCTATGAAGTGATGCTTGTGATGAGCTTGTATATCTACTATTTTTGAATAGCCAACCAATGTGCTATATATCTAGCTAAAATCTAAAATGACACAGATGCTTTCCCGGTTTTAATGGGTTAATTGTTTTTTAAATAAAAATTGGGTTCTGCTTAAAAAAGTATGCCATATTTGTTGGATGTTTCGCAGATTAGTGATACAAGATGGAGGTTAGACCTAAAGTATTGATAAAATGCCATTGCGTCATTGTGAGTAAGTAAGATTATACTGTACATACTCACAATGACATACCAGACATATTTATGTCTGGGTGTACTGTAGGTATGCTGCATTGACGTGCGTGTTCTCCGGTGTGTTTTTGTATACAGTAAGACTGCAGGATGGTGACATGACATCCCTGTGTGCATGTTTTTTTAAGGCTTGTGTGTGTGCACAACAGCTCTGTTCTTCTTCTCTCTCTGTGTGTGTGTGTGTGTGTGTGTGTGTGTGTGTGTGTGTGTGTGTGTGTGTGTGTGTGTGTGTGTGTGTGTGTGTGTGTGTGTGTGTGTGTGTGTGTGTGTGTGTGTGTGTGTGTGTGTGTGTGTGTGTGTGTGTGTGTGTGTGTGTGTCATGATGTTGCTGTAGATTACATGTTTTGAGAGGGTGAGGAGAGTGAATTGCAGTGCAGGTCAGCCAACATGGCAAGCCACAGAGGTTGAAATGACTGGGGGGTAGGTCAGGTAGGTCAGAGGACATGAAACAGATACACAGTTAGTCAGTTAGTAATACACACACATGCGTGCGCGAGCACACACACACACACACACACACACACACACCAACGGCACCCAACAGAGCTGCGAGTGATGCAACAATCTGGCTGCATACTATAGTAGAGGAAGGCTGTGGTTTAGATTCAACACAATTAAAGTTCAGATGAATGTAGTGCTTCAGACACAGAGGGAGCGGCAGAGAGGGGTAGAGCTAGAGAGATGAAAGGGAACATAATTTTGTGGTTGGCTGATCATGCAGTTGGAGAAGGAAACACAAACCGTATCTAGTTGGGGCCACAGAAATACAACGGAATATTTCAGCGCTGTCTGCTGTGAATTGGAACGATTTATTGATGGAAAGGCTTACCGCTGTTCCTCTTGCACATGACCTTACCATCATGGTAGGAGACACTTCACTGGTGGTCAATGAAAGGCGAGGCAATACAATGGTAGTTCAAAGTGTTTTACAAAAGGCATAAAGAGGCATTTAAAAGCAAAATGATTCATTTGAAAAGAATGAAAGGAATAAAACATAAGAGAATAAAGACAAATAGCGATTATAGTAAAGATCAAAGTGCAGTTGTGAACCTGCAGTGCAAGATCATGATAATAGGAAAGCTCAAAAACCCTGTCTGATCTGGTTTTGGTAATAGTCTTCTGTCATTTACGTAAAGCCCAAATCACCTTTGATAGCTTTAAATTCTCTAGTAAATACAGCTCACTGTCTCTCTGTCAGATATACATTGGTAGCACTTTACAATAATGACCCGTTATAAAGCATTTATAAACGTTTATAAGCAGTTTGTAGACTATTAACAAATCATTAACAACCTGTTTGTTGACCTTCGTAAATGATTACTAAAACCTTTATAACTATGGTTACAAATCATTTATAAGGTATTAGTAAGTAGTAAACTATTCATTAATAAGCCATTTATATACATCTGTAAATGATTATTAAATCATTTGTAACTGATGTTATTTAATATATACAAGCTATTTGTAGATACAGTGTAAAGAACTAACCATAGACAAACTATTTATATACATTGGTTAATGATTATTAAACAATTTATAATAACATTGTAGAATAATTAAGAATCATTTAATCATTATTTAAAACACATTAAAACATTATTTAGACTCGAGTTTGTTCATCATTAAATAATGTCATTTAAATTGTAGGAAATCATTTGTAAATGATTTATAAAGTGGTATAAATTGAGTTTTTTCGTGGTTATAGGACATCTCTTTAAACATGTATTAAGACTTCATAAATCATGTGTTAAATCTTTGTTCTAGCCCAAGGCATGAACAACAAACCATTTCTAAGCAATTATTACATATTTTCTAAATGTACCAATTAAACACATTTTTGATTTGAGGCATTGTGTTCAGAACGGAGCAATCCTGCAAACTTTGGGAGCCAATCTTAGCCAATCAGGATGGAATCTGGAAAATCGGACAGATCCGTGTTGATCACATTACTATAGAGATACTGTGTACCGATTTGCGTGTTTTTTGGATAAAATCTGTAGGAGTAATATCCAAAAATGTACACACACACACACACACACACACACACAGGTGGATAAGAGAAGGAAACTGGCAACAGTAAATAAGTCTGTTGGCGTTTTGCCTAAAGGAAATTGGAACCCACCTCCGTCTTGTTCCATCTGTGAAAATGAAGTTTAATATCTAGTTTGGGTATCTAGTCAACCTATAATGCTCTCATTGTAGGTTGATAAAGTCATGCTGTTGCAATACTTTCCTCAAATTTCCGCATTGTCATTTATTGTGCATAAATTATAGATACTCTTTGTTGATCCCTGTGTGTCATCACAGCCCGCAGTAAGTGTGAAAAACACGACAGGAACAGCTAAATAACTGAATAACAATATAAGTACAAAATGCAGTGGTGTAAAGTGACTAAGAACATTTACTTAAGTAGGCATACTGTACTTAAGTACACTTTTTAGGTATTTCCAGTGTTCAGTTCTTTTACTTCTACTCCACTACATCTCAGAGGCAAATATTGTACTTTTACTCCACTACAATTATTTGAAAACTTTAGTTACTTGTTACTTAGATTTTGATTATTATTACAAAACATGCATTAACAACTTCAGCTCTATATACATTTCAAAATACTTTTTCCACCACTGCAAAAATGGAATAAAGACAAAAATAAGAATAAAACAGGTAGGTAGTTGAAGCAGAACATATTCTAAAGCAAAAGAAAATAATAATAATATGGTCCAAACTCCCTTGTGGTATATGTCACTGTATAGTTGCATACAGTGACATATATATATATGATATATATATATATATATATATATATATATATATATATATATATATATATATATATATATATATAATACCAGGGAACATGGTATAGATTTATACTTATTTATTTATGAACGAGTACTGTACATGCTGTTTTTCTACAACTGTTGTCCTGTACCTCCATCAAATAAAATGAAATGTAATAAAATAAACTGGTGTTAAATAGCTGGTGGAAAAGAGAAGTAAACAGGCACTGATAAATACATCACAGTTTGAGGTGAAGAAATCGTGAGGAAGACTTATGAGGAAGAGAACTTATGAGGAAGAGAATCAAACTGATGGTGGAGGTTGAATGAACTCAAGTCAAATAGCCAGTTTGTCAAGATAGAGAACTCTGTGTAAATCATGCTGTACAGAATGTCCATGTTACAAGTGTGAAGCGTGTGAGGTTGCGTGACAAGGAAACAAATACATTTTCCAAAGGTTTCCCCTCTCTCTCTTTGTATCTTGTTCCATCTGTGAACATCAAGTTGAATATCTAGTTTTGGATAGACAATGGTCTAATTGTACAGTTAAGTACACTTTTCAGGTATTTTTACTTTACTGGAGTATTTCATTTTGACCAAGAAGTCTGTGCCCAATATATTACGGTCCCTTGCCTGCTTTTGGGTACCGACCCACTGGTTGAGAAACAGTGCCGTAGAGCAAGTGTCTTCAATGTTTTTTTGTTTGTTTTTTGGTGACCTTTTTCATCCCGCCGGGGAACTTGTTTTCCGCTTCACCCAGCTGAGTGCTGCCCACAGAGGAGTGCGGAGGAGGAAGCAGTTCAAATCAAATCAAACTTTATGTATAGATTACATTTACATAAAACCAAAGATTGCCCAAAGTGCTGCACAGAAAGAAACAAATATATGTATATATTTTTTACATAAGTCAGCCCCCTGGTGGCGCTATAAAAGGCAAATGTGAAAAATGCAGGGCATATGTTTTTCCTTGGCCTCTAGGGAGTGTGCGTGCAAAGTTTCTGGCAGATCGGTGCAGTTATAGTTAAAAACGCCTGTTTTAGCGCCACCATGAGGCTGATTCAAGTGGCATTTCTTCCTCGGCCTAGTGGGAATGTGCGTGTGAAATTCACGGAAATCGCAAGCTGCGTTCATGATTTGAGGCATTGTGTTCAAAACGGAGCAATCCTGCAAACTTTGGGAGCCAATCTTAGCCAATCAGGATGGAATCTGGAAAATCGGACAGATCCGTGTTGATCACATTACTATAGAGATACTGTGTACCGATTTGCGTGTTTTTTGGATAAAATCTGTAGGAGTAATATCCAAAAATGTGTTTTGCAAAAGTCTGCCTCATGGTGGCGCTATGACAGGCTGATCTGAAAAATGTGGGGCAGAGGTTCTGCTGTGGCATCCAGGGAGTGTGTGTGCACAGTTTCACAGCGACCGGGCCAACGGTGGCGGAGATTAGCTGGTCACAGACAGAAGGACGGACGGACACACGGACGGACGGACGGACGGACGGACGGACGGACAGGGGGTAAAACATACTCTCTCGCCATGCCTTCGGCCTGGTGGAGACAAAAATCTATAAATCCTTAGTACATGTTATTATGTGCCCTATAGTAAAGTGAAGACAGTTCATCATTTACAACTGTATGTTAATGTGTTTGTTCATGTCTAACATATGCTTTGTAAAACATTCCTAAAATATCTATAAATCCTTATTACATGTTATTATGTGCCCTATAGTAAAGTGAAGACAGTTCATCATTTACAACTGTCTATTAATGTGACTTTCTCCTGCAAACTTCCTGGCTTTCATGAATGAAACCAAACAATTACTAGAATTATCTTTCATGTTTAATAAATGATTCGTAAGACACTCGTAAAGAGTATGTAGACCATTTGCAAATGTTATCATGGGCCTTGTTGTAAAGTGAAGACTATGCATTATTATTTCATGTTTAACAATGATCAGTAAAACATGTGAGATCAAAAAGTGGCAGAAGTAACGTTATAGAGTATAAAAGTATAAAACAATTTATTAAGATATAAAATGTAGCAACTCTTGGCCACAGCACACACACTGACATTTAAACAAAGAAATTCATCACAACAGAATCACAGAGTAGCAGGTTGGAGCCTCTGCAGTCACCACCTCCCAGTGCAAGTTAGCTTTAGCTGCTAAGCTAAACTGCTAAGCATGGAGGACATTACTAGCCTACACATCAAAACAAACATTGTGGATACAAACGGCCACCATCAAAATACCCCCTGGTCATAATGCTACTTCATGTGTGTAAGATTAGCCATTTTATGTTACCTCGATCACCTGCAACAAGACAGTCAAAACACATAAAACATGAATTAGACATATTTCTGTCCAGTCTGCAACTGCATCACTGTTCACTTCCTCCCTAGTAGGCTACTGCAGGTGTAATGCAGGTAATCAATGTGTTGCCAGATTTTGCAAAAGAAACAAGCGGCCAGGTCTATGAAAACAAGCCCAAAAGAAGCAACTAGGCTCAGGCCCATGATAACGTCTGCAAATGGTTTACATACTCTTTACGAATGTCTTACGCATCATTTGCTAAACATGAAAAAAAAACTCCCTAAAAAACTCAATTTATACCACTATATGAATCATTTCCAAATGATTTCCTACAATTTAAATTACATTATTTAATGATGAGCAAAATATAAAAATAATGTTTTAATGTGTTTTAAATAATGTTTAAATTATTCTTAAATGTTCTACAATGTTATTATAAATGATTTCATAATCATTAACCAATGTATATAAATAGTTTGTCTATGATTAGTTTTTTATCTGCAAATAGCTTGTATATATTATAACATCAGTTACAAATGATTTAATAATCATTTACAGATGTATATAAATGGCTTATTCATGAATAGTTCACTACTTACTAATACCTTATAAATGATTTGTAACTGTAGTTATAAAGGTTTTAGTAATCATTTACAAATGTCAACAAACAGGTTGTTAATGATTTGTTATTAGTCTACAAACTGCTTATAAACGTTTATAAATGCTTTATAACGGGTCATTATTGTAAAGTGCTACCTATACATTTAATTAAACCAAGTGAAGAGATGAAACTTCTTATAAAAACATTTTTGGGATTTATTCCATGAGATAATATCTCACCAGTTTCGGAAATGCTTAGAGATAGCTTCCAGATATTATTCTGAAGTTTAAACAGTGAGCACAGAGTTTTTACACATATTTTGTTCGTTATAAAACGGTGGTTACTCCTTCTCATACGTCATCTTCAGCTGTGGTTCCATCTTGTTGTCTCCTTGGCAACCAGCTTCACAATGCTCTCAATGCTGTAAACCAGGGCTCTTCAACGTTTTTCAGACCAAGGACCCCTTAGCTGAGAGAAAGATGAAGCAGGGACCCCCACTACATATTGGATTCATGTTAATGTGTATTTTCAGACATTTAACGACTTAAAACCCCTTGTAAACCTGACCTTTGGCTCTGTACTTGGTTTGCTCTTTTTTCCTCCACACCAAACGTCTTTGGCCGATCTACAAACTCACAACACGTTGCACCCCCCAGAATAGGGATGCGAGGGTTCAAGTGGTTATTGTAAAAATAAGGTGGGCATGGGTCTGTCTTTTTCATGGGATCATTAGCATGTTAGCTATCTGCTAAGCTGACCAACAAAAGCAAGAGCAGAATACCCACCCTATCTGTATAAGACTCTGTATCTCTGTTTAAACTGCAGAAGAATATATCTGGAACCACACTTTTCCAATGCGTGTACTGTAAGATCTCTTCTCTGGAATAAACCCAAATCAAAATTTTAATAAGAAGTTTCCTCTGTTTATTGATGTAACTAATTCATATACTGACAGATATATATGGACCGGTATTTACTAGGAAAAATAAACCTAGCACACAGAAGGGAGCTTTTTACATTGCACAGGTAATCCACTGCAATGGTTTCTGGGACAGAGGTCTGGATAGAGATTAGTGAGAAACAAAGCATCTATAATTCTTTTCCTTTTCCTTTTTCTGATTACTATTGTTGTTCTAAGGCAAGGCAAGGCAGGTTGATTTGTATAGCACAAGGCCATTTAAAGTGCTTTACACAAAACATTAAGCATTATAAAACACATTTAAGCACAGAGCATCAAGGCACACATTATAAAAGGACAAAGAGACATTTGAATTCAATTCAAAATACTGAGTTAAAATAAAACAAGAAAAATAAGGGCACAAAATTGCAGTGCAGAAGAAATTGATTTAAAACACAAAGGCTGCAGCAGGCAGAAAAGTCTTCAGCTTTGATTTAAAGGAACTGATATTTGTAGCAGACCTGCAGCTTTCTGGGAGTTTGTTTTGCATAAAAGCTGAACCTGCTACTCCTTTTTTATTTTTTGGGGGGGATTCCGGGTTTAGAAAGCAGACCTGTCCCAGATGACTTGAGAAGTCTGGATGGTTCACAAGATGATGTGGCACAAGATCAGAAATGTATTTTGGTCCTAAACAATTCAATGCTTTATAAAGCAGTATCAGTACTTTGACAGACAGGGAACTGGGGTGAAGATCTAAGAACTGGATAGAAATGATCAATTTTCTTATGCTTTTAAGTACTGTAGAAGTTTTATTAAGTTATGTAGTGTTGAATTTTTGGTATAGTATAGTATAATAGTGACCTGGGTATCTGTATGTTGTTTTTAACCACTGCACAGACAAAGTTCTGAAAGGAAAATAAAGTAATTTGAAGTGAAGTTCTTGGTCTTTAGTGAGCTTCAATTTCAGCTGTCTGATCATTTTGTTTTTAGAGAGACGTGTAAAGACACTGTTACCGTAGTTGAGTCTACTAGAGATGAATACATGGACACGTTTTTGCAAATACTGCTGAGACATAAGTCCTTAAATCCTTGATATATTCTTACGGTGATAGTACGCTGACTTTGTAATGGTCTTAATGTGGCTGTTGAAATTCAGGTCTGAGTCCATGACTACACCAGGATTCCTGGCTTGGTTTGTGGTTTTTAACATTACAGACTGAAACTGAGCACTAAACGGTCTTCCTTGGCACCAAAAAATTAAAGTGCACTCCGTGGAGTGCAGGGGCCCTATCTTGGGCGCGATGCCATTCGCTCCAAATTACACTATATTAATTAATATAACGGGTAGCGCAGGTGTTTTAGGGATAAGGCTGGTGTCCGAAGATAGCAACTTTTGCACGGGAACGCCCCTTGCGCAATGCTAAATCCCCAAATAGTGGGTTTAGACACGTTTGGCTAAGATAGGGCCCCAGACCTCTGCCAGCCTGGTTGCCTAGCTGTGTCAGTTGTGGGGTGCAGCCGCCAAGACACGCGGAAGCTGAAATGGCTTGTCCAGACAGAAAAGCTATTTGCTCTATGGGCAGGACTGAAACCGGTTTTGGAGGTGCGCTGTGCTCACAAGGCCATTTGTTCCCGATTTGGTGGGGGAAAAAGCACATTTCTGCAACAAGCAGTGACATTTGTAGCATTTATGGTGGCCCGATTGCATTTGGCTGTACGTTGTTTAGAGGCCCAGCAATGTGTGATTCAAATTTGGGCCAGATCGGAAGCTGCGTTCATGAAGCAAAACGGGCAAACTTCGGAAGACAATCGGAATGAACATTCGACACATCTTGATCACATGATTCATGTAAAATGGGGGAAAATGTTTTATTCAAAAAAGTATTTTTCATGTGAAATCTTGGCAGCAGCATGATGCCGTGATTCACATTACCTAGCCACATATACACATGCTGTGTGGGTCTTCGCAATCCTGTCTCTCAATTTTTTCAGCCCCCTCATCTTCATACAGCACATAGGCCTACAGTATATGCACCTGGGAGTTTTGTCTTTACAATCTCTGTTTTGCATTTCTGAAACATTTATGCATGCGCACACTACATCATCTGGCCATTCTCCGCCCCATGGAGAGAGCATTGGCTTGGATGTTAAATTGCAGTTTTTCTGCTCTACCCCATCACCCAATCCCCAAGGCTGCAATTTAGTGTCGGCACGCACAAAGAGACAGCATGGTGGGTAGAGCTCTAGGGGAGTTGAGCAAAATCTATACTCTGTGGTACCTAGAGTATAGATAGCAAAAATAGCCGTTTTACAAGCTCACAACGGGTAGCAACGCGACACGTTGTGAGCTTACAGATCGGCTATTTTTGCCGCAGGACTCCGTCAAGCGACAAATCGGGATACACTCCTGGATCCTGGGGGAGTTAATGCTATTCAGCATCTCATTGGCACACTGCTGCTATTCTTAGCACAGTGCTGAATCTCACGTGTGTGTGTGTGTGTGTGTGTGTGTGTGTGTGGGTGTGTGTGTGTGTGTGTGTGTGTGTGTGTGTGGGGGGGGGGGGTATATATACAGTGTATAATATGAGGTAATGCAGTTGCATTGCCTCATATATATACATGTACACATAAATAATATATATGCCCTGTGTATGATGTAGTGTAACATGTGCACACATATAAACACAAACAAACGCGCGCACACACACACACACACACACACACACACACACACACACACACACACACACACACACACACACACACACACACACATGCTTGTGCTTATCGTATGGTTACATCACATGGGATACAGTATGGTGTATTTTTGGAATAAGGCCCCAAAATTATTTACAAAAGATTTCCAAACATATTCTCACAAATTCAGTGCTTCTATTAAGTGTGTGTGTGTGTGTGTTGTGAGGGTGTGTGTGCGGGCTGTGTGGTCTGTGTTGTATGTGAGTCTGTATGCAGGGGGGCACTTGTGTGTACTGTATGTATGTTTGTCGTGGCTAGAATAAATGTACACACACACACACACACACACACACACACACACACACACACACACACACACACACACACACACACACACACACACACACACACACACACACACTGGACGTGACTATGAACACTAAGTAAGTAATAGTGAGATATCACAAGCTGCACTCTTATTCATGGACGAGCATGGGAGAGAGCAGGCACACGCACGCAGACACACACACACACACACACACACACACACACACACACACACACACACACACACACACACACACACACACACGCAGCTCCATCAGGCCTGTCTCTTAGCGGGTCAGCTCCTCATGTTAGATACATGGCACACATCTGAATAAGACCTTACACTGTGGTATCAACAAAGCTTAACGTAATGAGATAAACCTCCTGTGTGTGGGTGTGTGTGTGTGTGTGTACGCCTGTCGTTTATTCATTTATTCATGAAAGCTCACAAGCTTTACCCACTGTATCCTGCTCATACATTCTGTTTAATATCGTTGCTGTCGGGTGGAAACCTCATATGTCTTTTCAGCAAATGATACAAAGAATGGATACAATGTTATTTAGTCACAAGTTATTCTTAATAGTTTCCATTGGTTCAATATTCATTGAACCCCACAGACACACTTAGCCACTTTACCTTTGATACATTTTTCCAAAGTGGCAGAAATTGCATATCTACGGTGGCACTGTAAGACGAAGCCACAAAAGCAATATAAAAAGTTCAAATATGGAGATACGAGGCTTCTGCCCGACAGTGATCATTGGCAACAGAATGAATGACAGGATAAATGAGGCAGTAACGACCCATTGAAGTTTGCCTTTTTGCATGGAATATGAAATTCATATCTCTATCCTGTGAGGAATGAAACACGCTGCACAAACTACAGTGAAAAAGAAAGAAAGAAAGACAAATCGTATCATGCATGCAAATGCCATGTTTCATTTCAGTGCTTGACATGCTTCCAAGGTCACACATGGCTCAGTGCTTGATAGGCTGTTCCATACTACTGTTTGTAACGCAGTGGTTCTCAAAGTGGTGTTCGGGATCAGGGAAAATAGATAATATAGCTTGCATATTAATGCATATTAATTTGGGGGTCCTTGGCATGAAAAAAGTTGGCATGAAAAAGAACCACCGATGTTATGTACGAGAGCATGATACATTCTCACTCCCAGGTGCTGGAGGGAAGAACGCGCTAAAACAGAGAAATAGAGTCCGCACATTGGATCATGCTCCCATGGTCATTTATTTATTTATACACTTATTATTCCAAAGCTGATGTTTTGAGCGTCTAGTTCTTTGGAAGAGCTCCAAAACGTCAACTTTGGTGGTAATATAATGAATTATCCATGGGAGCCCGATCCACTATCCAGTGTGCATGCAGACTTTCAGTTACATGATACAATATCTCCTGCAAAGAAAAAGTGTGTGTGTGTGCGTGCGTGCGTGCTCAGGTGCTTCATCATCTTGTCTTTGCAGTTGAATCAAATCCTGGAGGCTTGACCTTCTAGTTTTGGTTCACTGGATTTAGTGTGAGTGAGAACACCACAGGTGAACTCGGCTACACTGAGTCTTTTGTTTTCATAGACCTGGTTGCTTGTTTCTCTCACAAAATCAACACTGTCAGAGAACTCCTCTGTCAAATTTGCACGATTCTTTATATCTGAATCAACTCCTTGCTTTGTGAATGCAACATTTAGACCAGCGATTGTCAGGACCAGTGATTTTTTGCTTCAAGAGGTGAGTTTAACCCATTTAGACCTGTTATACCTGTTACACCATTGGTAGTGTTTTTTTTCCTTCAAGTATATTTCCATTAACCTTTGGTGTAGTAAGGCAAGTAATGCCTTACCAATTTTTTTTGCCCGCTTGCCGCCACCTCCCGAACTGGACAGGTCGGGCTAGGAGGCGAGTCACTGCTCAGTTGCTCAAGCGTTATTAATGTCTTGATATAGTATTTTATGACAATAGTTATTTTATGTATGTCAAAAATTGTGTGTAGAGCACAAGAGAAAGACATTGAGAGCATGAGACACACGCAAGTAAGAGAGAGAGAGAGAATTATTTTTAAAGCATGACTCCTGGTGGAACATTGCGCTCTATAGCACACCTTTCTAGTTGAATTAAAATTTGAAAGGCCCCATGAAATGAAAATCTATGTTTAAGTTTGCTTTTCACTTATGTCTTGCTCTGAAAGTCACCTATACGCCAGTATCTGTCACAACATTTACAAAAAGTACTTACATCATGTTTTTTTTTGCATTTTCTGGTAAATGACACATATGGGGCTTATTAGGCCTACTAGATTTTTTTCTTTCTTTTTTTGGTCCCTCCCTCATATCTATCAATTCTGCCAGTAGATCCATTTTGATAAATTTGGTGGTACTGTAAACACTAATGGTTAATTGTGGGTGTGTTTCATTTGGGTGTTTCTGATGGCTAGCATGATGTTAACTGTACTGAAGGTTCACTGGCCCACTAGTAACACTTAAATGAAACACACACACATACACACCGGCGCGTGCGGCTGCGCACACACATAATTAATGTGATTATTACCTTCAGCTGTGTTTACTGACTACAACGCAACTGCAGAGCACATAGCAGGTTGGTGAAGAATAAATATAAAATCAAGTTGTTTTCATACAATTACCAAAGTGTTGGTTAGCCCTGAAGTGTTCTATACCTAAAATTAATGTGTGCTAGTTTTGGCTAATGCAGTTTTGACTAATAGTTTTTAGTTCTTTATTTACCCAGGGTAGTAGCTGAGCACAAGTGCTCATTTTCAGCAACGCGCGCACACACACACACACACACACACACACACACACACACACACACACACACACACACACACACACACACACACACACACACACACACACACACACAGACACACAGTCCCGGGTAATCAAACCCAGAACCTTTCGCCACAAGTGTGCTCTTATAATCTTTTAAGTGGAATTCAAAATGAAAATGTACAGTAAATATTAACGTATTGTATTTCTTAATGCATTTGTGAACATGCAAAAACAGGTGTTTGTGTACATTGTAGGGCAGAGTAGGTGACACTAATGCAGGGCAATTAATCTCCATTATTCTAAATATGTTTTGTATTTATTTGGATGTGATTTTAGTTGCTGCTGTGGCCGTGCTGCCTGACTGTTAAATCGCCAGGATATCTGTCTGCCACAGGTATGTACAGTAGCTAGTGTTTCCTTCATGTATTTTGTAAATGTATACTGTAGTTATATTTATGTTTCAAGATCTGCAGTTGAGAGGTGCTATACTGCAGAGCAGTGATTGTAGTAACTATGATGGTCTTGTCTCCCTGTTCATATACAGTATCACCTGGATATCAAGAGAATCAACTGGAAGTCGAGCTGTCTCCTTGAGGTTCCCCTACTGTTACTGTCAAGAAACAGGTAAAGAATGACTGTATATCTTTGCTGGTTGCAAGGTGGAAACCTTGTACAGTATGTCCAAAACCGTTACTTCCCATGTTGATGATCCAATGCAGTTATTATTTAGCCACAAGGTCTTCTTAATACTAAAAATGTTGTATTTATAAAACCCACAGACAGACTTAACCACTGTTAATATATTTTTAAAAATAGTCAAAATGGCCGATCTACAAGCCCACAACACGCTGCATTGCGACATATTGTGAACTTGTAGATTGGCTATTTTCACTACTTTTGTTATTGAGGAAGCAGGGCATTACTTTATTCCCCCCAGCACTGCCTGACAGATTACCATATTGTGTTTTACTCTTTGGTATAAGGATAATTCCTTTTAACAGGACGTTCATGAAAGTCCTTGCGGGCTTGTTTCCAATGAGGGCCTGTGAGCAATTAGGGGTTAAGAGTCTTGCTCAGGGACAAATTTCATTTCATTGACACATATGCTGGCGTGGCCTGGAATCGTACCTGGGGCAACCAGGGCCTCCGGCTCCCTAGGCGGGCTCACTAACCACTCAGCTATGGCCACCCCAAATTTGATGATGTGTTTTAAAGCCTGACGAGCCATTTTAACGAACGTATGGCCGCTCTGCTGATCACACATTACACACAAATCTAACATGGTGCCATGTTACACGATGGAAGTTGTCCGTTTCTATTGTGTGGATCACTTGAACCCGGATGAAATCTGGATGAAAATCAACAGCGTGCTCCAGTCCAGGTGTGCTCAGAGGGGGGTACTTTTCCAAAAATATGTTGGTCATAAAGAAAAAGGTTATGATACAGGTGTTCGAAGACATTTGTTTTAAAATATTAAAATTATATTTATGATATTTTGTATAAGAGAAATACATTAATGCACTCCATATATTTTCTATATCGTTGCAGAAACCTTGTATCTCCATATTTCATATATTTCTTTTTTTTGTGAATTTGTGAATACTACAAGTATCACACACAATCACAATCAAATTAACAATATTAATTGTGTAATCTCACAAACGTGTTGTGATGTGGCTTGTAGACCTGCTATTTTTTAAGTGAGTGGTTAAAGGGATGGTTCACCCTCAAAATGACTTTTTTTCTATTGATTAGTCACCCCATAGAGTCTTGAATTTATGGAGATTTTTTTGTTTTTGTCACATTCCTACGCCAATAATTTGATGACCAGCAGCGGCTCCGGTAGGAGACACAAAGTGTCAACTTTGAGTTTCCTACCGGAGACATTAGCATCTTTCCGCTGGTCATCAAATCATTGGCTTAGGAATGCGACAAAAACTAAAGAATCTCCTTGAATTCAAGGCTTCATGGTGTGTGTAATTGATAGAAAATAAGTATTTTTTTGGGTGAACTATCCCTTTAAGTTTGGTTTTACGAATATTTAACCAATTAAAAGTAAGAGACCTTGTGACAAAATGAAAACTACATTGGATTCTGTGGAACACAGGCTTCCACCTGACAGTGACAGTATTATATTTCTATGTATCAATTTGAAACAACTATTCTATTGTCCTCTACTGTAGTTTGACACATGCCATAACACACCCGCGTAATTCTCACAATAACACACAACCTCCTGCCTCCCATTAAGTATTAACTGAATTCTCTGAGTAAACATGTTTCATTGCCAGGTATGTCAGGCGGGATGCCAGGTTTGCTCTGCAACACAAGTTATATCCCTTGTTTCTTTTGAAGACGCACGTGTCTTCCATTATCCATTATACCTGTGCTGGTTCTTTTTGGCTGGGTTGGCCAGCAGAGCAAAAAAAAAACTAGAAAAAGTGCTCCTCGGAGCACAGGTCTCCGCCAGGTCAGGTAAGTTATTGTGGCCTCCTGGTGGCGCTATAATAGGCCAATGTGAAAAGTGTGGCATTTCTTCCTCGGCCTAGTGGGAATGTGCGTGCAAATTTTCACGGAAATCGCACGCCGCGTTCATGATTTGAGACATTTTGTTCAAAACGGACCAATCCTGCAAACTTTGGAAGTCAACCTTAGCCAATCAGGATGGAATATGAAATATCGGACAGATGCGTCTTGATCACATGACTATAGAGATACTGTGTACCGATTTGCGTGATGTTTGGATAAAATCTGAAGGATTAATATCCAAAAATGTATTTGACATAAGTCGGCCTCCTGGTGGCGCTGTAAAAAGCAGATGTAAAAAATGCAGTGCAGATGTTTTTCCTTGGTCTCTAGGGAGTAGGCGTGCAAAGTTTCACGCAGATCGGTGCAGTTATAGTTAAAAATGCAAATCGGCCTGTTATAGCGCCACCATGAGGCTGATGTGAAAACTTTTAAGTGCAATTTCTTTCTCGGCCTAGTGGGAATGTGCGTGTGCAATTTTATGGAAATGGCAAGCTGCGTTCATGATTTGAGGCAGTTTGTTCAAAACGGACCAATCCTGCAAACTTTGGATGGTAACCTTAGCCAATGAGGATGGAATATGGGAAATCGGACAGATCAGGGTTGATCACGTGACTATAGAGATACTGTGTACCGATTTGCATGAGGTTTGGTTAAAAACTGTAGGAGTAATGGGAAAAAATGGGTTATGCACAAATCGGCCTCCTGGTGGCGCTATAACAGGCCCATGTGAAAAATTTGAGGCAGAGGTTCTGAATTGGCATCCAGGGAGTGTGTGTGCACAGTTTCGCAGCGACCGGGCCAACGGTGCCGGAGATTTGGTGGTAACACACAGACAGGACGGACGGACGGACACACGGACACACGGACGGACGGACGGAGGGTAAAACATACTCTCTCGCCATGCCTTTCGGCCTGGCGGAGACAAAAACGTTTCATGTGTTAAGCGTGCGCCGTGCGGCATCAGTAGAGCATGTTGAGCTGTATTGTGTCGATATACTGTAGCCAGAAGCTGGCAAGGCTTTTTGGACTTTGATGTGTGATCCATGGCGCTTCAGGGAAAGTACCCAGCCCTGAACCCCTCCTCCGCTAAAACGGTTGGGGGGGGGGTAAACGCCCATCTGGGGCGCACGTTTTAATAGTGTGAGAGGGCATGGGGGAGGGGGGGGGGGGAAGAGAGCTCACACAAATCCTTTGTGTCTGGATATAGTTGAGAATTGCGGGGATGTTTGCAAGAACACAACACTGTAGTAAGACGACGAGAGCAAAGTGAGAGAGAGGGATGGAAGTAAGAAAAGCACATAGTCCACGCTTGTTTCAATGAAAACCTTTCTTCCACTTCAGAATCAGAGTTGGGTTTGATTTATCACATCACGGTATTCAGGCGTAAAGCAGTGGGCGAAATTCTTTTTTCCGTGCACGCGCCATCGTTTGTATAGTGCTCCGTGAGAGGATGGAGGTAGAGCAGAAGGAAAAGAGAGCGAAAACAGGTTAAATGGAACAAAGATATCGTTGCAGTCCGGCAGAAACCGCTTATGGCCATATTCTAACTTTTTTTTTCTTCGTAAATTAACGCCCTACTTGATCATGCTACAGTGTCACACAAAGGTATCAAAAGCAGCAGATCTGCAAGCTCGAAGTGCGGCGCGAAGCGACGTGTTTTGAGCTTGCAGATCTTCTATTTTAGCTGTTTTTGAATTTGGATCCTGAAAAGTGACAGTTTTGGACATGTGAGGTTTCCACCCGACAGAGAAGATATATACAGATATAAAGATAGTGTATGTGAGCATAATTATGAATCATACTGTATGCAGGTGTGTACGTGTTTTTTGAAACATTTAGCATCATAGCATCTTCGTTGCTGTCGGGTGGAAGTGCGACGCAATTTGAGCTTGTAGATCGTCTATATTTGCTACTTTAGTGTGACACTGTAGTACGACGAGGTAGGACGTCAACTGTGGAAGACAAAAATGGAGATACGAGGTTTGTGCCCGACAGCAACGATATGCAGGTGAAGAAACAATGGCAGCATGATACTATTCATGTTTCCACATAATCCTCCTTGAACCTTTGGAACACTGCTGCAGAAAGCCGGGATAATCTCGTCAAATCCAGTGTGTGCTTGTGTGTCTGTGGCATGTCTGTGTGTGTCTGTGTGCTCATGTTTTTCTGGCATGTATGTGTATGCTTGTGCAAGTATATCTTTACTGTCGGGCAGTGGTGGAAAGTAACTAAGTACAAAGTACTCAAGTATTGTAGGCTACTTAACACTGCCTGAATTATTTATGGCCGTGTTTGCCCACTGCCAGAGTACTCAGGAGCCGAGATACAGAATTTTTAAGTTTTAAGTTAACAAGGAAGTGGATGGGAGTCTAGATCTTCATATCTCCTTGGTCTTTGGGTAAAAAAAAAAAAGTGGCAGTATTGGTAAACGGGAATAATTACGTTTATTACGTCAGTGGCAGTGAATGAGTTAAGTAAACTGTCGAGGTACTTTTACTTTACTGAAGTATTTCCAATTTTTGATACTCTTACTTCTACTCACTATACATCTCAGAGTCAAATATTGTACTTTTACGCCACTACAATGATTTGAAAACTTTATTACTTACTTACAGTAGACTCAGATTATTATTACAAAACATACATTAACCACTTCAGCCCAATTTAAACTTCGGCTATTTGAAAATAGCCGATCTACAAGCTCACAATGGGACGCATTGTGAGCTTGTAGATCTGCTATTTTTACACATGTTATACGTTTGAAAACTTGTGAAATTGGACATTCTGCATAATGAGTACTTTCTACTTTTGGTACTTTAAGTACATTTTACCAATACTTTTGTACTTTTACTCAAGTACATTTTGAATTCAGGGACTTTTACTTGTAACAGACTATTTCTTACAATAAGTGCATTCAACATAGGTAGGGAACGAAACTACTAATCACCAGAAGTCCAAAGTGCATTTTCTACTAAAACAACTCTTTAAGGGCGCTTTCACACTATGGTCCCGGGTGCGCACCCCGGACCACATGGCAGATGTTGTGGTAGTGTGAACGTAGCGAACCGTTCCCCGTAACGCATCACCGTACCGTACCCGAAACCACCTTGGGAGGTAGTCTCGGGTACGATTGCTGCGGAGTCGGGAACGGAACGCGGCAGTGTGAATCCATCCGTACCAAGAGAAGGAAGTGGACTGCTAATCATATATCATTTATATATTTTTTATAATGACACATTATTTTAGCTGGGTTATACCTTCTCATAGTTCTACTTGAATGTTGACAAGAAATAATAATCCCGCTAGCGTTTGAGTAGCGCGAACCGTGAAAAATAATAAACAAAAAACACATGTGTGGCGAACGTATTTATAAGGATAAATACACCAAGGATTAGTCCGTGACGTCATACCAAGGATGCGTCCGTGACGCCAATATCATATTAACAGACGACGTTACATTTCGAGGTTTCAAAGACCAGTGCACACACTGCTTTGGTTGTGTATTGTTGATCTGTTGTTATTATAACTCAAGACAACGTCAGGAACACAGTCAAACTTTATTATTCACTCTAGAGTGACTTTTCTTCTGTGAATGACATTCTATCTCCCAAAGCCCCATAGTCCACAGCGCCCCCATGAGGCACATATTTACCATTACTGTTAAATGAAATGGTCTCGAGTCTTGGCCAGTGTGAATGCTGGCCAGCCAAGCGTACTCGGAAACGGTTTGATTCAAACGGATCCAGTGTGAAGCCGCCCTGAGTCTCCTACCGGAAATACACCCGGTCATCAAATTATTGGCTTGGGAATGCGACAAAATCTAAAAAATCTCAATCTTCAATGCTTCATGGGGTGTATAATTGATAGAAAATAAGTAATTATTTGGGTGAACTATTCCTTTAACCCCCTCAAAAATACAAGGTTGCCACCCGACAGCAACAATATACAGTATGTGGTCGTGTTTCTTTCTATATCTATAATGGTGCGTGTGTGCATGCAGCAGCATACTGTTCACCCACGGACTTCACTCTGACTCTGATGAGCTCGGTTCACAGAAAGGCCATGAACCCTCTGTCAGTTCGTTGACATCTTAGCAGCCGCTGGCATTTGTGCGTCGGTTGGTGCCATTCACTACTTTTTTTCTGTATACACTTTGATCTGCCATGGTTCAGCAGCGGGCTTTATAGTCATTAGCCACATGAACCCTTGGCGTCCATTTTCTGGCATAATAGGCAAACATTCGGGGGGGGGGGGGGGAATAGCCGGTCTACAAGCTCACAATGTGTCGCAGTACTTCTCATACTTTTTATTTTCTAAGACACCCCCTCCCCCCAGTTTCGTAAGCATTATGCTTTTCGATGCTTTTTTCTCTCTCTTTTCCCTATTTGGTGTGTTCCTGTGAATTCTATCGTGTGTGTGTGTGTGTGTGTGTGTGAGATGGAGGATGAGAGTCGGAGAGAAAGAAAGAGGTCGAATATCCCCACAAGTATAGTAGAATTTGGGAGGATAATTCTCCTGGCCCTTACAAAATAAATGGTTGTAATTTGGGGTGTTAGGTTTACAATTAGCGAAAGATTCTGGCTGGGGTTATGATTAGGTATTTAGACTTTTAGAGCTTAGGTTTAGGATTACATTTACGCCTGATTAATCTATACTGCTCTACTCCATATCTCTTTGCCAAAAATCTACAAGCTGACACTGACATTGCGTCATCTTGTACAGTAGTTCGCTTTTCTTTTTTGCTGATGTTTCCCCCAGAATATGGATGCTGGGGTTCAAAAGGTTGATAGATTGAGCAAAACAGCACTGGGAGCTCTACCTGTGGGAGATCCCCTTCGCCCCCCACTCCACACTACACCCCTGGATTCAGGAGTCCCGAGTTGGTGTTGGCTAGACCGCACTCTCGCATCGCATTGCACATTACTGTTTTCATATTAATGTTATCAATGTAATAGTGGTGTTTTGGTAATTATTTTATTACATTACTTGCAATATCCTCACGGCCCACCAGTGGGGCCCCGGCCCAAAGGCTGGTAATCGCTGATCATCCCTCATCTAAATTATTATAATGTATTATGTTTCATTAAAGTGCACTCTTGATCCGTTCTCAGCTGAGCTGGGATCCTCTGTTCAGCATGTCGGGTAGAAACCTTGTATGTCCAAAACCGTTCCTTTTTATATTATGAAAACTTGAAAGAAATTATGAAAATAAGCTCACAACCTGTTGCGTTGTGAGCTTGTAGATCTGCTATATTCACTACTTTTGTGGGACACTCTTGTATGATGAAGTTAATAAAAAAATGTCAAAGTGAAAAATGAAGATACCAGGTTTCCGCCCGCCAGCGATGCTATGTTATCGCGCTTCAGTGTGAAGACAATAGATTTGCTTCAGTGATTCCGCTCTCACTGCCTCAGAGAAGGTTTTAATCAGTTTTTAATCTCGTGCTGTGGTTACATGCGGTTCCCATGTAATTAGTGTCACGAATAATGTCGTTAGCCTACTATATTCTGTTCGGTTCTCCTGGTGACCAAATTAAGTGGTGGAAGAAGTATTTATTGTACTTAAAAGGGACCACTTTCAACCTATCTCTTCATATAATTGCTCCTCACTAATGTTGTTATAATGGTACCATTCAGGGGTGTTTCTAGACATTGGCAACCTAGGCAGTTGCGTAGTGCGCCACCTGCTTTTTTTTGTTGTTGTTTGGGGGTGTGCGATTCTCTACAGACAACACTGTCTCACTCCCCAAAAGGCATATTGTGACTTAGTGACCAAATGTCAACATGTGCCTTGAAGGGGGGGGGGGGCAAATAAGGCACATTTTGACTTTTAGGGACTTCCGCATTAACTAATGCGGAAATCCAGTTCTCAGGGTTTTTGACGATCCGACAACAAGACTGTTAATACGCCATCCCAAGCGGACTTGAGCCACGGGAGGCACCGCCGAGCGAGCTAAAGCGAGCGAGTCGCCGTGCTGACCGTTGCGAAGTCAGCTTGAGATGACTCGGCGGCGTCCGAGTTCTGTCCCGGACAGAATCGTAAATAACATATTCAGGTCTTGACGTTTGGTCAAGACCTGATTTAAAGATGTTTAAATAAATTAGAATCTGTAGCTATTCTTATTCTACAATAGGCTATAAGTGATTCCTCAGTCATGTACTCTAGGATGTTAAAGCTACAATCCGTAAGTTTTATATTTTCTACGTGCATATACTGTACGTTTCTATGTGCGTACGCACATGCACATTCCCGGGCTGATCATCAGTCTAGTCATGTCTGGAATGACAAAGCAATTCCTCATCCTTGAATTAGTGGTGATTGCTTCTGCTTGGATATATTAATTTGGCTAATTCTTTCTCCAGTTCTCTCTCTCTCTCAAGCTTGGTCAACTCTTTCTCTCTCTCTACCATCTGACTCTCTCTTTCTCTGCCATCTCTGTCTCTCTGTGCCATCTCTCTCTCTCTCTCTCTCTGCCACCCCCCTCTCTTTCTGTGCTATCTCATTTCTGTTTTGCTGTGTGTGTCTCTCTCCCTCATGAGTCAGAAGTCATGCTGCGTTCCCGAGTCGTGCGTCCCTCGTTCTCTGTGTCTCATTAGAGCGTGTAACGGATAGTTGGTAGCGCACGCTTTCAGCATATGTTTATATGACACTTCAAACCTCAGTGGAAGCCAAGACACTCAATAACGATCTCTTTCTTTCTTTTTCCGCACCATGCTATGCTATAGGGCTGGATCATATGACTTCAAATCAGTATTATGATTATTTAAAACCTTTTCCACGATTATCATTAATGAATGTCCCCCCCATATGTTTTTTTTTAAATAAAATGCTTTACACACACACACACACACACACACACACACACACACACACACACACACACACACACACACACACACACACACACACACACACACACACACACACACACACACACACACACACACACACACACATACATACCCTTGCACTTGCACCGCTATCA
>NC_137625.1:40295916-40402416 GCF_963280865.1 Gymnoscopelus braueri | reverse complement strand
CTATCACAATAAAAACTAGACAATTTCATTACCTTACAGAATATATTGTTTACAGTTTCCTTTCCAAGTAATGGTCTCACAGGCATAGCGTTCATGTATGGTTCCCAGAGCTGGATAAAATCACTCTGCTTGCCCCTAACTAAATTTATGTATGTTTTCCAGACCGATACAGTTCATGAGCTCCCTTTGCCACATCTTTAATGTTGGAGTGTCAGTGTTTTTTCAACATAGGGCAACAACTCCCCTGGCTTGAAGAAGTCCACAGTCCAATATTTTAGTCTGGTTTGCTGTCTGTATAAAGCTATATTCCAAGCACACAGACTTGTGTACGGCACTTGGAGGAACTGTAGTTTTAAAACTTTGTGATTTGAAAACATTTTATGACCTCTTTCCAAAATATTTGCACCTTTGGGCATTCCCACAGAAAATGAAATAAAGTACCTTTCTCAACTAAACATTTAGTACATGACTAATGAATGATTTTTTTAAAACAGTGAAATGAGCAGATCTACAAGCTCACAAGTTTGTAGATCGGCTTTATTCACTGTTTTTGTACATCATCATTGTAGTATCGATTCATTAAATTTACCCTTCAAAAACCTTGATGAATCGATTAGCCTACACGCGCAAGATTCAAATCAGTTATTGGTTCTAAATATGTTTTGATACATTTTCAATGCATTGCCCAGCCCCACTATGCTGTGAGCATAATTGTGTCTATGAAATTATCTTGAAAAATTGTAATCAAAATTTCTTTTGAAATAACAATTACAAATAAATGTGAAAAAATGTAGTTCTTTTTACTTGTGCGACCCAAAAATGGGTCCCAACCCACTGTTTGGGAAACACAGCTTTAAAAGGCTGCATGGTTGCAGGAAGAACCATCACCTACATTTTATTTAGTGAATGGTTCGCCACGTTCTTCATGTGGCTCTAGAAAACCTTTCATTGTCAGAGTTCTTTGAGGAACCCATGGGCGGCAAGGATCCGGTTTTGACACACACACACACACACACACACACACACACACACACACACACACACACACACACACACACACACACACACGCGCGCGCGTACAGGATTATTAGAGTATATACATGAAAGCAATGCATCATATCCCTACCTCCCCCAGATAGTCTGTTGGGAGGCAATTGGAATTCTATAGCAGTAGCAGTAGACACAGAATCTGTAATTACTTTTTTTTTTCAGAGCTAAAAATCATTTCCTGAACCACTCGGGCACGGATGACAAATATTAATGAGAAGGCTCATCATCCAATCTCTGCACCAGAAAATTTGCTGGGAGGTACAATGAAGCCAAAGTAAATACAGCTATGTAGCTATATTTGTAACCTCTATTAACCATGCATGTAATAATAGTCCATTGTCCATTGTAGTGACCGGCTGGGGCATGTACAGGTACTGTAGGCCTGTCACAATTGTTACATAATCTCCTAATCGTTTAATGTTGTTTTCAAACGTTTTTTTTTTTTTGGAAAGCTCAAAACTCGTAACGATGTGACGCGCTTTGAGCTTGTAGATCGGCTATTTCCACTATTTGTGTTTTGTTTTATTTATTTTAAGTATAAAGTTAATAAAATGTGTCATATCTGCCCTGTGCACCTTTTGTTTACACAATTAAATCGTTAACCCGCAATTATTTGAGCGACAATGAATCGTCAAGTAAAAATGTATAATTATGATAGCCCTATGTACAGGAGGAGGGAAGGGTACCTGGGGCAGGGCTACGTACAGGAGGAGGGAAGGTAACCGGAATGCTCGCCCCAAAACACACTCGCCCCCATTTTTCCGGCAGACCGCTCGCCCCTCAGCGGTTCTTGTATTTACGGGGCCAGAGCTCAGCTCTGGACCAGTTTTAAGATTGGCAGTATTCTGTTTCTGCCACTTTTCGCAGTTCTGGCTGAACCGTGCATACGCTTTTTTATGAAACTTGGCCATATGGTAGATGGTCATGAAAAACTATCAAGAAATAATTCTCACAATCTTTCGTCAAAAGGTGGCGCTATAGCAAAATGCCAACTTTGAACAGGTACAACTCTTGCCCTGTTTGACCTACAGCCATGAAACTTCAATATACATATGCGTCTACTCATGATCAACAACTTTCACACTCTGACTTTTGACCTCTGACCTTTAGATCTCCCACCATTTTGAATTATATGAAAAACAGTTAAAACCTATCTCCTCCTGGGATTTTTGAGTAATCTGCACGAAACGTTTTACACATGAAATTTGGACCTATGCCGACAAACAAGCAGCAAAGATTTTCCATAAGTGAAAAAATGAAGCTTTAATGATACAATGAATATTGCAGTTTTATGACAATTATTCATCTGCCCCTAACACATACATGCAGACTCACATTTCTTTGAAACTTTGCGGTAATGTTGAGGGTCATTCCAAATATCACTGAAACCAATCTTACTCCAATTGGTCAAAGGGGGGCGCTATAGCGATTTTTTGAAAATGCAAACTTTAAACAGGCAAAAGTCATGCCTCGTTTGGCCGACAGCCATTAAACCTGCTTACACATGTGCCTTGACTCATGAGGAACACATGTATCACGTTGACCAGTAAGCTCCGCCCTTAGATTGTCCACAATTTTGAGCAGTTTGAAAAACACTTAAACCCAGGATTTTTCAGCTATTTGCGTGAAACTGTATCATCTGTGTGATCTCCTTTTTCACAGGTTCTTGTCTGTTGGTCCAATGGCTTCTCCCTTAAGCGAGTGCCTCACGACCACAAGATTGCCGGTTCAAGCCTCACTTGATGCAGACTCATTTAAGTTGAATTGCAAAAAACATGACTGTATCAATGAATACATGTGCAAACGGTAAAGTTAACATGAAATGCTTATTTGAGACTATGTTTTTTCAATGTATGACGTACTTCATTGTGAAAATAGCCGATCTACAATCTCACAACTTTTCAGATAGCAACGTTTTGTGAGCTGGTAGATCGGCTGCTTTCACTGGTTCACTTTTATCTTCAACAGACAACCTCAGCCTGGACAAAGCTATAGCACTATAGGTAGTGTTGCAGCCTGTCAATCCGAAGATTGAGGGTTTGATTCCTGTTAATGGCAATAGGTTGAGACGTCCAATCAATCCATTCTGCTTCCATCTCTCTCTCTCTTCAATCTATTCCGTTTCCATGTCTCTCTCTCCGCCCTTAGATTATCCGCAATTTTAAGCAGTTTGAAAAACACTTAAAGGAGCATTTCACCCCTGGAAGAAGTTTTCGGTCTTTTAATGAAGTTTAGGAGTCAAGAAACAAGATCCTGTTTTTTTTTGTGTGAATAATCTGTGTTTTTAGATATCTAGTAATCTCCGCATTCTTCGTGACGTTATTTGCGTCATGAGAGATATGTCTCATTCCTTTCCGCACTACATGTTGTCTTGACGCGTCTCAGTCAGACCAGCTCCAAACGACAGCCCCCGTAACACTTTGTTCAACCTTCTTTCGCCACTCGGCCACTCCCATTAGCTGCGGCCAGCGGGCAACCCCCCTTGCAGAGTGAGGCATTACTTTACCTGAGTTATCTTCTGATAGTTGTACTTGAATGTTGACATGAAATAATAATCCTGTGTAGTGTTTCATAAGCGCAAGCTTGAAAAAAAAATACAGCGTGGAGTGGCAGCGCTGGTAAACAAACACCGTCGCAAAGGCTAGGATCATAATACCAAGGATTCGACAGTGATGTCAATACTATGCGACACGGAAGTAGAACAGCAGAAAGATACCAAGGATGTCCCAGTGATATGACATCACTAACGAATCCTTGGACATATATGTAACTAGATGAACGTGTGCGAGTACAGCCAGTGTTGCCAGATATTGTGAGAGAAATAAGCAGCCAGGTCTATGAAAACAAGCCCAAAAGAAGATAACTAGGCCAAGAGCACTTTACCTAGACATGGGATATTATATATTTGAAAATTGCCGATCTACAAGCTCACAACGCTTCGCGACCCATTGTGAGCTTGTAGATCTGCTATTTACAAAAAAAATCTTGAGGGGGAAAAAGTGCAAAATGTGGATTTTTTTTTTTTTCATTTACTTTTTATTGGATTTTTCAGAACATGAAAACAAACATACACAAAAAAAGAAAAGACTAGCACATTACTAACAAACAAACCGAACATACAAAACATACAAATACAAACATATAAGGGGAAATGTGGAATATTTTTGACACATATTTGTTAGGGGCTCCCTGGCACAAATTATAATTTCAGATGGGGGTCTGTGGAAAAATACATGAACATGTTTGAGAACCACTGGTTTAAACAACAATCAAAACATTTGGAAACAAGCCCAAATATCAACTACATTTTAGAAAGAAGCCGCTTATAATAAGCAGACATGGCGACACTGGCATGCTGTTTGGATGTTATTGTTGGAGATCACACCCACATGGAACCTCCCCTGCCACAAGGCACCAAATCATTATGGTCATTGTAGTAATGCAGCAGTCCAGTCAAACCCTAGTCAAACACACAGATTTCATTATTTTTCTGGCCATAGGGTGCAAATTTTAAATTGTGCTACTGTTATCTACTACAAATACTATTACCATTGAGTGATTGCAGTTTCTTCCAGGGGTGAAATGCTCCTTTAAACCCAGGATTTTTCATCTATTTGCGTGAAACTGTATCATCTGTCTGATCTCTTTTTTCACAGATTTTATCTGTTGGTCCACTAGCTTCTCCCTTAACACATCAGGTGCCAGCATTTTTTCATAACAACTTACGTTGGGTGCCAGCATTCTCCCCATTGACTGCGCTTTGCTGTTTAAAGCTCTAGACTCCACGAGGAGCAAATCCATGTAAAAAAAAACATCCATTCATGTTGCGCGATGACCCTGGCTACAGCCTGGAACGATAACATTTCACTCGCGAGTTACAATGGGGGGGGATCGCGCATCGCGCATGACCGGTTTTCCCCACCGGAAACAGATTCGGAGATATAGGTGTTTTAAAGAAGGAAATAGACAGGAAGTGGATGGCAGCCATGTTTTTTTTCCCGGTGATCTATCTGGCCTATCCTTCTCAAGATCACAATGGGTACTCCCAGAGCTGCTCTAGCCCCGCCCGTGTGGAGAAAAACGAAAAAAACAAAAAGACATATTTCACGGTCTGGACCGTGTTCGGCACCGGACCGCTACTCTGCGCAAACACGGTTCAGACCGTGTTTGGCACCCGATGTGTTAAGTGAGTGCCACGCGACCGCAAGGTTACCGGTTCAATCCTCACTTGATGCAGACTCATTTAAGTTGAATTGCAAAAAACATGACTGTATCAATGAATACATGTGCAAATGGTAAAGATTACATGAAATGCTTATTTAAGAGTATGTTTTTTCAATGTATGACGTAATTCATTGTGAAAATAGCCGATCTACAATCTCACAACTTTTCAGATAGCAACGTTTTGTGAGCTTGTAGATCGGCTGCTTTCACTGGTTTCGGTTTTGAGGAGACATACAATTTCTCTATCGGTAAATGGTTTGTGAACGGGTGATCTTAGTGTTAGTGTTAGTGTGAATTCTTTTTTCACTGGTTCTGGTCTGTTGGTCCAATGGCGTTTCGCTTCAGCATCAGCCTCTGGATCGCAGGGTCGCCGGTTCAAGCATCACCTCTTGCTGGCTACTTTTCATGACTGTATCAATTAATGCATGTACAACTGTTAAAGGTAACATGAAATGCTTCTTGGAGAGAGTATGTTTTTACAATGTATGACAAACTTCATTGTGAAAATAGCCAATCTACAATCTCACAACTTTTCAGATAGCAACGTGTTTCTGAGCTTGTAGATCGGCTGCTTTCACTGGTTCACTTTTATCTTCAACAGACAACCTCAGCCTGGACAAAGCTATAGCACTATAGGTAATGTTGCAGCCCGTCAATCCGAAGGTTGAGGGTTCGATTCCTGTTAATGGCAATAGGTTGACACGTCCAATCAATCCATTCTGCTTCCATCCTTCTCTCTCTTCAATCTATTGTTTCCATGTCTCTCTCTCTTCAATCTATTCCTTTTCCATGTCTCTCTCTCCGCCCTTAGATTGTCCGCAATTTTGAGCAGTTTGAAAAACACTTAAACCCAGGATTTTTGGGCAGTGAAACCACCCCTATACGTGAGGTTTGGATATTTGTACAACAAATCCTGCGCTGTGATTGGCCAAAAATTTACCCCGCCTAACCCTGCACCGTGATTGGCCAATCACAGTCTATTCAGGACTGTGATTGGCCAGTGTCACATGACACATGTGCATAGCCCTATATAAGAAACCATAACTTTAAAAAAACCATACATTTGTTTTTTTTAAGTTATGGTTTCTTCCATCATAAAGAGTGTTTCAATAAATGTATTTATTTTTTGTACATGATTGGTTGACTCCATTCAGTATTGTGATTAGCTAGCAAGACACCGCCCACACTCTCTCTTCAATCTATTCCGTTTCCATGGCTCTTTCGCTCTCTCTCTCTCTTCAATCTATTCCGTTTCCATGTCTCTCTCTCTCTTTCTCTTCAATCTATTCCGTTTATCTCTCTCTCTCTCTCTCTCTCTCTCTCTCTCTCTCTCTCTCTCTCTCTCTCTCTCTCTCTCTCTCTCTCTCTCTCTCTCTCTCTGCCTCTCTCTCAATGCCTCTCTCTCTCTCTGCCTCTCTCTCACTGCCTCTCTTACTCTCTCTCTCTCTCTCTCTCTCTCTCTCTCTTCTCTCTCTCTCTCTCTCTCTCTCTCTCTCTCTCTCTCTCTCTCTCTCTCTCTCTCTCTCTCTCTCATCATCATGTAGATCAGCTACTTTCACTGGTTTCTGTTCCGAGGAGACGTACAATTTCGGTAGATGGTTAGGGAACCAGTGATCTAGAGTAGTCAGCAAAACAGAGGCCTGGTCCATCAGGGACGGAAAGACTTATATATATCAACAGACACTACCAGGGTTATCATATCTATAGCTCAATGAGAAGAAAGGCAGCCCATGAGTCCGGAGGTCACTGGTTCGATCCCTGTCCCCGACGATGTGCTGAGGTGATCATGATTTGGCATTCTTGGGTTTACACATAGTGTTTCTTGAGGATAGGCTTAGGCGTTGTTTTACTGAGGTTAGGGTTAGTGAGGGTTTAAAATGCTCATTTGTTAATTTCATGGTCTTCTTTCTCTCAAGTTCATTCTTCTATGTTTCTATGGCTTATTGTGCATATTACTTATCATTGCTTCTTTCTTTATTCTTTCTGCATTCCCTGGCCCCGCTTATCGCTGCTTGCAGCTATTTTCTTGTATTTGTTTTACTGAGGATAAGGTTAGGGTTAGAGTTTTACTGAGGTTACGTTTAGGAATGAGGTTAGGTTTAGGCATAGTTTAATGTGGTTAGTTTTAGAAATACCAGGTGGCGACAGTTCCAAGGTCCCTGGATTTGTTTTGTGTTTTGGGGCGAGTGTTCTTGTATTTGAATGTTAATTTTGGCAGCCGGGGCAGAAAAAAACAAACAAAAAAAACAATGGCAGATTGTCTAATTTAAGCCAAATGCATCTGTTATTTTGCTGACCCCTTTTCTGTTGCACAGGGTTATCAAATTGCTAGCTTGTGGGATGATTTGGGGAAGGAAAAATAGAAATGTATAAAGAGAGAAATGTTTACATCCAGTTATTATCTATGTGTGTCGCTCAACCTCCTTGCCGCTGCTGCGCTGGCAAAGCTGTTTTTGTGGAGACAGCATGCATGTAGCTGCTGGCCTCTCTCTGTGTGCAAGCACCTACAGTATACAGCACCATTCGGTCACCGGTCCATCTTATATGATTAATCCCATTAACCCTGGTGTCCCTATTTTGGGCATGTCTTTATAGGCGAAAGAATTCTAAAAGATTACAAAAATAATGTAAAATACTAGACCGGTGCCAGCCTGCTCGGGGACCACGCAAGTCGGAAACGATGCAAGTCGGGAATGATGCAAGTTCGGACTGCATTCACCGCCCAGCACATGGTTATGCAATACCCGTTGTACCCATTTCAAGATTCAAGAAGTTTTGTCACTGACTTATACAGGTACATTCAACGAAATATTGTTGGGACTTGTCACCGCAGATTGTGCTATACTTACTGTACAAAATATATTGAAGCAAGAAAATTAAAAAATGGAATAGAATGACAATAATAAAAACATAATATACAGTGATAAGGTTATAGGCTAATACTTAGGGACTTCTCATCAGGCACAGTAACTTAAAAGCAACTTAGCATTGTTTCCTTGTGCAGTCATCTTCAGATCAAAAACGGCAATGTTCACCCAAATGTGCAAATGTGACCATGTGGAGGTGTACAAAGCAACAGGATCAATCAATGTGCAAAGAAGTGTGAGCTTGTAGATGGGCTATTTATATATATATATATATATATATATATATATATATATATATATATATATATATATATATATATATAAAAATTATTATTATTTTTAAACATTTTGAAAATAAAATGATAAATATTTTGGCCATAGTACACTATTTATTTTGAGTATTGGTCATTATCAGTCATTTCTTTACATATTGAAGTTATTTGTCATACCTGCCCCTTGCAATCTTTCTTTACAAAGCCTAAAAGCCAAATGCTTATGTTCCAACATTCAATGAAAAAACACACTTAAAAAATGTCATGATCGTGACAGCACCAGCTATCACGACTGCCAGTTTCTCAGTGATCCGTGTGTTTACTGCCGCCCACAGTGCTGTGCCCTTGGTACAAGCATGCTTTGCTATTATGTGGGTGGATGCAGGTTATTTCTCCTCGCCTCTAAAACATTGAATCAGCCTGTCAGTCAGCAGACTGACATCAGAATCAACTTCATTGTCACAACACAGGTTTGCAGGTGTAAAGTAGTGGGTGAATTGTGTTACCCACTTTGAGAACCGTTGCCTCAATAGACAGTATTATTCAACATGCATAACAAAAACAAGTAATAATCATGTTCATGTCTAGCCTATATGGGAAGAATGAACATTCATTTGAAGTACAGTATGAAAATGTCAACATTAGTTAATGAGTACAATGTGACCATTTCCAAATTAATTGATATCAGACACAACCAACCATGCCAATGATTGGTTTATGGAATGCGTCTTTGCATCTCCTAATCGAAGTGAGTAAACACATTAATTATTTTGTTTACGGAGGTTTGTATTGTTATTTATTCATCAACTAATTTCTGCTATAATCTGTATTAAAATGTATTTTATTTTTTGTCATACATCTGTGACACAATTAAATGAACTCCCAACAGACAGGCAGCTGTCCAGTGTATGCACAGCTGCTCATAAAAACCATTAGATCATAGTGCCTTGCTCTGGGGCACAGTCACATTATACTAGTTGAGAGTAGGGACACCACTCCCTGCCTAGAATTCCCCAGTTCTGTCATAAATCAGCTTTAGTTTTTTTAAAGGGATTATTCTCTAAACATATTTGCTTTCTGTTGGGTAGTGCATTGGAGAGATGCCATGAGGGGATGACAAGACATACATTTATTGATCTGGATTCGAACCCAGGGTGTCAACGATCATGAGTCATGCTAACTGCTTGAGCTAAAGCTGCTTTAAAAAAACACATCCAAGTTCCCTGTGTGCCATCGAAATAAAAGGCCTGATATGCTGAACCGTAGCACAGAACATTACAAGATGAAAAATGACATCTTCGATCAGTTTGTCTAGACAAGCGCCAGACTGGATCTGCATTAGGGGAATTCTGGCACAAATCGTTGCGGTCGGGCAGAAAGCTTGTATCTCCAGACCATAATTCATATTTTTTGGTAAATTAATGACGAAGAATGTACGGTAGCCTAATAAAAATGCAGCGTGTCACAATGTGTCGCATCGCAACACGTGAGCTTGTAGATCTGCTATTTTGAAAAAATAAAGTGGTTAAGTGCGTCTGTGGGTTTTATAAACATTGAACCAATTAAAATTACGGGCTTGTAACTAAATAAAAACCTACAATGGATCCAATGGAACAGAGGTTCTTTCTTCCATTTCCTGAGAAGTAATGGTTTTGGACATACAAGGTTTCTGACTGACAGCGACAAAATGCAATCCACAAGGAATGAATGATGACATTCTTGAGAGTGCTGCTCTTTACCAAGAGATAGACAGTGCAACTCAAAAAGCTACATTTCAAGTCAATGACCCACAGTGACACACCGATCGAACAGAGAGACGGCCTCTCTCTATATTTCCATTTGGTCTACTCCAATGGTTCACAACCTTTTCTGGTTCTGGGCCCACTGGTTCGTGGGCCGCGCGCATTTCCAGAGCATGTCTATTTTAATGATCAATTAATCGATTGTGTTCTGGCTTGGATCAATGGAACTAATATAGCATACTCTTAAGTTCTTATTTTCAGTATCACAATGACTCAAGTATTTTTAACCCAAGAACACTAACGTAGGGTTATTTTCACCCACACAATTATGGTTAAGTGATTTTCATTGTGTTGCTGATGTCTGAGGTGGGTGGGTCCTTGGGTACCGTCAGGCTGCTCAGTGACATCATTGAAGGTAGGCTTGTTTCTCTGCCCCCATCCCAGGTTTTTGGGTGATTTTCACCCGACATTAGTGATAGAGATTAAAAACATCGAATGGGCTCTCCCACAGTTGTCAGTCATGTAGGGAGACTGTGCCTTCACTGGACAAGGCTCACATGTCCCAAGAATGGGTGGACCAAAGAAGTTCCCAGCTCCATTATTTATTTATTTAAGGAATTCTTTTTTTTAACAATTCACACATTTTTCACAGATTTTGCCTACATGAGGTCTTATTTTGGTATTGCTTTTTTATAAGATTTTATATTGAAACTTTGAAGAAGAGTACCTCAATTTGCCATGTATTGTTGTACTTTAATATATTTTGATGAGACATATTTTTTGTGGAATATATATAGTGTGGTAATATTCAACGTTGGTGTTCTAGAAAAACATACCATGACATTTTGTATATATATTTTTTAATCATGTTATATTATCAATAAAATCGTAGTGTTTTGACAATTGTTTGGGGGCCCACTTGCAATATCCTCACTGCCCACCAGTGGGCCCAAGTCCAGACCAGACGTCGGAAATAGCTGGTCTACTCCGAAAATAAAGTTTGTAAGGATATATTTTTCATTCTGTGTTCTGTGCAGTGTTTGATATCACTGTCTACGTTGTGGACTAAGTTGTAGATACTCAGATACTCAGTTCTCGCTGAAGTCTACATTAAATGAAAAAGGCGGCCAGTCAGTGTAAGTTAGTACTTTTCAAGTGTCAGTGCTCCCTGTCGGGTTGGTTATGTTGCTGTCCACAGCTCCTTAACAGTCTGAAAGGCTTCTGGAGAGTTTATGCTGCCTTTCTCTGAGTTACGTAAATGTACGTGCCTCAAGGTGTCATCATTCATAAGGAGTGTACAAGTATTTTAACTTGACAAAAAACGAACAAAAAAATTACAAAAAACTAAAACATTTCAATGAAAGGAAATTGACAGCAGGGAGAGGAAATGTTTCCAAATATGCCTCCGTTTCGAAAATAGCTCATCTGCTAGCTCACAACGCGTCCCAATGCGGTGTTTAGTGAGCTTGTAGAGCGGCTAGTTTTTGAAAAGCCGAAGGGCTTAAGTGGTTAATGTATGTCTTGAAATAATAATCTAAATCTGCAAAGTAAATAGTAACTATTACAGCTGTCAAATAATTGTATTGGAGTAAAACGTACAATATATGACTCTGAGGCGTAGTGGAGTAGAAGTAGCCTATAAACTATAAAAAAAAGAGAGGGGAGGATAATGAGAAGTACACACTTGTGTGTGTGCATACTGTATCCATACGCCTGTATACGGTACATTATGCAGCAAGCTTACATAATTAAGGCCCACCCAATCACACATGCACAAACCAGTGTTTTTTTTAAAAAGGCCTACATTATTCTCTTTGCGTTTAACCTACCTACTGAACAGTTGACGTTGGCAGATTGCTTGTTGTGTGTTCTTAAAGCGATGTACGTCAACAGTGTCTGTTAACGATAAGATGCACGCATGCACACTCGCACAGTTGAGGAAATGAGGTGCCCCTTATTGTAATGCATGTATCCAAACATTGATCTGCCATACTAGACTTGAGGAAGAATACAGTGGTGGAAGAAGTACACAACTTAAGTAAAAGTGTCAATAACCACAATATGAAAATAAAAGGTCTGTATTCAAAATTGTATTGAGTAAAAGTACAAAAGTATTGGCATCAAAATACTTACAGTGCCAAAGTAAAAGTACTAAAATTTTTCAAAATATGCCGCCGTATTGAAAAATCTGCTAGCATACAGTACAACGCGTCCCAATGCAATGTTTTGTGAGATTGTAGAGCGGCTATTTTTGAATAGCCGAAGGGCTTAAGTGGTTTATGTATGTCTTTAAATAATAATCTAAATCTAAATGTGCAAAGTAACTAGTAACTAAAGCTGTCACATAATTGTAGTGGAGTAAAACGTACAATATTTGACTCTGAGCCGTAGTGGAGTAGAAGTATAAACTATAAAAAAATGGAAACACCAAAGTAGGCCTAAATGTACCTTCCAAGGTCACACCAGACCACGTCAGCAGGGTACCACCCCCCTTTGTGCTACATAAGGAACTGCTGTGGCCCATCGCGTTATTCAAGATAAGTATGCGTTTTGTAATACTCAAATAACCGTAGTTAGGTTTGTAACCTATAGTTATTCATCATATTACTCACTCAATGTCTCGCTTATGGGAGACTTGATAAACGCCCATATTGTTCAGAAACGTATCTCGAAGTCCTGACCTGATATGGGGTTACCTTGTCTGGAACCCACACTGAGGACTGTGCAGTCACATCCAATCTATCAAATATGGCAAAGGTCAAGGGTGAAGACCAGCTTGCCGCTGCACAGATATCCTAAATAGTAATATAATAGCGCTTTAAAAAGGGCCCAGGATGTAGATATCCATCTAGTGCAGTGGTTCTCAACCTGTGGGTCAGGACCCCCAAGGGGTCCCCACCTGATTTTGGGGGGGCCCCAGATGACAGTGAAGTGACAATTTAAGGACTTTTAAGACCTTTTTAATACTTAAAAATATATATATAAGAAAGGCAAACATTTTGAAAATAGACGATCTACAAGCTCACAGCGCCTGGCGTTGCGAGGCGTTGTGAGCTTGTAGATCGGCTATTTTCACAATATTTATCTGTGGAACCAAGTCAAACTAAATGTAATGCATGCCTACAATTCCAAGTGCTTGTCAGGGTGGGGGTCCACAGTTCAAATAGGATTATTTTGGGGAGTCCCCAGTTCAAATATAATGATTTTGGGGGTCGTGGCCTGAGAAGGTTGAGAACCACGGATCTAGTGGAATGCGCGCGCAGCCCCTCCGGCAGAGTATGATAGTTGTATGGCCTCCACATCCTGTGGGAGAGCCTTTGTTTAGTTATTGGTTTTCCAGCATACTGCTCATACGGCCCATGAGAGAAATAACTGGTCCGACTTTCTCAGAAGTCTTAGACCTTTCAATTTTTGTAAGAGAATGCCACTTTTGGTGCTCCTGCGACACAAAAGGAGGAGGATGAAGCGCCTCCAATTTGACAGGAATGGTCCAAAAAAATAATAAAACAGAGCATACAGGAACACAAAAAAAAGTGAAGGAACTGACTTGACTATTATTCTATTTATATATAAGCTTGACTCCTTTGCTCATTTGACAAATCAATAACTGCATTTATTGATGATGCATCTTCGCTGTCGGTTGGAAAACTGTTGCTTGTCTGTGTGCGTGTATTAACTTGAAACCAAGGGTAGAGTTATGATCACATTAGGCCTCCACTGATTGTACAAGGGGGAGGCCGACCATTGAAGAGCAACAAGAATACCATTCAGTTTAGACTTGCGCGCACACACACACACACACACACACACACACACACACACACACACACACACACACACACACACACACACGAAAAACCACAGGGGATTGTGCATAATTCACACCAACTAATGATGGTAACAAATCAACGGTAGCAAGCGCTGAAAACAGAACAGTCACAAGTAGTAAAAATCACAGTTTCTTCTAATGTGCATAGAGGCAGAGGATGCCCCTCACGGGACTCCTGCCGTGGAGAGAATGAATTTGCTCACATTCAGAGATGGGGGTGAATCTGTCGTCTTTCTCCTCGTAAGTGTTGATTGATTGGAGATTGCCAATGTCTGCTATCTATGGAAAAAAGGTCAGGAAAAGATAATTTTACATTATTGTTTTATTATTATTATTAATTGATGTAATTAAATTATCATGTCTTTTTTTAGAGGAGAGAGATGGGGAATGACGTGCAGCAAAGGGACCCTAGTCGGTCCAGAATCCGAGTCGACTGCGCAAGCATTGATCCTTAATGTACTGTAGTGTTACCAGGTGAGCCACTGTGGCCCCCCCAAATTCTCTAATTTCTTATACAGTTTTTGTATGCATCAAAGACCGTACATTGCGTATTTACAAGCCAATCATAGATTTACATTTCAAGAGGCTTTAAGCATCTCAGGAGATTTGTCTCTGAAATGGCACATGCCAAATGAAAGTCGCAACCCTAGAGGATTTGGGCTTTTAGTGAGGGCAATGCAGCAGGAAAGGGAGGAACAAAAGGTTTACCGGTAGGAGCAGCAGGGATCACAGTCCTCAGTGAAAGGTTGTGAGCGGTGCTGATGGGATGTCAGGATGAGGGCCTTGGAGCATGGCTCGGCTTTGTGCAGATAATATTGCAGCTCTGAGGTATTGAATGCGGGCATCGAGGGCATTGGCTGTCTTTGTCACGAGGGTGATGCAAGACGGGCACAGGGCTGAGGAAATGGCAGAGTCTCTGGAGGTAATGATATCTCAGATTTATATAGCACTTTTCTAAGTACGCAAAGTCGCTTTACATGCGGGGAAAAAGAGAGAAATCAGATGGCATGCAATCAGTAGATGTTATCATGGCTAGGCCTAAGGGTAAAAGCAATAAAAAACTGGCGAGTGAGGGGTTAGGTGGGAAAAGCAATTTTGAAGAGATGGGTTTTGAGCATGGGACGGTGGGGGCTTCTTTGATGTGGTGGGGAGTGCATTCCGAAGGGAGTGGGTAGCAGTACAAATGCCCTGTCACCCCAGGTTCAGATCTTGGTCCATTATGATGATGGAGAGGTAGGGGCCAAGACAAATAATAGAAGAGCGAGACAGCCCAACTGACATTTTACTTCCCGTATCTGTGTGACGTAGGGGTCGCCCCTTTAGGATAGCAGAAGTAGGTTGGAGTCTGTTAATTCCAATGGGAGAAGTGAACCTGAACAAAGCATCTGAACGATTCTTCAGCTCCATGGTCACTAAACTAAATATTGGACCCATTCTTCGTAAGCTACACAATATTCTGAACATTCTGAATTTTAAAATTGATTCTTTGTTTTCGCGTAAGCCATTGAAGATCTTGGAGAGCTGGTGTGATGTGGCCAGTGGTGGGAAAAGGACTCTGATGAAGAAATACCACAATGTTAGTCCTGTATTCAGAATTTAACTTGAGTAAAAGTACAAAAGTATTGGCACCATAATATACTTAGTTCAAACTAAACATACTCAAATGTTTTACTTTTTTTTTTTACTACGCATCACGATTGTGAGCTTGTTGATCGGCTATTTTCAAATAGTTGAATTATGAAATGGGGCCTGAGTGATTAATGTATGTTTTATAATAATAATCTAAATCTGGAAAGTAACTATTACCTCAAATCTTTTTTTTTTGTGTGCGTTCGTGCGTGCGTGCGTTAAATGTGTGTGTTGGGGCCCCGAGTGGGGGGCAGGGGGGGGGGCGATAACGGGACCTGTACGAGCAAAAAGAGGGACACGCAGTGGACACACACAGCAGAGCACAGCGGTGTCAGATTTCACTTTGTTTAGATCTCATTCGGAGAGGACATGGGAAGCCATTGGCGAGCGGCCAGCCGATGAGGAGAAAGTGAGGACTGGGACTAGTTGCAGCGTCTGTTCATTGAAAGGGTTGGCAACAAAAAAATTAACTACTCAAGTAAAGCGAACATACCTCAAAAACAGTACATGAGTGAATGTGTTTGGTTACTTTCCACGACTGGATGTGGCCCCAGAAGAGGGTACTGGTGGTGAGTAGGCGAGCAGCTGAGTTCTGAACATACTGGAGTTTATTGACGTGGCAGGTTGTTTTACTTTTTACCTTTTCAATTCCAGTTTTTGTTTAATTAGTTTTAGGTAACTATTATAACTTTTGTAATGTGGAAGAAGGCTAAATCGTGACTCGATAATAATGCCTTGTACAGCACTCTGCCGGTCTGCCCTCCCACTGCACCTTGGAGTCAATGGAGAACCGTGAATCAAAAACGTTAGAATAGAATTAATCACCAGCGATTCCACTGGCAACTTGGGGGACAGACAAAAGCAGATGCTTCAGCAAATGAAATTCAGCACAACTTGTCAAGCAGTTTGCAGTCGATAAAGGGAATTTGAATTCTTGGACTGGGGGCTAAGAAGGAATTAAGCCGAGAGCTGAAATGTCCCTGGCACTGGAACAGATGTTTCTATTCAATTTATGTTAAGATGTAGAGCCTATTTTTTTGTTTGTTCATCTGCTTATGTTTACTCACGTGTTCCAGCACCAAACCAAAGTATTTGTTCCAGTATAAGTTCCAAGCATAGGGAATTACTTGGTATTCAAATTGTTGTCAAATTAGCATTGGAAATGCAATTGATCCAGATGAAGTAGAATGGGAAAAGTGAGGATGTAGTGTGGGCCTACACTCAACCACAGAAATACTGTACATCTGCGTGCTTGAGGTCCTTTTTTCCAGCTCAATTGACTTCCTATACTGTGCCTAGATCTTTTCCCACCTTATTAATCCCTATCAGGGCTGTCTCTCTCTTACACGCAGGCATACATGCAGAAACATACGCACCTCTAATACAACACAAACAACTAGTACACACACCTGCCTTCCCACACACAGCTAAATTATATGTGCAGTCACAGATTCATGGATACGCACGCACGCACGCACGCACGCACGCACGCACGCACGCACGCACGCACGCACGCACGCACGCACGCACATTTCAAAGCAATAGAAACTAGTCTATTCAATTAGGAAAGGTAATATTATGTGATTCCTAATTGCACACATACACTTACACAAAGCAATAGAAAGAGTATATTCAACTAGTAGAGATAAGGCCGCACTCACACATTAACGTGCAGCATGCGTCCGTCCCGTACACAACCATTCATTTCTCCCCCTCCCCCTCCATTTGCATTGCGCACGCACGCACACACGCACGCACGCACGCACGCACGCACGCGTACAGTGGTGTCCTGTGTCGATAGCCGATCTGTGAGCTTGTATATCGGCTATCGACGTGCGACACCGGCATGGAACAAAGTATAAATCAGGCTTCAAAATGCAATGTCGTCACCTTCTTAACCCATTAAGACCTGAGGCCGATTCCACGAATGCCTTCTAAATCAGTAGTTTGCGCACTTTGAGATGTTTCAAAACTTTTCAAAAATAGCAGATGTACAATTTCGCATGCCGCGCTGTGAGCCTTTACAGTACATTTGCTATTTTTTAATAGCCCACCAAAAATCGAAAATGACACAGATGCTTTCCCAGTTTTAATGGGTTGGGCTTAAAGGAGCACTTCACCCCTGGAAGAAGTTTTCGGTCTTTTAATGAAGTTTAGGAGTCAAGAAACAAGATCCTGGGTTTTTTTTGTGAATAATCTGTGTTTTTAGATATCTAGTAATCTTCGCAATATTCGTGACGTTATTTGCATCATGAGAGATTGGTCTCATTCCTTTCCGCACTACATGTCTCGGCGTGTCTCAGTCAGACCATCTCAAAAGACAGCCCCAATGGGGTGTCCGTAACACTTTGTTCAACCTTCTTTCGCCACTCGGCCACTCCCATTAGCTGCGGCCAGCGGCCCTTGCAGAGTGAGGTATTACTTTACCTGAGTTATCTTCTGATAGTTGTACTTGAATGTTGACATGAAATAATAATCCTGTGTAGTGTTTCATAAGCGCAAGCTTGAAAAAAAAAATACAGCGTGGAGTAGCAGCGCTGGTAAACAAACACCGTCACGAAAGGCTAGGATCATAATACCAAGGATGTGACAGTGATGTCAATACTATGCGACACGGAAGTGAAACTGCATGAAGATACTTATATGTCCCAGTGATATGACATCACTAACGAATCCTTGGACATAATATGTAACTAGTTGAACGTTTGCGAGGACAGCCAGTGTTGCCAGATATTGTGAGAGAAATAAGCAGCCAGGTCTATGAAAACAAGCCCAAAAGAAAAATAACTATGCCAAGAGCACTTTACCTAGACATGGGATATTATATATTTGAAAATTGCTGATCTACAAGCTCACAACGCTTCGCAACCCATTGTGAGCTTGTAGATCTGCTATTTACAAAAAAATCTTGAGGGGGAAAAAGTCCAAAATGTGGATTTTTTGCAAAATATTTTTATTTGCTTTTCAAAATGTGGAATATTTTTGACACATATTTGTTAGGGGCTCCCTGCCACAAATTATAATTTCAGATGGGGGTCTGTGGAAAAATACATGAACATGTTTGAGAACCACTGGTTTAAACAGCAATCAAAACATTTGGAAACAAGCCCAAATATCAACTACATTTTAGAAAGAAGCCGCTTATAATAAGCAGACATGGCGACACTGGCATGCTGTTTGAATGTTATTGTTGGAGATCACACCCACATGGAACCTCCCCTGCCACAAGGCACCAAAGCATTCTGGGAGTTGAAGTTATAGGCAGTGATACGCTGTGGTCCCCCTGTGGTCCCCCCTGTGGTCACCCCTGGAACTTCTTCCAGGGGTGAAGTGCTCCTTTAAGTCACATTTTCAAGTTTTCAAAGAACTGAATGCAAATAAAAATGCATCTACTTAAAATAATGGCCCAAAGTAATATAAAATATGATTATACATTTTATTAGATTTTTAAAAATATTTGTTTATATATATTTTTTATAAAACTGCTCAAAAAAAGTTCTGAAACTTAACTTCGGTCAATAATATCTCCCCTTTAATAATACCAATTGGTATTGTGTTTTATATCATTTTTATCGTTGATTAGTCACCTTTACAACGAGGTACAGCTTGTAAGGATCGGGCATTCGTGGAATGAGCAACACAGCTGAATGTGTGGGTAGCGCCTCCAAAAAATATGTCAAAATCAACCAATATGCTTCTGTTGACTATCACTCTTGTTTTGAGCAACCTGCCAGCACACACCTGCTGAGAGGTGTGTGCCAGTAGTCACAGGTGTGTGACTGCCTCACAGGTGAGTGACTGGCACCTGAACATGGGTTCTGCACCTTTGTTGAGTTGGAGTGTGTATGCTCCAAGCAGCAACACTGCCCCCATGGAAAGATGCCACGTTTGTCCCTTCAGGATGAGGCCTGTGCAATAGGGCAAGTGAAGCTGGTGTTCCGTTATCCAGAGTGACAGCATTATTTGGTGTCAGCCCTGGTACCATTTGCAAACTTAGGACCAAGTTCTGTGAGACTGGTGAAGTCAACAAGGAAGACAACAACCCAAGACCCCTTGCTTCACTGAGGAACCATAGATTTACAGGCCAGATTTGCACAACGGAACCGAAGACAGATCTCAAAGTTGCAGGGCCCATGCTCAGGTGCCAGTCACACCTGTGACTGGCACACACCTGCCTGCAAATGGTACCAGGGCTGACATCAAATAATGCGTAATCTGCGTAACGGAACACCAACTTCACTTGCCCTATTGCACAGGCCTTATCCTGAAGGGACAAACGTGGCATCTTTCCATGGGGGCAGTGTTGCTGCTTGGAGCGTACACACTCCAACTCAACAAAGGTGCAGAACCCATGTTCAGGTGCCAGTCACTCACCTGTGAGGCAGTCACACACCTGTGACTACTGGCACACACCTCTCAGCAGGTGTGTGCTGGCAGGTTGCTCAAAACAAGAGCGATTACCAACAGAAGCATATTGGGTGATTTTGGCAAATCTTTTGGAGGCGCTACCCGCACGTTTAACTGTGTTGCTCATTCCACGAATGCCCGATCCTTACAAGCCGTACCTCCTTGTAAAGGTGACTAATCAACGATAAAAATGATATAAAACACAATACCAATTGGTATTATTAAAGGGGAGATATAAATGACCGAAGTTAAGTTTCCAAACTTCTTTTGAGCAGTTTTTATATATATTTGTATTTTTTTTTTAAATGACGCAGGCCATTATTTGAAGAAGGTGATGATGTGATAGACATGAACAGATACTGACAGCAGAACACGGTCTGCTCTCATTTGGCTAGTGCTGAAAAGTCGAGGTCAGGCTTCTCAGAAAAGTGGTAGCGTGCTGATGTGAAGTGTACATATCTAATAGCTGAATGCCAAGTCTTGTGGGTGTAGCTCCAACTTCCTGAAAGGAAATCAATCCTCTTTACCTATGGTCTCAAAGGAATACCTTGACATTTAAAAAAATATGTATTTCTTAGGCCTATAAAGGCCCGATTATACATTACTTTGTGCGTCTGTGTAGCTGCGAGGGTCGACGGATGGTGGACGCATACGCGGTTCTGCACCTGCTACAGTTTGGTGTCTGTAGACGTGCATGTGCTCCACACAAGCGCACTACAAATCACCAATATTTCCACTTCTGCCTGCACACGTTTTCTTCGGTTAACCTCCCCTCAGCAGTCCATTTTGCTTTGCTAGCACATGTGCAGTCAGCTTATCTGTTTTGAGCTGGTGCCAAAATGTGTGTCATCCAGACCCTAGTGGACGCTTGCGGCTACCTGGTCGCAGAAAGTATAATTTGAACTTAATTCGTTTGGTCTTAACACATTCACTGCCAGGAATTAATTAATTAATTCATCCGCCACTAATCTTCTAATCTTACTAATCTTTCGAGACCCACAGAATTTATTTTTCAAAGAGGATGTATACATCAGATGTCTGGGGGTAAAGACGTGGGTCTGTTCTTTCATCCTGAAAATAAATGTTTTAACCGCGATCTTCCGTTCTTTAGTTATCGGCAGTTGAATATATAGCTTGTTTTCACCAAAAACTGAGATAAATGTATTTTTATTTTTTATTTTTTATTTATTTTAACATTAGATCGGACGGGCTGGAATTTGTTTAGATCACGTGATTTCCGGGTGTATTCTTTTCCGGGAGTTCTAGGATCAGTCACAGGTTGCGGAAGAGCGCCCTCTATCGTAATCACTGAAAACACCAAAATGTCTATGGAAGTCAATGGCAGTGAAGCGTTGGATTTGAAATGGCATCTATAGACGTCAATGGCAGTCAATGTATTACCTTTCTTATCACATAGTCTCAGCCAAACCTAAAATGTTATTATTGGCATTCCAGATAAATACCAGTGGGTTGTTGTTCTCTCCAAAAGGAGTTCATGAGCTAGCCATATGCGGGAATGTAAAAAGAAGGAAGTAAGTAAGAAGAAACAGTAAGTCATAATGATCTGACATTTACAAACTTTTGATTTAATAATTCACAAACATTTTATTCGTTTTGTCCTCCATCATTAATGATGTCCCCATTATGTTATTATATTTTTTTGTGAAAAACAAATTTTTCATTTTATTATTTAGCTTTCACTTTAAGCAGAGGGCAGGAATGCCATCATGGCCTGTTGTGATTTTAGCAAGTCTGCACAAGCATTTTGTGATCGCCTGTGGTGTAATTTCGGACACAACGTAAATATTATTAACAGACAAATCCTGTTTCTTGAATATCAATATTTAGATGCAGTCCTTCACCCAGTTTTGTTATATAAGGCTTATTGTGTGGGTTCCACTGTAATGTTTCTTTTGGGTATCACATTGTCCACATAGAACTTAACCCATTAAAACCGGGAAATAAAAGTATCTGTGTCATTTTAGATTTTAGCTATTCTAAAAAAATAGCTCATAGTGTGTCACTTCTGAGACTTTTGAGATGGGGTCTGCGGCCAAAAACATATAATTTTGGGGGTCCTTGACATGAAAACATTTGAGCACCACTGATATAGAAACATTGGGTTAATGTAGGCTGTAATTATCCCTGTTGCATCATCAATATCCAACTCTTGGAAAGTTTCCCCGTCTATGCTCGGTTCTCGTTATTCCAATGAATGGTTTTAGAGACAGGCTTGCTCCTTTCAAGGGGTGTGGGGATGAGATGAATTTCTCACTGCCTGTCAAAGAATCAAATTTAAAAATACTACCGTTGGTTTATAAAGAACTGAATGGTTCAGGGTCAAAATACATTACTGATCTTGTGGATATCATGAGCCATCCAGACCTCTCGGGTCATCTGGGAAAGGTCCGATTCATGTCCATAGAACCAAAACTAAACGTGGAGAAGCAGCGCTCGGTTGTTATGCACCTATCTGGAACAAACTACTTTTAAATTATAGCTAAAAACACTTTATGTTTGCCGCTGCCTTTTATTGAGATTTTTTAATTATTCTGCACTGTAATTTGACTTAGTTTTCTGTTTTAAGTGTACTTATTTTGTTTTTACTGTATTCAAATTTCCTCAGACCTGATGTTGAGAAACACACTGACATTATCTATTTCAGAGTCCTTCAAATGATTAAAAAAAAAGATAGACTATTAGGATAGACTACATCCCATAGCCTAGGGACGGCTGCTCTCCGTCAGATTAGGTTTAGGTTTGATGGACAGCCTGTCAACAGAACAGACACACCTGCACAGCTGGAGATGGAAGATGAAGACAGTATTTTGAGGTATGCGGTCAGGCGCAAGCTTGGCTCAGGGAGGAGGACGCCCCTGCCATGCAGAGTCCATGGCACTTTGGATTACAACATCATATCCTGTGTTAATTGTTAATTGTTCTGTTCAATTGTTTTATTACATTTTTTACTCATCTGCTTGCAAAAAACCCAATCACTACAGTACCTTTGCCGACCATAATTAATATCACTTCATCACTAGTCAGTCAGAGGCAATTGCATTTACAGGACTGCAAACGAAACGAAGTACATTTACTTGAGTACCGTAATTTACTTGAGGATTTCTATTTTTTGGATACTTGTGACTTTGACTCCCCTACATTTCAAAAAATAAATATTGTACTTTTGATTCCAATACATTTCTTGGAAGGGAAAAAGCACATAATGAATTAAGCACCAGAAGAGAAGTCGTACAGCACAGTGGTTCTCCAAGGGGGTCCTGACGTGGAAAGAGTTTGCTAACAACACTTCTAGCAACGCTGATGTAACTGCCTTCCTACTTTTCCATCTTTGTCCTTTCATCTCCCTTGTGCTACTGTATTTCAGAAAGCTTTAGCAAGGTTTATATGCAAGCCTTTTCCCTTTGGCCTGCCTCCAGTGTGTGAGAGCAGTGTAGAGGCACAACAGCCTGCAGTGAGCGGAGTGAGTGTACTGCACAGACACGTAGCTCTTATGTACTGTACATTTCAGCTGGTCTTTAATGTATTTTAATGCCCACTATGTACTGTTCCTCATTCTTTCTTGGGGGATTCCAGCGATTCCCAACCTGTGGGCCATGAGGATATTGCAGATAATTGGCAAAATCTAATGTATGTGTTTAATAATTTCATATAGTTCTCTCTTTAACACCTTGAAATATTGAGTTTTCACTGTGATACAGAAAAATAGGAACTTGGTTCGTTGGTTCTTTCTTTTTTGTATTTCTTTTTATTCCCAGTGCAAACATTATGACAGCTTCGAGACTTTCAAGTGGGCCCTCCTGATCCACTTAAGGTTGGGAACTGCTGGCCTATTGAAAATGTTCGGTTTGCTAGTCAATAACCCAGTGAAAACTATTCGTTGGCACGGGTGAAGTGTCGAGTGAAGCTGACAGTCAGTGTTGTAAATGGAAATATCAATATGAGACAAAATACAGTTGTATTTGCCAGCATCGTTTCGGTCTGTTGTAAGGGGAGCAATAGGGATTTAGTGTTACCAATGACAATGGCGAGAAAAAAAAGGTTGTGGATAAAACGATGTGCAAGCACTGTGCTGTGCAAGCACTGTACTATTCTAGCAGCAATACAGCTACCAGTTATTCCCAACATGTGGGTTCCCAAATAATTGGCATGAAAAAGATAGTCATGGTATTTGGTATTTTTTTTCTTTAATACTGTATACTACGTTAGTTCTATTGATCCAAGCCATCATTCATTAAAATAAGCATGGAGAAAATGCACGCGGCCCACCCATCTGCCCACCTTTTCTGACCACTTAACACGGCAGCCACTCAGCCGTGTTAAGTGGTCAGAAGGGTGGGCCGCATGCGTTTTCAGAGATTTTCCAAATTGGCCCTGATCCAGAAAAGATTAGGAACCGCTGACTTCTACCAAATATGGTGACCCATTTAAGGAAGACATCGCCGCAGTGTGCCTGTCGACAGCCCAAGGAGGAGAGAGGCTGGTAGGAGAGAGGAACACTCCTTCTCCCCCGCAGCATTTAAACAGCGTCTCCATGGAGATTCAGACAGGGCGAACTCCGTAACTAAAGCAGTAGGGGGGTTTGTGGGGAAAGATATGCAGCCCAATGCAGTCATGGAGGATGCGGGATTTCAGCATAACGATTAAAGTACTTGAGCTGCATTATAAAAGCCCTGTCTCACAGACAAAATGATAACTTCATGAGCAGACGCGGCTAGGGATTGGCCAACACTGTATCCTACAAAGGCAAACACATCTTTTAAAGTTCCTTTCCTCCCGTAGAAATTAAGTAGGTAGGTAACTAGGCGAACAACTAGGCGAACTTAAAGAGTCTAAGGCACCACACACTGTTCAGTCGAAAAAATGTTAAACGGCATTTATTTGAACATGGCTAGGCAAGCTGCCAACACGCTTCGGCTCGCTTACAAAGCATCCATCCATCCGTAAAAAGCTTTTACTACAGATGAATGGACCTCCATATAACATACACCATATACCTATTGCAATTCTTTTTTACTGATACTGATAAAAAAAATGCACCTAAAAATATGATGAATCGGTGAATGCCTCTGCCTTGTCGACTTTGTAAAAAACGTTATTATAACCACTACTTGTTTTATTTAAATACTTAGTAGAGCACCTGTCCTTCCTTTGCCCTGGGCACCAGTGTAACGGAGAGGACCTGACAGACTAGTTTATGCCCAGAGATGGGCCTCTTCTCCTGGGTTGTGCTGATGTGATTTGCCCTCAGGTAAAGCTCTGGTAGTGGATGGTTTCCCTCTGATGTATAATTCAGAAGTAGACAGAGAGAGAGAGAGAGAGATCGTGTGGGACTGGGAGACAGTGAGGCGGGGCACAGACGTGGAGACACAGACGGAAAGATTTTGGATGTCAGAGCTCTAAAACAGTGGTTCCCAAACTTTTCTGGATCAGGGCCCACTTGAAAATCTTCAAAGCGCTCGCGGCTCACCCATCTCTGACCACTTAACGCGGCTGCCGTGCTAAGTGGCCGCTGGGTGGGCCTCGTTAACTGGGAAGGAGAATGAAAATTGAAATATTTTTGTCGTTCTTTGAATAGGCCTTGAGGGAGCACTTCACCCATTTTCAACCTATCATAATATAATTTGTCCTCACTCCTCACTAATGCTCATAAGATGGCACCATTTCTCAGAGGAGGCCTGTGGACACTTCAAAGACCAGCATACACCAATGACATCATCGGTTGGCAGGTTTGGTAATATAAAGTACTGTACTCAAGTAAAAGTAACTAAGTGGTGGACAGTACTTACTGTCCAACACTGGTAGCAACCAGTAGAGTTTGGATACATTCATATTATGCACTCATACAGCGGCTGATACTCCAATTCAATGAGCGTGCATGGTATAAACACAAAGATGCAGGCAGCCACACATAAACATGCACACTGATACACACACACACACACACACACACACACACACACACACACACACACACACACACACACACACACACACACACACACACACACACACACACACACACACACACACACACACACACACACACACACACACACACACACACACACACACCCTTTCCCGATCCTCATCAGACTAATTCTGTCCTTGGGGGTTGAGGAGGCCTGTGTACTGATGAAGGGGATTTTCTCAACGAACACTCGCACACACAAATAAAAACACATTCCCCTCCAGCCCTATTGTGTGAGTGCGTGCGTGTGTGCATATAAATATGCCTATGAGAATAGTTGTGTGAATGTGCATTATATGCATGAATTTCAGAATATGGCAGTATTTAATTCAATGAATTAAAATGTCTAGGGTTCGGTTTGGGCATGTGTGTGTGTGTGTGTGTGTGTGTGTGTGTGTGTGTGTGTGTGTGTGTGTGTGTGGTATATATGCAGTATAATATGAGGTAATGCAGTTGCATTGCCTCATACACATAATATATATGCCCTGTGTATGATGTAATGGGTAGTGAACCGAACACACTTCTGTGTGTGCGAGCGTGCGTGCGCAAACTTGTGTTGAACCTGAACGATCCATAGGGTGTGTGCGTGCGTGCGCGTGCATGCGAACACATGCAGAGCACCTCAAGCATATTTACCCAGTCTCAGGGAATGTGTTGTTAGGGGCCCAGTGGGGGACATTACTCTGCAGACTGCTCAGAAGTGGCAGTGAGTTGTCAGTTAACCCATTAAGACCTGAGGCCGATTCTACAAATGCCTCTTAAATCAGTAGTTCTCAAACCCCCAAGGACCCCCAAAATTATATATATTTATATTTGGCCACAGACTCCCATCTGAAAATGTTTTGTGCCAGGGACCCCCAGAAGAGAAGATTTGTGTTTAAAAAAATCCTGAATTATAAAAAAAAACAAAAAAAAACATTATCATACATGTATTTCATACATACGATGTGAAGTGTCTGTATCTGTCTGTCTGCGGCTCCATCTGCCCCCATTTATGCACATGCCGGACTCATGGTAGTGGGTATCTGAACAGGGCTGTCTGACAACGGACAACAGGCAAGCTGATAATCTGACAACAAAGGCATGCATTCCCAACTCGAATGCCGGTGCCCATACATAAATAACCAATTGTTATATCTAATGTTATTAGTACTGTGGTAACAGTGACCACAGTAGGTACTTTAACAACGTGTACTGCGAGTACTCTCCCAACAGATACAACGGGTATTGCACTCGCATGGTTCCCGGTTCCCCAAGCAGGCCGGCGCACCTGTCTAGTTAGAAATAATGCGAGAGAGAGAGAGAGAGAGAGAGAGAGAGAGAGAGAGAGAGAGAGAGAGAGAGAGAGAGAGAGAGAGAGAGAGAGAGAGAGAGAGAGAGATGTTTTCAAACTGGTTACTGGCAAAATATGTCATTTCATACATTTGTCAGTAACTTCAGAATAGTTTAACCACTTAATCCCTCTAGTCTAGTGAAACAAACTAGAGTTACAGCTGTACTCGAATCATTTTTTTTTGTCTATATATTCTGTGTAAGATATTATATTTTTAACAAATATCTTTGCCAAAATTATCCGATCTGAAAGCTCACAATGTGTGTTTTGAGCTAGATCTGCAATTTAGGTTCCCCCCTGATTAGGCATAATGGGGTTCAAGTGGTTAAATATTTATTTGATAATTAATTTGATCCGCAGAATGCATTTACAAGTTTTTTGTTTTAACATCAAAATCTTGTGGGTAACATCAAAATCAATGGAATGCCACTTTAACACACAAACACCTAGGCACTCGTAGCACTTGCATACCGTATACATACAAACAGTATTCATACTGCATGCACACGCCTGCACACCCACTCCAGCACTGTATAATGCAACACACACACACACGCACACACACACACACACAAAGTGACGACGCATTCATGCGGGTACACATACTACAGGGAGGGAGGTGTGAGTAAATGTACTGCAGGAGACAGGAGAATTTGAGAAGGTGGCGGTTTCTCTCTCTGCTAACTCTGCCTCGATCGTCCCACGCAGTGCGCCAGCCTCCGTTCGAGGCCCCTGAGGCCACGTGCTACCACTAATTAGCATCGCCAAGAGGCGCAGGTTTCACCCTCCTATATTCTCCACTCTGAATTCCTCTGAATCTTCTGTCACCCCTCTGCATTACGTTCCTGTATCGATTTTGGAGAATCTCTCTGTCCTTTTCATTAATTTATTTTCACTTTTCACCCATTCTCCTTTGACCCCCCCATCTATAAAGCAGGACTTTGGACATGTCAGTGCCTCTCACAAGGTAGTTTTTCTTTTGGCTCCATTCACCCCATATGCCCCAAGCTAATTTGCCTTCTCTGATTCTCCATCCATCCATCCATCCATCCCTCAGCTCCCTCATATGAGCCGTTTATCTCTGAAACTATTCTCTAGGTTTGACTTTTATTTAATCAATTAATCAATGAGTGTGCTCGTATTGCATTTCTATCCAAACAACCATTGATCTTACACTAGCTTTATGACAGTCTCTCTCTCTCCCGCCCTCCCTCCCTCTCTCCCTCACTCCCCCTCTCACTCCCTCCCTCACCCCCCCCTCTCTCACGAGCTCTGATCTGACGTTGCACACAACCCCTCTGCCTTCCTCCCTCTCAGTCTCCTCTCTCTCTCGCTCTCTCACTCACCAGGAACCGGTGCCTAACAATGCTGATTTGCATACTGTGACGTCAGAGTCAGACATGTTCATATATTGCCATAACCGTTTCTCAACAACACATGTCATAACATATCAGTTTACACTGACATTGGGCATGTCCAGTCAGTCCATATGGCCGTATGTGGCGACATTTTTACTCTTGTTATGTTTGTTTTCAGCTCTTCAGTCAATCACCTCTTCCTATCTCCATCATCATCATCATCATCATCATCATCATCCTCATCATCCTCATCATCTCCACTTTGTCCTGAGCTCTCCTACATTCAGGTAAGTCATGTTATTTTCCCTCCACCTGTCTGTCCGTCCGTCCGTCCGTCCGTCCGTCCATATGTCCATTCCTTCCTTGTCTCCCAAGTCCCTACAGCCTTCATTATCTCCTTCCTTCCTGCTCTTTCAATCATCCTTACACCGTGAAGCCACAATTCTGCTGCTCTCTCTGTCCCTCTGTGCCCTCTAAAATGACACATGCACACATGCACACACACACACACACACACACACACACACACACACACACACACACACACACACACAGCAAACACTTAATAACATCTTGCTGACAAGTTTGATGCCTTCGTTTCTTCCACGTTTCTAAGTGAGATAGTGTTGTACACAAACAAGTTTTAATAAAAGAAAAGTTGAAATATATATTTTTCTACAAGACAAGTGAATACAATGGCACAAAAGATCCTTGATATATTGACAAGACAACCAATCCCTCGCCTCGATAGTTTGTCGTCAGATCTCGCGAACGAGATCACTGTCATCACTACAGTAGATATCGCGAGTGTGTGTTGCTGACACAAACGGGTGTCGAACAAAGATCATTTCCTCTTGATTTGTCAGACTGAAATGTTCTGAACATGTGGCTTGTGAAGAATGGGTCCAATTTACTTCAGTGACTTTAGGGCATAATCTGTGCTCACATTCACTTCTGCATTGGAATTAAGAGACTTGCATCGCCTTCTTGTCTCCTAAACCCGTGGTTCCCATACAGTGGGTCGGGACCCATGTAAACATTGTGTACAAACTAATTAAAACAGTTTTTCAAAAGATTTGAATAAATACATACAAAAATCGAACAATGTCATAAAACTGAATATTCTACAAGCTGACAACGCGGCACGCAGCGACGCGTTCTAAGCGACACATCTAATTTCTTTTTTGAGTCTCGAACTAAAACATTTGGGAACCACTGTCCTAAACCCATGTGACACAGATACAGTACAAGAAATTGTTCGACACCTCTCCTCTGCTGCACGGTAGCATTCCTGTCTGACCGGGAAGCAGCCAAACAGTCATGGAGGCATTCCAACTCCTTTTCTGGGGGGCTCATTGGGGAAATGTGCGGCATAGTGTGGTAGTGTGGTAGAGTTGGAGGTGTTGTGTAGTAGTTTGGGGTAAAGGCTATTTCAAGTGTTGTTTTGTAGGAATAATATGCATTAAACTGTATTGCAATGTTTTAGTATTTGTGATTTGATATATAGCAGAGATGCTCAGAAGCAAAAGCCTAATACCCCAGCCAGAGGGAATTCCCCTTTAGGCTAGTGGATAAGATGTTTGGCTTTGGCGTCCCTTCCTGCGCGGGAGACCAATACTGGGCATTACATATGTCCAATTATTAATGATCCAAATGAAGAATATCTGAGGTAAATTAGTATATCTCACTATCATTAGGAGGAACCTGAGGTATAGTGTATACGCAGGAGGCTGGAGCTCTTTGAGTTGAGATCAGATAAGACACCTTGGCAGATCGCTCTCTCCTGCAGAGAGAGAGACCAAATTTAAAGTGCATAGCCTGGAAAGATTTGAGTTTGTTTATACTGTATCTCTGCTATTTTCCCCTATTTCTGAGAAGTTTGGTATTTTCTTTTCCACAGTTGGCCATTCGGCCTGCACTGTAAATAAATTATGGCACAGGAGTCACTGCTGAAAAACAAAAACAAAACAGAAAACACTTTAGGTGCTAAAGGTATTGCCGTGGGTCCACATAAAAGTGTGCATATGCCACTTTCCAGGCAGGTTTCCACATTTCAAAAACTCCATGGGCAGTGAGACTGTACGTACCGGCACACATCTTTCACTCCAGTACACAGTCTTTGAGTCCAAATAGTGTGATGATGCGAAAAAAGAGACATTTTGTTTAGGGATTTCTTTCGGTCACTACATTCTGTTATGATGTAAACTATATAGTCAAACATGAAAAACCTTCACCATGGTACATAGTGATTTGTGTTCTGTGCATGTAGACATTTAGAGCAGTGTTTCCCAACCTGAGGAGGTCCATGTCCTTTTGGGGGACGCCAAATATCACAGGTCTGTTTGCACTGCAGGTAGTCCAACATTTTTTTTGCTAAAAAAAAAGCTAACTCATGTAACATGTAGCACAGTAACATTGTTAATAATTTTTTCCCCACAAAAGTTTCAAAAATTAACTCGTAGATCTGCACAGTGACAAAATTCACCCTCCCCGCCCGGCTCCCCTCCCCCCGAACATGGGACAATGTGTTCGGGCTGGTGTCATACCTATAGCTTCTTGGTACCGTAAGTTACCACTTTTAACCATACAAGTCAATGCTTCATCATCAATACGCTCTGGTCATATTTCACGCTGCATCACACCGGTTTCAGTTGTAGGGCAGTGGTTCTCAAAGTTGTTAATTTCAAGGACCCCCATAACTCAGAGAGCGTACAAATGGAACCAAGGGTCCATTTGGTTCCATTTGTACACTCTCAGAGTTACAGACATTTAAGGGTACATTTGCAACCCCCTCAAGGAACCCTGAGGGTCCCTGGACCCCAATTTGAGAACCACTGTTGTAGAGCAGTGGCTCTCAACTTTTTCAGGGCGTGACCCCCCAAAATAATCATATTTGAACTTGGAATGTAGGAGTTGAGGCATTACATTTTGTTTGAGTCGGTTCCACAGATAAAAATTGTGAAAATAGAAGATATACAAGCTCACAACGCCTCGTTTTGTGAGCATGTAGATAGGCTATTTAAAAAAAGAAAATCCTCTTTCTTATATTATTTGACAATTTGTTTGACCAGTTTTTATTGTGTAGTTTGTTGATTACTTTTTATAGGTACTTTTGTTTTGTATTAAAGACTTAAAGATTAAGACTTAAAAGTCCTTCAATTGTCACTTCACTGTCCTCTGGGAACCCCCCCAAAATCATGTGGGGGTTGAGAACCACTGTTGTAGAGCACCGCTGGGCTACCGAAAGTCACATTTTCCATGTATGGTAAATTGTGGGAATATATGAGGTGGGATATCAGGCTTGTGCACATGCACTCAATTTCAAGATGATTGAGATTCATCAGGAGAAAACGTAAGTGGGGTACCTCACACTGAGCATGTAGATCGGCAATTTTTTGTCTCTTTCTTATATTATTTGACAATTTGGCCAAAATTTGACCAGTTTTTATTGTAGCGGCCCGAACCTCTAGTCAAGTTTATCACATTTTCCATGTATGGTAACTTGTGGGAGTATATGAGGTGGGATATTAGGCTTGTGCACATGCACACAATTTCTGGATGATTGAGATTTATTAGGAGAAAACGTAGGTGGGGTATGAATCTGAGAAAAGGCTGCGTATGCATGTTTCCTGTTGTGTGTACACAGATTTCTACCCCTAAATATACACAAGAGTTTTTATACATTTGGCCCCTGGACTGTAAAACTGTTTGATGTGCCTGAGCTGCTTAGGTAAACCTTTTCCTCTCTCTCTCTATAGTTGTCTTCCTTGCCATCGCTAATTACACTTACAGTATGCCTTGAGGATGGCAAGGATATATTATAGTTCAGAATTTTGGTTTTATTAGTTTTAATGTTAGTTAAAGTAAAACAAAAAAAAATCTTATTTTGGGTATTTGCCAGTGGTGAGATTCAAAGAGTTCTGAAAAATAGTGAAAATTGCCTATATATGAGCTCACAGCAGCGTGTCGTACTGCGGCACGTTGTGAGCTTGTAGATCTGGTGTTTTCATTTTTTTTTAAGATTTTAAAAAGGCTTATTCATGAAATATTGAAATATTTTCTCTATGATTTAAGTCAGTTTTAGTTAGGTTTGTAAACACACAATACAGTTTCAGTTATGTTTTTTCTGTAGTAAAGCCTCATTTTTATTTTTATTTCAGTTAACTAAAATGTGTTTATTATTATTACTATTATTATTATTATTATGATTATTGTTAGTGTTGTTAGTTTTAGTTACTGTAACTATAATAACCCTGGTGGATTGAGCAATATCTACTTCCTACATGTATTTAGAGCTAGAGCTTCATACTCTGATTGGTTCATCTCCATCTCCTTACCTCGCTAACAGCCTAGCAGCATGTCAAGATGCTGTGGCCCGCGTCGAAGCAACAATGACTTATTTTCGTGGAGGAAAACATCCCCTATTTTGCCCTCCCTTGTGACTGTAGCAGTAGAAATACAAGCACTGCACAGTCTTTGTTTCCTCTGCCTTTGTTCCTATAATATAGTGACTCCAGTATCTGACACCATGGCATTTCTCTTGGCTTGGCACTAAAGTGCAGTGGTGGAAAAAGTACTACATTTTTTTACTTAAGTAAAAGTATCAATACTGCAATGTAGAAATACTACAAGTAAAAGTCCGGAATTCAAAATTTACTTGAGGAAAAGTATAAAAGTATTGGCATGAAAATGTACTTAAAGTACCAAAAGTAAAAGTACTCATTATGCAGAATGTCTTTTGCAGAAGTTTTCGAATGTATAAAAATCTTTTGCGACGCATTGTGAGCTTGTAGATTGGCTATTTTCAAAAGGACGAAATGTATATAGGGGCTGTAGTGTTAATGTATGTTTTGAAATAATAATCAAAATCTACAAAGTAACTAGTAACTAAAGTTTTCAAATAATTGTTACTACCCTGGGTAAATAAAGAACAAAAAAAAAAAAAAAAATTGTAGTGGAGTAAAAGTACAATATTTGCCTCTGAGATGTTGTGGAGTAAAAGTATTGGAAATTGGAAATACTCAAGTAAATGTGTGACGCCATCGAGAAGCCAGACAGACGGCCCCATCCAATCACCTGCCAAATAGCTTGAAAAAATGGTCCGCCCTCTTCAGCGGTTGGGCTACCGAGATACCAGATGGAAGTAGGTTGTGAAACAAGTGTGAAGCAATTAAGCTTCTTCCGTCTGTGGGAGTTAGGTTACCTTTTCCCCACTTCTTCACACCCAGCTCCTCTCCTCTCCTCTCCTCTCCTCTCCTCTCCTCTCAGCCTCCTCTCCGTCTCCTCGCCTGGCCTCACCCCTCTCATTCGTCTCAGCCACCCATTGAGCTCAGCCTCCCCAGGGAGACGCTTCATGTCAGTGGCCATAAATCCTTTACTGAGCCCCGAGGAACATGGTGGGCTCTGAAACCCACATAATTCGGTCTTATGTCTGGACACTGTGACGCGTGCTGCCTCCTCTCTTCTCCTCCTCCTCCTCCTCCTCCTCTTACAGAGACATACTGAGTGTTAATTCAACTCTGACAGTGTGACAACAGAACCACAAAATCTTCACGCTCTGCAATTTGCAGCGTGGCTATCGTCGTATCGGCTCTTGTCATGTTCAGCGTGGAATTGCTTTAAAGGAGTAGTTCACCCAAAAAACAACTTATTTTCTAACAATTACACACCCCATGAAGCATTGAATTCATTGATATTTTTTTGTTTTTGTCACATTCCTAAGCCAATAATTTGATGACCGGCGGTCTTTCCAGTAGGAAACTCAAAGAGTCTCCTTTGAGTCTGCTACCAGATGCATTATAGCATCTTTCCGCCGGTAATCAAATTATTGGCTTAGGAATGCGTCAAAAACGATTTTATGCTTCATGGGGTGTGTAATTGATAGAAAATAAGTCATTTTTTGGGTGGACTACTCCTTTAACCCTTGCATTGTGTTAGAAAACTGCATCCACTTGTGGTGTTAGCGGGTCAAATTTGACCCGTGATTTAAATCAGCCCAAAATACTAAAAAAATAAGTATTTTCGTAATTTTTTTTCTCCCACCAGCTGACTTGTAATGCATTCATATTCATGTAAACACTTTTTAAAATATTATGTTGGGTTAGGGCTAGGGTTTCATCTTTCAATATTTCTCGTTTTCTATTATAAAAATGTAAACATTCACTCATTAAATTTCCTATAATGAAGGCAATGGATAATGATGTTATCTAGCTATAATAGAATAATTAAGAATAATAATTAGAACACATTTGCAAAAAAATTAATATATATATATATATACTTGTTTTCGTTTTGTAAAAAAAATAAATAGTGACACTAGTGGTGTTAGGGTCCGAAATGACCCGTATACCATAAAAGGTAAAAAGTCATTTATTTTTCATAAACTCAAACTTTATTTTACTCCTGATAGCAAATGCTAACTGAGGAGGACAAGTCTCTCTGACTCTCAAACATGTAAACATTGAATATTAACAATTAGGGGGGGAATTGAGCCACACTTCTTTGCCGGGTCATTTCGGACCCTAACACCACAAGTGTAATTTTTTTTTTAGACCATCAGAATGAATTAAAATGATGATAAATAATTTTGTTCCGTTAAAATTGCTATTTCTGAGGATATCATGAAGCCTCGTTCCAATAAAGAAATGTAAAGGGTACTTTTACCTATTCAAACTTGAAAACGGGTCAAAAAAGACCCTAACACAATGGAAGGGTTAAGGATGTGGAAAAAATTAACGAGTGAGACGAAAGGGAGTACAGAAGTTTGTCTACGGGGAGGCTCCAGATGCCGCGCGCCATGCTAACATCTCCCCGCACCACGCAGGGCAAGCAGAACATGGCTCCACGCCTGCACAACAAGCTGACAGCTTCAGGCCAAGGACCCCTTAGCTGAGAGAGAGAGATGAAGCAGGGACCCCCCACTATATTCAGTACTGTATAACATATTTCATAGATGGCTTCATAAACTTGTTTGTCAGCACTTTCATCAGTGTTTTTAGTTTGTTTACACATTTGAATTCATGTTAATGTGTATTTTCAGACATTTAACCATGAGACTTAAACCCTAAATACTTTGCAAACTTGACCTTTGGCTCTGTACTTTTTTCCTTCTAAACCCAAAACCTCCTCACCGAAAATAGCCAATCTACAAGCTCACAACGCCTCGCAGCGCGAGGCGTTGTGAGCTTGTAGATCTGCTTGTAGATCTGCTTGTAGATCTGCTATTTTTAGCTAGTTTCTCTCAGAAAAGGGATGCTAGGGTTGAAGTAGTTCAAATGTAAAACAAACCCCAAAAAGTTCCTATCACACAAAAATGTGGTGGCCCCCCTGTAGTAACTCTGAGGACCCCTAGGGGTCCCGGACCGCCTGCTAAAGACCCCTGAGCTAAACAAACACTGAAACGTGTTACAGTACATGTGCACAGAGGCACACACAAAATCTAGACACACACCATTTTCAAAATCAAATCGACGCATGCAGTCATAATACGCACACGCACACACACACATACACACAGAGTGAGAGCCTGTATACTCCATCATATAACCGTGTCGCACACCGAAAATGATGTGATCTTGTAGATCGGCTGTTTTCAGCGTGAGGTAGGCTACCGTCACACGCCAAAGTATAAGTCAGGCCCTCTAATGGTATTTACAGAGAGAGTTGCAATCAATCTTCCTGCTACCTGTGCTACCTGTTTCTGCTGCAGAGCTGTACCTCTACTGACACAAATTAATGATCCAGATCTTCTCTTATAACCTACGAGAGAGAGAGAGAGAGAGAGAGAGAGAGAGAGAGAGAGAGAGAGAGAGAGAGAGAGAGAGAGAGAGAGAGAGAGAGAGAGAGAGAGAGGAGGTTGGGGGAGGCGAAGGCGAAGGCGGGAGCAATGGAAGCTGGCAGGGAGATCGCATGAGGTAAAACGAGGAACAAATGTCAGCTGGGAAATGGAGAGAGAAGTAGAGATGAGAGAATGGAGAGTGATTGGGGAGAGTGTGTGTGAGATGGAATGGTAGAAGGAAAATAGTGCATGAGGGAGGGAAGGAAGCAGGGACGGAGGGAGGGTTGTGTGAGATGGAAAATTGTGTGTGTGTGTGTGTGTGTGCATGTGCGTGTGTTTGCGTGTGGGAGGGAGAAAGAAAAGGTAATAAAGGAAGGAGGGTATAGGGATAAACAGAAGAATGAAATGGCCTGCAGTGTCAGAGAGAGAGAGAGAGAGAGGGAGAGAGAGAGGGGGGTGGAGGAGAGTTGACCCACACAGTAAAGTATTCATTTAACTGTGTGCTACAGTAAAACACAAACACTCCAGGTTTTGCTGTACAACACCACTGCGGTAATAGTAGGTGTATCATTATTGTTCTACCAAGGCTCACTCCACATCATAAGCAATGATTATGATGTCATCATAACCTTCTCGTACTGCTACTGTACATAAAGAGCAATTTTTTTCTTTTTTCAGTATGGCCCGGTACAATGCGTGCGTGCGTGCGTGCGTGCGTGCGTGCGTGCGTGCGTGCGTGCGTGCGTGCGTGCGTGCGTGCGCATCTTCAGGGCTAATCTCGCAAACCACTGTAACGATCAGCGCCATATTTCTTGTACAAGCTGCCAGTAGACCAAGGAGGTAAATGAACATTTTATATTGTTATTTATATTTTTAAATATTCAAAGGAAGGGGAAGGGTATGGGCTCAATTCAGTGCCAATATTATGTTGTGCTCCTTTTATTTACGAATACAAATATTTTTTTTACGAGTACAAATTATTTTTACGAATACAAATATTTTTTTTACAAATACCAAATTTGTTTACAAATACAAAATCTTTTTACAAGTACAACATAATATTGGCACTGAATTGAGCCCATAGAAGGGTCCTTACACACCGGGGGCGATTTTTTCATAAGGATAATTAGTTTTTTTCTAAAACCTTATAAAGTCAATGCAAGCTTCCACATCAGTTTCGCGGAGCGAAAAAGCGTCTTTTATTCATTCGGACCGAGTCCGAATTTTGCGTATATTCGCATAATCGCCGGTGTGTAATGACCTTAAGAGTTTAAAGGTTTCATGACATGCTGGTTTACAAAACATTAAAAGGCGGAGAGGGGGCGGGATTAATGGACTGTCACATCAAAGTCCACGGGCAAATCACAGCACTTTTCTGTGCCTAATTATTCAGAAAAACCCAGACCACAGAAAATCCACTGAATTTTCAAATGTCCGTGTTTTGGGGGTGTAATTGAGGTCAGAAAGCAAAACAAAAAACAAAACAAAAATGAAATTTGATGTCATGATGAAACCTTTAAACAAAAATGATTTTGTTAAAAGGTTAAAGCTCTATATTGTGATACTAATCATTGCTATAGATAGATTGTTCAGTAACAGGGGTCTCGCCTTCTCTCTAGCTCTTTGATAAACAGAAAATATATGTTCTGGTGGGTTGCCAATTTAAGCCAACAAGGAGACAGTCGTCTGCTCATTTCTTTGTATCCCGACCTGAAGATTAATGTTCTGTGTTCTGACCTGTGTCACAGGACAAATACGCTATATCAATTAATGATTGCAGTCACACTCCGAATTTAGAGCTATTTAACACTTACTTTAACTAAAATATCACTTACCCTACCTTTTAACTTTTTAGAAACAAATTTTAAGTCAATGGAGATGAGTGACATAGGCCACATGAAGACGGAGATCCACATGAAATCACCATAATTATCATTTAATTTTAAACCTGCTTATAGTCTTGGCTCAGCACTGCTATTTGCATGCATCACTTTGCATAAGAACATTGAGTCAGAATATAATTATCCGTACAAACAACTTTGTGAACGTGGTAGCTCCCGAACAAATTGGCTCGGCTCATGCAATTAAATGTACAGTCTCCACCTGTGATCCCTTATTACAGCAGAGGTAGTATCAACGCAAGGTGGTGAGGGTTCATAAAGTAGGGTATACGACCACAAAGCTCGGTTAGCTGGTGTCATGGGAACACGCATTGCAGTGAATATTAGCCCAGGCTCATTACACCTCATTTGGCAATCCACGATGATTACTGATGATGTTCTTCCCACACCACTCAGCACAAAAAACCTACCTGAGCAAACAGGATGGAGCTTGACACACACACAGGCGTGGAGCGTTTCATAATTCACATGAAAGGATTTAGGGCTCTTGGCAGCCCCAAACCAGCGTCAAAGATGGTGCAGATGATTTGAATGTGCTGACATTGTCATTTTTCAAAAGCAAATTCTTAACGCAAGTAAAAACCGAACCCAACCAAATGAGGTTATTAATTTACAAATTTGAATCGGTGCAAGCCCATCATGTCGGGTCAGGTCTGATTCGATTTTAGGATGCAGGCGTTAATACTGCATAAAGCCTCATTTGCATGTCTTAAAGCTACCAAACCCCCAGGACCGGGAGTTGCCCACTCTGGTACTGCATGTTTGCGGCCAAAACATGAACGAGCAAAACTGTCTCGGGCAATGGGCTTTACTCAGGGACTTCACTTGCACATGGATGTAGTTAGTGGGATGCTTACGAGGACCGTATTTAAGAAGGAAGGTAAGCATTCTACGTCTGGCATGTGCCATTGACGCACCTGGGAGGCAAACTATAGAGTCAAAGAGAGCCAGCTGGACCAGCTTATGAGCAAACATTATTTCTGAATGATTGGAATACCTTGTCAGATAAACTTTTCAGGAAAATAAAAGAAGATGTATCACACATTGTTTTCTGGTCCCTTGTTTTTTGCTACAATATATAATTTTATTGAGGTATCTAAAGACCGTCCGCTTTTCTTGCTCTGCAGTATCCGCTCTAGCAGAGAAAGTGGCTCAGTTGGTTCAGTGGCAGTCTGGGAATCAGAAGGTCCCTGGTTTGATCCTTAATTGACTCCGCCTAGCTTTGTGCTGAGGTGTCCCCAAGCAAGACACTCTAACTGCTCACTTGAGTATCACGCTGCTCGGTCAAATACAGAAAAAATATCTTCTCCATGTGTAAATACTCCTTTGATTTTTATCTCCACCAGGCCGATATTAGGTTTCTGTCTGTCTGTCTGTCTATGAGGAGCTGATCTCAGGCACCGCTGGACCAATCAGCGTGAAACTTTTTCCAGTAGGCCAAGGAAGAAGCTTCTCCTAGGCAGGTTTCGGAACTGTCCACAGCCCTCCTCTGAGACCCAGACCGATTAAACAGCAATTGTGCCATCTTATAATGAGCATTTTGTGATTACTAATTACATGAAGATAGGTTGAAAATGGGTGACGTGGTCCTTTTAAGCACGACGCGCAAACAATACAGCGATGCATCTAAAGAGGAAGGCGAGACAGACGGACGGAGAGAGAGGGAAAAGAGAGGGAGAGAGAGCGAGAGGGAGATAGAATATAGCCTTGCTTTTTACAGTGTGATTTAGCAGCAGAGAAGCGAGCGTTCATGAATACCAATTGGACAACATAAACAAACCATCATCCTTGAAGGTTAGACAGTAACAAACCTGTGGGGACAGGAGGTGGCATGTTGGAATTCTTAAAGACCCCCTCTTAATCCCCAGAGTCTGGGAATCCTACAGAAGAGTCGGTCATACCCGGTGCCGGCATGCTTCATTTTGTGCCTTGCGGGGCCATGCGCTGCAAATTCCCAAAAGGTACGAAAACCACCAAAGCAAAAAAAAGGAGACATCGGGCAAAAACATGCACACGCAGACACACAAATTGCTACAAAAGAAAGGATGCTGCTTTGTGGTGTTACTCCCTGATCAATCAAGAGGTGAGGGCAGCAGCTGGCGCTGCCATGACGGATCACAGAGCAGCCTGAACAGATGCTCAGGAAGCCACGCAATCCCTGATCTGCTTAACTTCTAATTGTCTCTCTCTCTCTCTCTCCTGAAGACGAAGTTATGCTCCGTCGCAAGACGGTTTCGCGCGTGCAGACCTACAAGCCCACAAGGCGCTGCATCCGCGACGCGTTGTGGGCTTGTAGGTCTGCTAATTTTGACGCGCGTAACCGTCCTGCGACAAAGTATGACTCTGGCAATTGAAGCCCTTCTATGCACTTTCCTCTCCCACTTCATGTCTCGTCTCATCTCCTCTCTCTCTCTTTCTCTCCCTCTCTCTCTCTGTCTCTGTCTAATTGTTCTTTCTTGGTCCTTAAAGACCTCTTTGTATTAAATTATGTACAGCTGCACAAATAAAAAATTGTCGTGCTTTGCATATAATTCGACTACTTTGGCACCCTGTGAAATTAAACAAGTATTACAGCGTGTTTTGGTGACAACGTATGAACCCGTTGGGCACTCTTAGTGACTGTGTGCGTGTGCACTTGCGTGCATGCACGGTATGTGTTTATCTGTTGACATTCAGGAGTAAACCAGCCTTGAGCTTCAGCTTTGTCGTCTCTTCTGTGTCATGCAAGTAATAAGTGTGTGAGTGCATATACGTCTACTCTGCCCAAATGGCAGGTATTTCATCACTCCACACATTGGGTAAGTCCTCATCCTTTGTGTTTGAACAAACTGTATGATTTAGCATGGAATGTATGCGGTCATTCGGTCAAAGCCCTTTTACCCCCCCCCCCCATTGCCATTACGGAATTTGAGCATTAACCGCTTAAACCCTAGCGTCCATATTCTGGTGGCGAACATTCAGTGAAAATAGCATTTCAATAAGCTCACAGCAACGCAACGCATGAGCTATTTTAGGCAAAGTGCTTTGGTGTAGAGGGAAACAAGGATGGAGCCTAATTAGAGCCATGGGGGACTCAACAAAGATTTATAAGTGGTTAATACATGCATCAGTTCACATGTTTCTTTGCATGCACATGCGTGTGTGTGGTGTCTGTGTACTGTATGTGTGCTTTTCTTCCAGAGTTGACTTGCGGTTGCAGTAATCAAGTCTGCTCCTGTTCAACAGAGAGCTAGGTGACTCCTCTGTCTGGGTGTCAGGATCGAGGCTAGACATTCACAAAGGAATCTATTCTTTACATAGCTGATGGCATTGGGGTTACTATGTACTCTGGCATGTCAGCTTTTGTGGGAAAACTTTAGACAGACTGAGGACTGCCTTAGACGGACTGTTTAAATTCAAATATGTCTGAATGCAATTTTATGAGCCCTTGTACTTACTCTTGCAAAGTCCAATTTAGCCTCAGAGTGGTCACGCACAGCTAGTCTGATTTGATCACAGGTAACTTTTGAATATGATGTAGCACGTCATGGCAAGCCAGACTAGTCAAAAAATATCTCATGAATGAATTTGTCTGACTTGACTTGGGTTTAAGATGTTTCATTACTAGACCTATTAGACCTACTGGGACCATGCAAGTTGGGAATGATGCAAGTTGGGAATGTGTGCCCCACCCGTTTATGCAATACCTGTTGTCAGAGTACTTGCTGTATCTGTTGTTAGAGTACCCAGTGCAGAGCTGTTACCACAGTGGCCTACTAATAACGTCAGATATTACTATCAATGGATTATTTACTTTATAAACAGGCACCGGTCTACTCTGGAACGAAAGTCAGAAACAATGCAAGTCGTACTGATTTTTGTGACCCCTTTCTTCTTGTGCCTACCCCAGGCCAAAATGTCAACTTTGCATACACAATATCTAATATTCTAATTGGCGGATTACAGGATTAACCCCTACTGATTTTGGCGACCCCATGGCCTTGCCTGTAGTGCCTCCGTCAGCGAATATAAAATATACGCCCCCAACCCAATTATTCCACTACTAATAACTTTTACATTTCCTATTTTTTTCCCCCCATTAGTGGAGAGTGAGGGGCTCTAAGGATGGCAATGTCGGGTGGATTGGATGTAAGCAGCAGCACAGCCTCTAGGGGGCATTAGCGGAAATGTCACACAGTGACGATGCAGGTCCAAAGCTGTGATCTGCTTATTAGACAGTTCTGCATGGGTCTGAATCATCATTACTGCTTAATGTGAGTTCCTGCCGGAACCCTCTTGTCATCACAGAGACTAATTAAATTGGGGGTAAGATTAATGACGCTGCGATCCCATTATGACCTCCAATCTAAATGGAGGAATTACAGCTTTTCTGATCTTAAGGATGTGCTCTCGTGTGTGTGTGTGTGTGTGTGTGTGTGTGTGTGTGTGTGTGTGTGTGTGTGTGTGTGTGTGTGTGTGTGTGTGTGCGTGCGTGCGTGCGTGCGTGCGTGCGTGCGTGTGCGTGTGTGTGAGAGACCTGGAGTGCAGGTACCAAGGTATTTATCCCATTCTCTCTTCCCATTAGGAGGTTAATATTTATCTCAAGCAAAATCTACCATCCACCCACCAGCCTTGATCATTAAGCATGTCCTTTGTTATCGCTCCTTCTATCAATAGCAAGCTGATTTATTCATTGAGTTCCTAGTCTCCACCTTTTGTCATTTCATTTCTGCTATTGAGACTTGGTGTGCATTTGGAGGGCTGACTCACAGGCCAAATGGTCACAGACATTCTCATAAGCCCCAGTTAGTGTTGTGACAGTGCCTGATAGAAAGTGCCTCAAGTAGGCAGACATGAACTCGTGGCAAATCGAGGAAATGGGTTGTTTTTGTTGCTTTTTAATCCATTAAGACCAGGAACGCATCTGTGTCAATTTCTTTGGCTATTCAAAAATAGCAGATATACAAGCTCAAAGCGTGGCACCCTGTAGATCTGCTCATGTCATGTTAAAATGTGTGCAAATCTTTGAATATATGTAAACACTTTTAACTCAAATCTTTTGGGGGTCCCTAGAACAAAATATTTTGAGATGGGGGTCTGCGGCCAAATAGTATCATTTAAAAAAAAAAAGATTTATAATACCCAGAAGCAAAGACTTGAGTTCAAAATGTTTGCTTTAAAAACATATATATAGAAAGATTTGCACACATTTTCACGATTTAAAAAAGTACAGTAAATAGCAGATCTACAAGTTCACAGCGCGGCACTCGGTGTCGCGCTATGAGCTTGTAGATCTGCTATTTAGTATAAAATAATGCCAAAGTATAAAATAATGTTTAAAGTGGTTACACAGATGCGTTCCCGGTTTTAATGGGTTAAATGGGTTTTTTGTTTGTTTATTTATTTTCAATTTTTCGGTTTAAATGTTGAAGCATCCACTCAGTATAACAAACAGCAGTTTTAGGATCACAATACTGTATGTTTTGTCAGCTTCTTGATTTGAGTTTCATTCAAATAAGTGTGTCTTATTCAACTATTTTCAGATGTCAATATATGACACATAATTTGAAAGCTTTCAATATGCACTTTAATAATCTGGGAAAAGGGTCAAATCAATGTGTCCTTTTGCACATTATCAGTCGCTGTCACATATTTCTATGTGGCCAACACAAAGAACTATCTAATTGACGCTGGTGGAAAGTAATTAAGAACTGTACTTGAGTACAACTTTGAGGACGTTTTTACTGTACTTTAATGTCCATTTTATTATAACTCATACTTCTACTCCACTACATGTCAGAGCTATTACCTATTTTCTGCTTTAGCCTTTCAAAAATAGCTGATGTGAGCTTGTAGATTGGCTATATATTTTTTTAAAGTTTGACAAATTTGGAAAAAAATGTAGTACAGTTTTGAACACAGGCCTTTTATTTTAAACAGTTTCTACGCTGTGCTACTGCTACTTTTACTTACGTAAAAACTAATTGGAGGAGGCCTACTTCTTCCACCACTACTAATTGGACAGCGATGTTTGATGAGGACTCGGGTGGGGGAACAGCAACAGTACAGTACTTGAACTATGACTGTAAACTCTGCACCAGTTTGTGTGAATTTATGAGACGCTGTGACAGACAACAAAAGAGTTATCGTCGTCAAGGGGCTTAGTGTGATGGATGCAGGGTTGAAAAGGTGACTTGTTCTGGCCTGCGTAATGGCATATCCCTGTCTGCCCTCACTTAGGCACGCACGCACACGCACACGCACACGCACGCACACAGTCTTCTGAATGTGTGTTGATTCGTTTGTCTCCATTCGTGTTACACACACAGTTTCAGTGGAGAATACATTCGAGCCAAAAGCGTGTTCCCACAGTGAGTTTGGGCAGTGTCTGTAACTCCATGCAGTTAAAAAACAAAACGCTAAGGATTTTACTGTGTGGGTGTGTCACCGCTGATTTAGGTAACAAAAACATGTTGTTACTGTCGGGCTGAAATCTAGTATCTCCATAATTCACCTTTTTTATGTGTTCTCGTAATTATTACCCTACTTCATCATACAAGAGTGTCTCATACAAGTAGTGAAAATGGCAGATCTACAGGCTGAGCTTATAGATTGGCTGTTTTCAATATTTAAAACAATATATATAATAAAAAAGGAATGTTTTTTTCCACCCAACAACGACAGTATGTCTGTCCCTCGCAGACTTATTTGTCCCTATCTCCTCTCTCTGTTTTCATTGTCTCCGCCAGGCCGAAAGGCATGGCGAGAGAGTATGTTTTTCACCCTGTCCGTCTGTGTGTCCGTGTGTGTGTCCGTCCGTCCATCTGTCTGTGAGCAGCTAATCTCAGGCACCGTTGGCCCGATCGCAGCAAAACTGTGCACACACACTCCCTGGATGCCAATTCAGAACCTCTGCCCCAAATATTTCTCATGGCCCTTTTATAGCGCCACCAGGAGGCTGATTTGTGCAAAACACATTTTTTGACAGTACTCCTACAGATTTTGTCCAAAAATCACGCAAATCGCTACACAGTATCTCTAAAGTCATTAAACAAATTGGTCTTTCAGATTTTTCTTATTCCATCCTGATTGGCTAAAAATGTCTTCCAAAGTTTGCAGGAGTGCTCTGTTTTGAACAAAATGCCTCAAATCATGAAAACAGCATGCAATTTCCGTGAAATTTTGCACGCACATTCCCATTAGGCAGAGGAAGAAATGCCAATTGAATTTTTTCCAATCAGCCTCATGGTGGCGCTATAACAGGCCGATTCGTGTTTTTACCTACAACTGCACCAATCTGTGTAAAACTTTGTATGCACACTCCCTAGAGGTCAACAAAAAACCATTGCCCTGCATTTTTCATATCTGCCTTTTATAGCGCCACCAGGAGGTCGACTTATGTAAAACACATTATTTTATACTACTCCTTCCAATTTTATCCAAATTTCACGCAAATCGGTACACATGATCTCTATAGTCATGTGATCAAGACGGATGTGTTTGATTTTGATTTCTCATATTCTATCCTGATTGGCTAAGATTGACATCTAAAGTTTGCATTATTGGCTTGTTTTGAACAAAATTCCGCAAATCATGAACGCACTGTCCGATTGCGGTCAAACTTTGCACGCACATTCACACTATGTTGAGGAACAAATGCCACCCTTTTAACATTGGCCTGTTATAGCGCCACCAGCAGGTCTAATTTAGCAAAACAAGTGTTTTTAACAAAATGCCTCAAATCATGAATGCAGTCAGGGTCCAATTGTCGTGCAAGGCCTAAGAACAAATGGCACCCTTTTCACATTGGCCTATTATAGCGCCACCAGGAGGCCACAATAGCCTACCTGACCTGGCGGAGACCTGTGCTCCGAGGAGCACTTTTTCTAGTTCCTCTCTCTCTTTCCTCACATGCACAGCACGCATGCAGTATATACATTCTGGGTTACGAAAAGACCCGGCCCCGCCTGGCTCTGATTGGCCTACCGAAAGCCCCCTTCTTGTGACGCACGCGGGACTGCTTCGCCTCTTGTCACTGGGTCACACTGGGTCTTTTCGTAACCCAGATACAGAATGTATTGACGCGCACAGCACACATGCATGCACGCACGCATGCAGTCATTCTCAATCATGCTCAGAAATATTAGCTGGCTGACTGTCACTTAGCGATGTGTAAAACACATTTACCCCAGAAAGAAAAAAGAATTCCCCTCCCCAGAGTGCCATAACTGAAAAGCGATTATCATTTTTTTCCCCTCCAAGAGAAACCCATTACCAAGTTAAAATTGAGCCTCAGCCCAGTTGCTGGAATTGCCATGCAGTGAAATCATAGATTACTGCGGGTTTACTCAGCCTTAATACACAGTTAATTCAATACCCTATTGCTCTTAATAATAATCCGGAGCTCTGTATGTTACACTTTGACTCGTCTCAATTGGGAAATCAACCATCCGGCCAACGGACTTGAGCCTGATTTATGCGACTTGTTGTGAGCTTGTAGATCAGCTATTTTCGTTGAGAGAGAGTATGTGTGTGTGGCTCAGAAGTCTTCTCTGTGGATGTGAGCCCTTCTCCCTTGAGACAGTGTCTTTTTAACCACTTGAACCCAGCATCCCTGGGGGGAAAACAAAAAAAATTGCCGAGCTAGTACATCAGATATATTTGGCGAAGAGATCTGGTGTAGAGGGAAAAAAATAGTGCACCAAGTACAGTTGCAACTCTGGTCCATTTTTACTATGACTCGAGGGTTCAAATGCATTTCATACCCTGTATGTAAATCCTGGAGAGAGGGAGAGCTGGCCTGGGAGGTACACGTAATGACATGACCAATCCCATTGGTGCTACGTAGCTAAATCCAGAGTGTTCACTTGTATGGGTCCATTTTTTTACACTCGGACTCTGGATTTTGCTGTGTAAAAGGTTTAAATTCACAACACGGAATATTCCCTTGCCAAGGATTTCACAGTGGTTTTGAATCGTTTCTCTTTGATGTGTAGGATTGACCATCTGTGCGTGTGTGTGTATCAGTGGTGTAAAGTAGCTAAGTATATTTACTTAAGTACTGTACTTAAGTACAATGTTGATGTGCTTTTACTTTTGGAGTATTTCCAATTTGATAAACTTTTAATTTGACTCCACTACATATCTGAGTCAAATATTGTACTTTTTACACTTTAGAAAACTTTAGTAGATACTTTGTAGATTTGGATATTACAAAGTATACATTAACCACGTGAGCCTTAAACTTTGGCCATTTGAAAATAGCCGATCTACAAGCTCACAACGCATCACATCGCGACGCGTTGTGAACTTGTAGATCTGATATTTTCAAAATATTTTTATACAATTGAAACCTGTGAAATGGGACATTCTGCACAATGGGTACTTTTACTTTTGGTACTTTAAGTATATTTTGATGCCAATACTTTTGTACTATTACTCAAGTATTTCTACATTGCAGTATTGATACTTTTATTTAAGTAAAGAATTTGAGTACTTTTTCCACCACTGGTGTATGTGTGCGAGAGATGTGTATGGTTTTGCATGTTTCGAGGTCATTAAGGCTGTGTTTCCATGTCCCCGGTCTCACCTAAATGGCTGTCATACCTCATCCATGTCAGGGAGTAATCCTCACTGTTCGTCGCTGTCAGCCAGAAACCTTATATCTCCTTTTATGTGTTGTTTTTCCTGTAAATCAATACCCTACTTCTTTGTGAGCTTGTTGATCTGCAGTTTTTGCTATGTTTTTGTAAAATCTTGATTGTGTCTGTGGGTTGGATAAATATTGAACCAATGAAAAGTATAAACAAGAGCTTGTAAATAATAACTACATTGGATTCATCGGAACAAATGGTTCTTCTTTTTACATTTCCTGAAAAGTAACAGTTTTTGGACATACAAGGTGTTTGCCCGACAGTGACGTTTTACATTTGATTGTACACAGCTTGGGTCTGGTGACATTTAGACTGATCTGGAACCTGCATAGAGCACCGACGTCTGACGGAATTCATGCATCCTACCTGGGTTTTTTCCCCTCCCATTCTGAATTCCCATAGACGTGTTTAATATTGCAGGATATAAGAACTGTGTTCCAAAAATAAATAAATGAGCCGGGCGGTTTGACTCATATGGATATGAAGCATCAACTGACGGCGAGAAAACGCCCTTGGCTCTCAGGGGCCCTTTGGGGGAACTGGGCCGCGCGGCCATCGACAATTTACTAAAATGAAATGTATAGGTTAATATCAATTAAAATATCAAATGTGTGTGGGCCCATTCTCGCTGGGTTTAAGGCCCTGACAAATGCTCCTGGGGCCCTTCAAGGGCTCCTGGGCTCCAAGGGCTCCTGGAGCCCTTCCATATATGATGGAATATGATTAAGGATTTCATATCATACACACCATACAGTACCTGTAACTTTCACTAGCCCCCCGCCCCCCTCTTTTCTTTTAGAGGGAGGCCCTACAAAATTGGCGGCCCAGGGGCCCGTGCAGGGGTTAATCTGTCCCCTGTGCATGTCCAATCAACCCCAAATTGGACTCTCATGTTGTTGTTTTTTAACCACCTGCAGTCCCTATTTTGGGCATGTCATCAATCAAAAATAAATATTATTTATTTTAAATGAAAAAGCTCAGAAGATCTCAACATTTTCAAAAATAGTAGATCTACAAACAAGCTTGTAGATCAGCTATTTATTCATTTTAGATTTTTGCGTTGGCTATTCAAAAATAGCAGATATACAAGCTCACAGCGTGTCACTTCATGCCGCGCTGCAAGCTTGTACGTCTGCTATTTTTGAAAAATCTTGACAGTGTGAGAACTACTGATTTAGAAGGCATTTGTAGAATTGGCCTCAGGGGTTAAGTGGTGAAAAATGACTGTTGGATGTGTGGTCCTGCTACCGTTGGGCCATGGGTCCTTGCATCCAAACAGATCATTTGCATTTATTCCATACTGGAGACTTGCTCATCTTTAAAAGATTAGCCTACATGTGCCCCTATTTCTCATGGCCTTTACCACACTGTTTACAATATATACAGTATACAGTATATATTAGGGGTGGGATATCACGATACGATATATATCACAATATTAGGCCCACGATAACAATATATATCACGATATTCGACGATATTTGATATATAGCGATATCACAATATTCGATATATATTGCAAGAAATTTCACCAGCGATATATCACGATATCTGAAAATATCGATATATTGCGATATCACGATATATTGCATGAAATTTCACCAACGATATATCACGATAGTCCTTGTATTCAATTCATAAACACATAAAATAGCACCAAACAGTTCAAAATCATCATTACACAAATACAGAGCAGGAAAAACAACGTATCACAAACAATCTTTTTTTAATTTATTTTTTATATCTTTTTATATTTTCTATATCGATATTTTTTGGCAGTATATCGATTATTTATCGCGGGAGAAAGTATCGCGATATATCGCGATATCGATATATCGTCCCACCCCTAATATATATATATATATATATATACAGTATATTTATATCGTTGCTGTGGGGCAGAAACCTCTTAACTCAATATTTTAACTTTTTGTGTTTGTTCGTAAATTAACGCCCTACTTATTACTTGATCATACTACACCGTCACACAAAACCATCAAAAGTAGCAGATCTGCAAGCTCGAAACGCGGCGCGAAGCGGCACATTTTGAGCTTGTAGATCTGCTACTTTTGATGTTTCTTTATTTGAATCCTGAAAAGTTACAGTTTTGGACTTTCCACCCGACAGAGACGATATATTTCTTATGCATTTGGGACAATATATTCAACTTGAACTGTTCAGGGGAATCTGCAAATTGCAGAAACTGGATGACATATTCATGGATAGCAAGACTGATTGCTTTGTTGTGGTATCCCGGTGGACCGGCCTTGAAAAATGAAATATTCCATTCAATATGTGACGTTCGCTAATGAGTAATGGTTGGAACGAAGACAATTAACTCGAGTTTTATCAAACCTCAGATCTGAACTTCAGACATGAGCTAGAGAAAAATAAAAAATAATACAAGGGAATATAAGGGGGAAAAGACCAAGGCTGTTCTCATCCAAAAATAATTTCAAGGAGTCATGGACTAGATAGAGCGCCTCACGAATATTGAATATATCAACGAAGATAAAAATGTAAAATAAAGTGTAATTGTGAGGTGGTGTTTAAATTGAACAAGTACCAAATGGTTGCACAGCGTTCAAAAAACCATGATGTGGATCTCATATGTGGCAACACATATGAGATACGCAATTTTTACATACGCAATTTCAAATGAATACGTTTAAAACTACAGAATGGAAAGCAGCTGATAATATAATGGATCATGAGTGTCAATCCTTTCATCCTGTTCACAACTGATCCATCATCTAGGCAGCGCGTCAAAAAAGACAGCTGTCGAAAAACAAACAGCTGTGAAAACACGAGAAGTGCATTCTGTCTGGCACAATCGTGTTTCATTATACTGTATGTTTGACGTGTTTTTGTGTAGGCTGAGAAACTGAACAGACTCTGAAAGCAGAATTTGGCAGATATGCTGACTTTGAATGCAAGAAATTGAAAAGATTTTGATTTGCAAAATGCAGTTGGTTTGTAAACGTTATGTTCTAAATAGTTTTAGTTTTACCTGTAGGCCTGTGGGTGGAATACAGCTTGGTATTGGCTTTGATTGAACAATGAAAATCGAATTAATAATTAAACAATCGCATAATCATTGTAAATGTCTGGCCCTTGACATAATTTTCATGGCAGTTCAGTTTTTGTCTTAAATTAATGCCGTACCTTGCCATTCTATGTCACACAAAAGTAGCAAAAGTAGCCGATCTACAAGCTCAAAGTTTTGAGATATGCTACTTTTGCTATTTTTGAATTGGAATCCTGATTTTGTTTTGATATTTTTTAATTGGAATCCTTAAAAGTAACGTTTTTATTTAATTTCAAATGCATTATAGTTATGTTAACTTTATGAACTTAAATACAAATACATTTGACATAAAAAAGACAATATAAATTGAATAGGCTACTAGTCATTAAGCTACTAATATAGACTGATGTAATTAAAGCGGGTCATGTTTGCATGTTTGGAATTGTAACAGCTGAAATCAATAATATATCAGTATTCCGATATTAACCTGCGGGCCTCATTAATGCATGGTTTCCTTGCATGGTTTCCTCCGCTGTGTGTGTGTCTGTGTGTGTGTGTGTGTGTGTGTGTGGGGGTGTGTGAATGGGTGTGGGTGTGGGTGAATGTGAAATACATTGCAAAGCGCTTTGGAGAAAGGCGCTATATTAATGCAGTGCATTTACCATTTACAAATTGCACATATCATACCATAGTGATTATTAGTCTTATGTCATGAGCCAGAGGAGAGCGCCCGGCCGAGCCGGATACACCACGGAGGATTTGGATTGGACCCCTAGTCTAGAGGGGAGCAGGAACTTTACCCCTGCACCACCCAGAGTCCGGACACCCACAAATGCCTAAATTAACCCATTAAGGAACCCACCGGCCAAGCATCTGTCATTTTAGATTTTAACCACTTTAAACATTATTTCATACTTTGGCTTTTAAAAAATAGCAGATATACAAGCTCATAGCGTGGCACCGAGTGCCGCGCTATGAGCTTGTAGATTTGCTATTTTTAAAAGCCAAAGTCATGAAATCAAATCTTTGCTTCTGGGGGTCCCTGGAACAAAATATTTTGAGATGGGTGTCCACGGCCAAATACATATAATTGTGGAGGCCCTTGACATTCACCACTGATATTATAGCAACATAAGTGTTTCAGAAAACTGTTAGGATTCAGAAGACATTTTGTAGAATCGGCTTCAGGTCTTAAGGGGTTAACCCTGAGGATTTTACCGTGTAGTAGGTGCCAGCTTCATGCAGCAGCCTTGTAAACAACATCGTAACATCATGAACGACCATGATGTTGGCTGTGCTGATGCAGCTATAATGAGGCATCTATAGCGTTATAGAAACACATGAGTGCAGATTGTCCTCATAACATTTTTGGCAGATTTGCTGACCATTGTGTCGCTATAGCTACAAGCTGGGCATACTGTACTGTATACCACAGAAAAAAATAAGCATTTTTTTTATTTCAGGGTTTTAAAAAACGCACATACTGGCGATACTAACCCTCCAATGACAACAGCAGGCATATACACTCTTATTGGGTTGGCTATTTTACATAGAGAAATCATTATCAGTGAGAGGATAACTCTGTATCAATCAACACGGTGATGAATTTCCAAGGTCTCGTCTGACCTTGTGAAGCCAGCATATTAATGCAAAACTGTTAAAAAAAAGTGTAGCAGCACTGTAACAACTGTCAATGGCCATATTTCAGTGTGTTCTTCAATGTCACAACCTATGGATAAGTATTATAAATACTATGCATGCATGTGCTATTCATCCTTTTCCAACTGCCACACATTTATTCTAAATAATATTACTTATACAAAGACAAATGGCATTCTTACAATTCCAAAGGTTTCTACACCAGTGCTACTAAAAGTGTTGCAAAAGTCTTGCACTCTAAAGCCTGTTTTTTTTTACATCATACCCTTATGAGCTTGTAGATCTGCTATTTTCATCGCGCAACACGGTCTGTGTTATATATCCACTGTATAAATCATGCCTTCTCATTTTAGCTCCTGGTGAGGTCATAATTAATGTACAGTATTAAGTATATTCAATGCCTGCAGTGGAATACCAATGCAGTGGTGCAGGGCTTGACACACTAGAAATATATGGTACAGCAAATGGAATTCACATATTCCCTTCTATCACGGTCTGTTAAAAATGCACATTTTCCGTGAACTTACTTCATTGGAGCTCATTCCTGGCCTGTCCAGGGTTCCGGCACTGGTTATAAGAAGTTTTGTCCTTGAAAAGTTGATGAATTGGACAAGAATCTCTGGGAAATATTGGAAAACATTTTTGCTTTAGCACTGATACTAGAAGTGCTGTTTGGGTCATTTACTGTAGCGTGCTGTGACATGTTGATAATCATCAGGTGTATAGAGTGGTGACCTTGTCGACACACGCCACCTTCTTCGTTTCTATTTCGTTCAGTCTGCGAGCGGCAACTGATCCTCAAGGCCAGTCAAGAAATTAATTTAGTACAGAGTTCCATAATGGTGATTATGCCCTAAGATTTACAGTGTTCATCACTGCCAGCCGACCAGTGCCGGTGGAAATTGCTTTTGGAGGACTCGGGTACAGAACGGTACATTGGGGATGTGACGATCAGCTAAATCTCGAAGATAAATGCTTTAATTCCCTGGATATGAATCACACTACCTATTAGTTCCCAACACCGAGGTGACACCTGTAATGTCACTCATACGTCAAGAGAGTACATTAGGCCTACACAGTTAAATCCTTTGTGTTAATTCATCCATTTGTAACTCTGGGAGTGTACAAATGTGACCAAATGAACCTTTATGGGTCCATTTGGTTACATTTGTACACTCTCTGTGTTAAAGGATTTTACTGTTTTGTTTTTTTTTGCAAATGTTTTGGCTGGGCAATTGGCCACATTTCACTTGGAATCCTCCGATATACAGTAATCAGCTGTGCTGTTCATACCACACATGCTTGATCATTTAAAACGGGACATCATGTAAAGTGAAATGTTCTGGCTTATAAGACACAATACTAGTACAGTAACAATAGAGTTATGATTGAACAAACACAAATTTCCAACAAGGAATTGTGTGCGGTTTAGATATATATCGTCTTCCACCATTCTTTGGTAAAAAAGCCCACTGAACCAGTCCACCATATACCACCCCTCTGGTCATAAATACCAAATGCCACTGACGTGTAGTGCCACTATGTATGTCAGTGTTTATGTGTGTTACATTTAAGTGCACATGTGTGGCAGTTGACTCTTAACATACCCCGGCCTTCTCAAGCATACGTAATACCAAATAGCCCTGATGGTAAAAAACGACGCTCTACTCTCTACATGTGCACATGTTTTTTGCCTCTTGTTTAAGTGTCCATGTGACAGGATACTCAGTGAGTCCCACTTTTGCCTAGACGTGACAGAAGCTAGACCTCTCAATATTTAATTGAGAGGTTCTCATTTAGTTTGTTTCTCCTCTCATCCATTTACCTTGTACTCAGGGCAAACCTCCAGGCCGTCAGAGGGGCCATTAATAGTCGCGACAAGCTCGAGTAGCTCTGAGACACTTACACATCAGTTTCAGTGTACTTTATGGAGAAGCCATCTGCTCTTGCTCTGTCAGTCGCTTTGCATCAGGATATCCACACAAGGGACACTGCTGTCACCTTTCCTGTCCTGTTACGTAGTGTGCCACGTACTGTGGCTGTATAAATCCTGTTTACCTTTTCTACAATGTAGTTGTTTTGTCAATGGATTGATTGATTGATTGATTGAATACTTTATTGGACAGAAATGCAAACAGCACAAGGTACAGTCAGACATTTGGGCTGAAAGGATGACACAAAAAAAGTCTTGTTTCCATTGTGGTGCTATGTATTAACATACTGTAGCATAAGAAATATCACCAATACAATATCATCAACAAATAATGTATATAAAACGTTATGTACAAAGTAGAAAAATGGCAGCAGTGAATGCCATCTCCTTTCTATGGGAATGAAAATGTTTACTTCCCCTAGAGTGTGTGAGTGTGTGTGTGTGTGTGTGTGTGTGTGTGTGTGTGTGTGTGTGTGTGTGTGTGTGTGTGTGTGTGTGTGTGTGTGTGTGTGTGTGTGTGTGTGTGTGTGTGTGTGTGTAGTGAAATGTGAGATGCAAACAAAGTTTTCCAAGAGGAATCTGATTCCCAGCTGACAAAACATTCTCTGTGATGCTGATGAGCATCCATCGATGTGCGTTGACCTTGCACCGACAACTACATACGTCATTTTGGCGGTTCCCCGTTCGTCGTTCACCATTGTGTTTCACTTTTCAGTGAACTTGATGTTTTGTGTATTTGCTTTGCCCTTCCCATTTGTGTTTCTCATTGGCTCTCAGGACTTGGAGTGCAAGGTTCAAGGTTCAACTTTATTTGTCAACAATACCAATTACAAAAGAAAAGGCATGTGAAATTCATTGTGCACCAAAAACCAACAAAGCAGCTACAGTCTTAAGAGTAAATATGTTAGATACTCAGTGTCAAATGTGATCTGTGTTCAAAACTAAGCTGCTTGAATAAATAAACAATCTATATAAAAAATCTGAACTACCTAAAAGTGCAAAATAGCTCAAGTGCAAACTCCCACTGTCATAGGTCCAATACATTAGCCACAGACATGTGGCCATAATAGTCCGGGCCATGTAATGTTCAATGTGTGTTCATAAGTCTGATGGCGGCCAAGAGGAAAGTGCTCCATAGTCTTATTGTGCGGCTGGCAAGACTGAGATACCACTTGCCTGGCCGCTGCCGTAGCGCTGGCCTTAACAAGCTGTGGCTGGGATGGTGGACATCCCCAACAATCCGCTCAGCCCTGGTCACGCACTCGTATACTCCCGGGAGGGAGGGAAGCTCACCTTCGACTATACGCTGGGCTGTCCGCATCACTCTCTGTAGTGCCTTCTGTTGAAGAACAGTGCAGCTCCCATACCATACGATGATTCCACCCGTCAGGATGCTCTCGATGGTGCAGTTGTAGAAGGACCTCAGGATACGGGGGCTGACCCTGAACTTCTTCAGGCGCCGTAAGCAGTACAGCCGTTGTTGTGCCTTTTCACCTTATGCGTGGTGTGAGTGTCCCACTTAAGGTCGTCATCAATGTGTGTGCCAAGGAATTTAAACTCACTGAATCTCTCTACTGCAACAATGTAGAATGGCGCGTGCTCCTTCCTCTGCCTCCTGAAGTCCACATTTAGCTCCTGGGTCTTTCCAGCATTGAGAGCGAGGTTGTTCTTCCGGCACCATAGCGGCAGTGTATTGACCTCGTCTCTATAGGCCGTCTCACTGGCGTCGGTAATCAGCCCCATGAGTGTAGTGTCGTCGGCGTACTTAATGATGGATGACATTGGAGCCGTGCGTGGTCATACAGTCATGTGTGTACAGGAGGGGGCTGAACACACAGCCCTGGGATGCACCGGTATCGAGGGTCATTGGGTCAGATGTTATATTCCCCATATGCACCACCTGACAACGGCTCGCCAGGAAGTCCAGTATCCAGCTGCACATGGTCGGGTGCAGGCTTACAGGTCTCTGAGCTTCATGTCAAGTCTTGCCGGGATAATTGTGTTGAAGGCTGAGCTGAAGTCCACAAACAGCATCCACACATATCTGTTGTTACTCCCTCTCTCCTCCAAGTGAGTGAGGGTGGTGTGGAGAGCCATGGCCACTGCATCATCGGTATAGATCTATTTTGCCGGTATACTATGCATGGATCCAGCGCAGCGGGCAGCACTGAGCAGATGTAATCTCTTACCAACCTCTCAAAACACTTGCTGACGATTGGTGTTAGGGCAACAGGTTGCCAGTCATTGAGGCATGATGTGTTAGCACACTTGGGGACTGGACTGGTACAATGGTGGACATTTTGAAGCCTGCAGGAACCTCAGCTTGGGAGAGGGAGAGGTTAAAAATATCTGCAGTAATTGACATCAGTGTAATTGGGGAGCAATCTGGTCTCCTGGTCCCTTCTCAGTTCATAAGATTTTTCCCTCACCTGCTTGTGGAGCAAAAAGTAAATAGGTAACTAAGAAAACCTTACTAATGAAGCACCTTTCCAAACATAGTTACAAGGTACTGTACAACAAATTAAAACAATTAAGTGAAAACAGAACAACATTACAATACATTACGCTTACACAAATAGAGATAACATCATGAAATGAAGGGCTTATGGAAACAAATGTGTTTTTAAAATATTTTCAGCTGACTCTGCATTTGTATAGTTAAGGGTAAATTCCATAGAGTGGGAACAACCACTGCAAAGGCTCAGTCACACTTAGTTTTAAGCCTGGTCTTTGGGACAACCACAAGGCCCTTGTTAGAAGACCTGAGAGATCTCACATTTTTAAGTGGTAATTCTCATACGTAAATTGCGGTCAGCTCGCGTACTGCTTTATAGGTAGTGAAAATACATATTTGAATCAATTCAGCAATCAATAGGCAGCCACTGAAGTGAAGCCAGCAGCACCGGAGAGTTATGTAAAGTGAGATGTCAACTGCAAAGCCTGCGACTAATCATCATGTCATCCTCTGCCTTCTACACACTCTTCTATACATCCACCCTATTCCAATCCTACACCATGGTACCTTAATGGTGCTTTCAGCTTGTTATAGTGCCTCAGGTGCATTGGGGATCCCCAAAATAGATTTTCTTTTAGTTCTGTTGTTGTTGGTGAGATTAGATGTCTCAGTCTCTGGTCCCTCCATTCTTTACTGTGGATCCGCCACTCTAATTTGCTGTCACACCTTCCTTCCATCACTCATCATCTCCCCCTCATCATCTCCCCACCTCTTCTCTCCCATGCAGCCGAGTGCTGCTATTCTCACAACAGAATGGACGGAGCAAACCTTTTATGGCTCACCGATTCCCAACGTGTGGGCCGTCAGGACTCAGGATATTGAAAATAATATAGGCAAAACACTAAGATGTTATTGATAATAATATAACAATATGAAAAATAAATTAATGTTAAAAAACAATCTTGGTATTTTTGCTTTAAAACCTTGACAAATGTGTTTTTATTGTGATGCCGGTGAATGGGAACTTAATATAATCTACGTTAGTTCCATTGGTCCAAGACGGAACACAATCGATTGATTGATCATTAAAATGCACGTGGCCCACCCATCTGACCACTTAACACGGCAGCTGTTTGGCTGCCGCGTTAAGTGGTCAGATGGGTGGGCCAGGGAACCCCTTTGAGATTTTCAAGTGGGCCCTGATTATCCAGAAAAGGTTGGGAGCCACTATGGATTAATCATAGATGAGGTGGCTGCGGTAAAGCTTCCTTTCTGCTTCATCGAACGATGATGTCGCAAGCCGTTCTCTGGTAGATCTGCTTTTTTTCGGTCATGTATCATACGAAGAAGTATGAATTAAGTATCAGACTGCATAACTCGGCTCTTCTGAAAGATGGAGACACTCAACTATGGTGACCTTGCCATCAGCCTATAGGGAATGGGGCCAGATTGCACATTTATGGCAGTATACAGATGCAGTCAGTAGTAAAAGATGTGCTGGTGGTGATACTGAGCACCAATAATGAAAAAAGGTGAATAACCACACTGTCACACTCCATGTGCAGTTGGTGATTTATTATTTCAGCCAAACTAGGCTTTTGTGTTCACACGTGTCAATGTCTTAAATACATACTCGCCATCTTGTGGCAATCAAAACACACGTATCCCAGTAGATGTGTTACATTCTTGTGTTCAGTCAGGAAAGATTGATATATTTTTTACTGTAGATGCTATACTGTTATACTGGCGTTGATGGCTCTGCTCTTAAATTGTTCCCTAATTTTAGATAAGCAGCATGCTACAGTAAATCAGGGAGCGCTATGCAAACCATGGGTATACCAGAGCGGGCCCAATGCAAGCTTCTGGTCATCAGGGAGAGGCTCTGAGCCACTACTGCTACACAAGACATTGAATCAGTTGTAAACTTGAGCCATGCAAAACATGAATTCCAGTTTACTTTAAAGCCATGTAACATTGAATGTCAGTTTACTTTAGTTTAGAGCCATGCAAACATGATTTTCAGTACACTTTCATTCAGTCCATGCAAGACTCTGGGGAGGCTGGAGTGGTGGAGGCTATAGCTTTTGAGCAGTGTGTGTGGCAACAATTGCAGTGTGTGTGGCAACAATTGAATAGCAGAGATTGTTATTTTAATGGACGGCCCTGTTGTGGGAATGAGCAGTGATTTGGAGTGTAGTAGAATAGCGAGGCTGATTGGAAACGATCAGCAGACCAACGGCTGATTACAGATGGGGCGCGTATGACGTGTCCTGCATGAACTAATGTGATGCTTCATACACTCAATATATCTGTTATACTGTAGCAACCTTTCCATGCCAATTGGACCCTCAAATAGCCATGGCCTCTGGCTGTGGTCCCCCGATTACAAAATTGCTTAACCATGTTCTTTCTTTTATTTTTTTTACATGTTTGAAAACATTTCCACTGAGAAATATGAATAATGAGTTTTCTCGAAGAAGTGGAATGTGAAATCAATCACCATTTAGCCGGATTGAAAATGACATTTCATTCATTGCTGAGGTGCCAGATGGGAAAACTGCACTCACGCACGCACAAATGCGCGCATGTACGCACGCACACAGTCAGGTTCATGCCCACACGTCTAGATATTGATCTCTACAAGACCTAGATGAGTGCTGAATCAATACGATATATGCAGATTAAGTTGTCATCTCTTTTTTATCTCTGTTCTTTTCACTTACTCACACACAGACACGCACACAGCCACGCACGCAGCCACGCAGCCACGCAGCCACACACGCGCACACACACACACACACACACACACACACACACACACACACACACACACACACACACACACACACACACACACACACACACACACACACACACACACACAGTACGAGGAGCTACTACATTGTACAACAGTGTCACGTTCCAAAGGTAGCCTACCGTATATTTCCAAATAGTAGCCCTATCGCAAATAGCCGCCGCCTACCTAATACCCGCCGGTGGTCTGACATCATTTTGCGTTTTAAACGCCCCGTTCAAATAAACGCCCCACTCCATGCAAATGCCCTGGGGCGATTATTTGCAGTTTCCTCAGCCTAATTTATATTTCGCTCACAACACGTTGCGGACACTTCTTAACTCATTGGCCGCCATTATCGCATTAACGCGATCTAATAAATAGCGCGCTTGGCCGCCAGGATCGCATTAATGCGATCTAACGTCTTTATTGATCTTTATGCTCTGATCACGCTATTCTGTTATGAATCAGGCTAAGTTTCGGGTTCCACTTACTTCAACCACCACTGCATCCGGTTCCATGACTTGGGTTCCGTTTTCGGTTTTACATTTTTCCCCCCAGTCATTTTCGACCATAATAGGGAAACAAACGGTTTTTCACACGCTATGAAAAGCGATCGGAGACCTCCCCTCCTATAATCTATGGTCTGGGTGACGAACAGTCATCCCCGTTGTGCATCACAAAGTAATTTTCGCCGATAACAGAATCTGAGACATTTCACTTCCGGTTCATGTGTTTCACTGTGTGAGTGGGTCTGGGAGGGGGCGAGTGTGATCGAGAGGCGATCAAGCTTGGTATGTGCTGCTCTCTGGTGGTGGAACGATCAAAACGATTCAAGTGTCAAGGTAGACTTTCTAGATGTGAATTAAATAACAAAATAACGAAACAAAAAAACACGAAAATCGCTGGCAAGGGCTGCTATGAACGAGGTTTTAACTCTGGCAGTCAATGAGTTAAGCCTAATTTATACATTGCTGCATGACTGTATTGTGCACCGAAAATAGCTAAATATCTACAAGCACATGTCAAAGATATTTTACAAGTCAAGTAAACATTGTAAATGAACTAGTGTTTAGAGGGTGGTTTAGGAAGATTTGACCGACAGCTGATAAATGGCTGAAAAATGGCTGCCACGCCCACCAGGATGTGAATTTGGGATAGCCCAATATCCAGTTTTGTTCCCAATATATATCTATCACCACTTCTGCCAAATGTGGCGCTTCTATCACAAAATTAATGATTGGTCTGATATGCTCACTACTGATGCAAATAGCCGCCTGGTTCTTTTAAACTCCCGGGGTACACTCCAAATCGATTTCGCGTATTAAACGCCCTGGGCTACTATTTGGAAATATACGGGTATCTACAAACTTACATTGAGCTTGTAGATCGGTTATTTTTGGCATGCGACACTGTCATGCGACAAAGGGCCTAATGCATTTACAGAGAGAATTGCAATCAATCTTCCTGCTACCTGTGTGCTCTCTCCTCTCGCTCTCTCTCTCGCACACACGCACACGCACGTGCACGCATACGTGCACACGCACACACGCACAACCAGCTGCACATGCTTGACCAAGTCAAGGTAGCTATTCAAAATAAATTCTTTTTCTGACATTTCCAATCCCTCACTCAACATTATCTCTTGCCTATCTCTCTCTCTTCTCTGGGTGTCGACATACTGTACCTTTTTAACCTTTGCTGCTGTCACATTGATTTGCTTCAGCGATCCGAGCATGAAACATTTGCAGATGCATGACTGAACGATCAAACACACACACACACACACACACACACACACACACACACACACACACACACACACACACACACACACACACACACACACACACACACACACACACACACACACACACACACACACACACACACACACGCTGTTGGGTGGAAACCGGGTGTCCAAAACATTGGATATTTACAATTTACAATACTCGGATCCAAAATATTGTATTTTTACTCCACTACAATTATTTGAAAACATTAGTTACTAGTTACTTTGTAGATTTTGATTATTATTACAAAACATACATTAACCACTTCAGTCCCTATATACATTTCGGCCATTTGAAAATAGCCGATCTACAAGCTCACAATGCGTCGCGATGCGACGCATTGTGAGCTTGTAGATCGGCTATTTTCAAAAGATTTTTGTACATTTGAAAAATTGAAAAATGTGAGTATTTTTCCACCACTGGGAGATACGAGTTTATGCTCGACAGCGGCGATTCACACCTTTTATCCTCACAGCAGCACGTTATATCATTTGTCTCGCCCCTGAGGGAGAATGTCGTGGCTGTTGGTTGAACATTGTGAGTGTAATAAAGGGGCCTGGCTTTGCGGTCTTGATAAGAAACGGGTATTAAGTCACTGATTGGTCTAGCAGAGCTGCGGGCCACGTGCCTCTTAATGTCACTCTCCATAAAGCATGGCTGCCTTTCAGGTGATTCGCATTAGCCGGCCCCCACAATTACCGCTCGGAGGAAATTAAATAACCCCGCCAGTTCCTGTTTATACTCGTGTGCTACTATTGGACCGGATAGGCTGACACCCTTATCTTGACTACATTTCCCAGTTAAGCGGCTTGAGCGAATGAAGTGAAAATGTAATTCCACACACAGTAGCATTATCATTTCAAAAATTGATAATGCTATTGTCGAAGTACATTTTCATTTTCTAGTTTACAGCGTAAGTTTAATGCAGTTCCCTGTAAGTAAGTAGCTTTACGTTTGGGACCGATGGGTTCCCGAGCCATGTCAACCATAGGTCAGGAGCATATCTCCATTTTTTTGCCATGAACTGAAAATAGTAGATATACAAGGTCACGTTGAGTCGCGCTGCAACGTTATGAGCTTGTGCAGTAGATCTGGTATGTGGGTAGGGTACCACTCTGCAACTAATACGGCTTTAAGTCACTGCTGGGCATAAACCTTGTATCTCCATAAATGTAATAAGTTAATGACATACTTCTATTACAGTGTCACACAAAAGTAGCAAAAATAGATGATCTATGTGACACGTTGTGAGCTTGTAGATCGGCTGCTTTTGCTTGCTTTGTGAAGCGAAAGTGAAAGCGAAAGTGTGTCTACAGCCGTGTTAATTTTTACAGCAAATTCTGATTTAGTCTTAGTCTTTTGAATAACACATCATTTAGTCTTAGTCTAGTCTTAGTTGACTAAATATCAAAATATCTTTTGTTTTAGTCTTGGTCATAGTCAACAAAATTAACACTGGTCTACAGTATATATTTTATAAATATTTATAAGAGGTTGTGACTAATAATGACTACATTGGATCCATTGGAACACGGGTACTTTTTCCATTTCCTTAAAAGTAACACTTTTGGACATACCAAGTTTCCACCAGACACTGGCAGACAGCGACGGTATGCACTACTGTAGGTACGATCAGCCCAGTCGGGAAAAAAAGGAAGATCAATTTGGTCCCACAAATCAAGCCCTGTTCCATTCAACCTCCGTGCCCCCGGTCTGTGTTCGGATGAAAGGTTTACAAAACTCTCCTGTCATCACTTATTGGAACCTCAGTGCGGGAGACCCTGGCCAGACAGGACCGTGTTATTGTCGCCGTCGCTCATCACCGCTATTTTATTTCTCATCAGGAGGCTGCTGTGGTTTCCACGGAGACGTGGCGCTTGCTACCGACTCGGCCAATCAGCCGAGAGGTGCCTCCTGTTAGAGAGATTAGTGACAGCTCTCCCATTACACTGGGCCCCATTAACATGACCTCATTGTGATAACACATGTCCCCGGTGCACACACTCGACAATTAACATGACGCCAGTGGTTGGACAATACCGAGGTGCATTTACTTGAGTACTGTATACTTACAAAAGTAAGTGTACTTAGGTACATCTTTTGAATATCTGTACTTGGGTAGGCCTATAAGTGTTTTTGTATAGTCTTGTCACTCCACTACATTTCGAAGACAAATATTGTTCTTTTGACTCCACTTCCTTTCCATGAAGGGAAAAAGTACATTATGAATTATGAAACCACTTAAAGGCATATTTGCAGATTGTAGTGGAACAAAGCAAGTCTACTAGCTCACAGAGGTTGTTTATGCTTTTTCTCACTAGCATTGATATTTTCTGAACGTTTTGTGGAAATCTTCTGCATTCCTTTTCTGAAAATGTCTACATTTAAATACAGCGATGCGTTGATATTGAAAAGAAAATGTACTTTGTACGTTTGAATTCTTGAGCATTTTAAAAAGCATGTACTTTTGAACTTTAAAACAAGTACTCCAGGACTTTAACTGAAGTATACATTTGACAGAGCAACTTTCATATGTGGTTGAGTAATATTTGACCAGGAGTATCTAGATGGTAAACGGTGCATTTATACAGCGCCTTCTATCCAAAGTCCACACAGACGGCGGAGGAAACTATACACACTAACTTGCTCATCGGGAGCAATTAGGGTTCAGTATCTTGCTCAAGGACACTTCCGCACTAACTCTGGGGAAGCCCAGGATCAAACTGGGAACCTTCCATTTCCCAAGCAGCTGCTCTACCTCTGTCGCCCCTGTACTATGTGTCTCAATAGAGATACTTGAGTCTATACTTTGACTCAAGTAATGGAGTTCATCACTGAGAATTACATGACGCCATGCCCCCCCCTCTCTCTCTCTCACACACACACACACACACACACACACACACACACACACACACACACACACACACACACACACACACACACACACACACACACACACACACACACACACACACACACACACACACACACACACACTCACATACTCTCACACACACACACATACGTGATATGGTCAAGTTCAGTCTCTTAAAGGGATGTCACTTCCAACTTGTTTGGGGTCATTTTATCATCTACTCAGCCTTTTGTGAGCACCCTCGACAGTTGTTAAGTTGCTTGATTCAGAATTTAGATATTTGTCTCCGCCAGAGGTGGAGAGTATGTTTTCGTTCTTGTCCTTCCGTGTGTGTCCCCGTCTCAGCCAAGCTAACATTGGTCAAGCTTCGCGTGACACGTGACAATATTGTTGTCACCAATGCTCTGATTGGCTAGCGAGACGCATGATGACATAGAAACCTATAAATAGGTGTGTCACTTCAAAAAATCTTCCATCAGCCAAGCTAACATTGGTCAAGTGACACGTGACAATATGTAATATAAATAGGTAAGACAGGATTAATCAGGAACAGTACTGGCGGAGACCTGTGCTCCGAGGAGCACATTTTCTAGTTGATATTCTTTTTTATCACACACGCCCCCTTCCTATACAAACCCATTGTGACTTCAAACTCCATTTTAACCATGATAGATTCATCGAAAACACCCGTCCTTGGCTTGACTGCGCCCCTAATACGTGATGGGACCATTTATTGTCTCCGCTAGGCCGAAAGGCATGGCGAGAGTATGTTTTCGCCCCTGTCCGTCCGTCCGTCCGTGTGTCCGTGTGTCCGTCCGTCCGTCCGTCCGTCCGTCCGTCCGTCCGTCCGTCATTCTGTCATTTTGTGTACAGCTAATCTCCGGCACCGTTGGCTTGATCGCAGAGAAACTGTGCACACACACTCCCTGGATGCCAGAGCAGAACCTTTTCACATGGGCCTGTTATAGCGCCACCAGGAGGCCGATTTGTGCAAAACACATTTTTGAACAGTACTCGTACAGATTTGGGCCAAAAATCCCCCAAATCGGTACACAGTATCTCTATAGTCATTAAAAGAAACGGCTAATTTCAGATTTTTCATATTCCATCCTGATTGGCAAAAATTGTCTCTCAAAGTTTGCATGAGTACTCTGTTTCGAACAAAATGCCTCAAATCATGAACACAGCATGCAATTTCCGTGAAATTTTGCACACACATTCCCATTAGGCCGGGGAAGAAATGCCATTTGAAAATGTTCAAATCAGCCTCATGGTGGCGCTGTAACAGGCCGATTCGTGTTTTTACCTATAACTGCACCGATCACTGTAAAACTTTGTATGCACACTCTTTAGAGGCCAAGGAAAAACCTTTGCCCTGCATTTTTCACATTTGCCTTTTATAGCGCCACCAGGAGGCAGACTTATGTAAAACACATTTTTTGATATTAAGCCTTCAGATTTGATCCAAATTTCACGCAAATCGGTACACATGATCTCTATAGTCATGTGATCAAGACGGATCTGTTTGATTTTTCATATTCCATCCTGATTGGCTAACATTGACATGTAATGTTTGCAGGAGTGGCCCGTTTTGAACAAAATGCAGCAAATCATGAACGCAGCGTCCGATTGCGGTGAAACTTTGAATGCACATTTGCACTACGTTGAGGAACAAATGCCACCCTTTTAACATTGGCCTGTTATAGCGCCACCAGCAGGTCAAATTTAGCAAAACACATTTTAGAACAAAATGCCTCAAATCATGCATGCAGTGTCCGATTGCTGTGCACGGCCTAGGAATAAATGGCACCCTTTTCACATTGGCCTATTATAGCCCCACCAGGAGGCCATAATAACCTACCTGACCTGGCGGAGACTTGTGCTCCGAGGAGCACTTTTTCTAGTTTATTTATTTTTTCATTTATCCAAAAAATTATTAAAAAATAAATGAAAAAAGTAATAGAAAAAACATGGGCCCCTCACTTATTAGGAGGGCAGTATGATTCACCAGAACCAAGGACGGGTGTTTTTGATGAATCTATCATGGTTAAAATGGAGTTTGAAGTTACAATGGGTTCTTATAGGAAGGCGTGTCTGTTGAATGAATATCAAATATCTAAATACTGAATCAAGCAACTTAAAAATTGTCCAATGGGCTCACAAAAGCCTGAGTAGACGTCAAAATGTGCGTGTGCGTGTGTGCGTGTGCGTGTGCGTGTGCGTGTGCGTGTGCGTGTGCGTGTGCGTGTGCGTGTGCGTGTGGGGGGGTGTGTGTGTGTGTGTGTGTGTGTGTGTGTGTGTGTGTGTGTGTGTGTGCGACTCATCAGTGAAGTCAGTATGTCTTTCTAGTCAACATGACCTGAAGAGGATGTGCGAGTGATCCTGTGACATGTAGCGTCTGTTTTATCAGTTACGCTGTTCAAAAATAGCAGATGTACAAGCTTGCAGCACGGCATGAAGTGACACCTGGTTTTAATTAGTTAATAACGTGGTTAATAGCGTGAATGAAACACAACTTCATCGCTAGCACCCTGTTACAGCCCCCCTGGGTGGCCAAAGTGCCCTGGTTTGATTCAAGGCCTCTGCAATGTGTCGAAGTGTCCCTGAGCAAGACGCTTAACCCCTAACTTCTCCTCGAGCACTACAACCAATGACTGCTCCTAGGATGGGTAAAATGCAGAGGACAAATTTCATGTATGTACAAAAATACAGTGACAAAAAACACCCCAAAGAGTGAGTGGGGACCAAATTATTATTATTATTAATAGCTTGAATGAAACACAACTCTGTCGCTGCAGTGCTGTATCTCCTCATCCCTTAAATCATTACGGTCATTTTGTGCATACTCATAGTTAAACTGACACTCAGGATTTTACATGTGCTGTCTCTCTGTGAGTCGCTCTCTCTCTCTCCGTCTCCCTCTCCTGCTTCCTCAATGTTTTTAATGGTCTCTCTATGGTTTGGTCATAGCTGGAAACCCCATTAGTCCGAGCAGATTAAAATAAACTTCTCTTTCAGCCCTTTCCCAACGACCCAGAGAGAGAGACGGAGAGAGAGGCGCGATGGGAGTCTCTCTTGTACTGTAAATCAGACAAGAGAAAAAGCAGCGCAGCCAGCATTTATAACTGGGTATACAGCATGATGAGTCTCCAGCCCATTTCCATAGTACGAGTTATCACATGTAATCATAGAAAAGCATACTCCCTCTTTCGCTTTCCCCCTCTCTTCATCTCCTCTGTCTCATCTCCCTTTCTTGTGCCCTCCTGAGAAGCATGCACGCTTAGACTTATCGCTGGGTAATATTTCAAACTCCATTATTGAACCATTATTAAAAACGTATAGTGAAAATAGCACATCTACAAGCTCACAACACGTGAGCTTGTAGATCTGCTTTCTTGTTTTTTTTATGTACGGCACCATTGTACAACGAAGTATATAACAACTTTTAAGTTGTTAATAAGACTAATGGATTTAGTCTGATGAAATAGATGCGACATGAGATGCGTACGACATTGAAAAGTCTAAGCATGTTTCCATGCATATACTGTGTGATTCATTTCATAAACTTTATATTCACAATGATAACTTGTATTGGCAAATGCCATTTTAGCACTTTTCTTTTTTTGCAGTGGTAGCAGGCCACTTGCAGGCAGCTACTTGCAGTTAGCCAAAAGCTAGCTGGTTGGCATTCTCATTTCTCACAGTACTGCATTTGACATTCATTTTCTGTTTGGCAGTAAATAACATCCCTCCATGGCTCCTTGGTATCTGTGAATCAGAGGCACTGTTGCCCCTGTTGCCCTCCAGGGGTTCTCAAGAGAAAGTGTCAGGAGCAAGACGCTGCATGTAGCGTGAGGATAACTTGCTGGGGTTGCCAATGCTATAAACACACTCTGTTACAAGTAAAAGGCCTGTATTCAACATTGTACATGAGTAAAAGTACTCACAATTATTTTGTCACACTTTTGGGGGGGGGGGGAACTTTACAAGTTCACCACGCATCACTTTGCCGATATACACTGTAAAATGTGTCTGAATGTGTGTTCATGGAACCCCTGAGGGGATGAAAACCTTAAACATCCTCCTGTTCATAAAACGCAGTGTGTGTGTGTGGACACGGGCCCTAAATGAAAGTCCTTCATAAGCTTTCAGTGTGTGTGTGTGTGTGTAGCCTGGCGCTATAGAGCTCCCATAGCTTGCGGGGCTGTAACCATGACGACAGATCCTGTACGCCGAACTGCCAATCTCCGGTGTGTACACAAAAACGCTAATAAACAGCTTACATTTTGGGAAAGTGAAAAACGGGCAGCGTAATTTTTTTGCATATGCTAATGGTGAATGCCTGTGTGCAAGTTGAGATCAATTGCTCAACCCACTGAGGACCATCCTATTTGGGACCAAACATTCCCTCAGTAAAATGAAGGTAGTTGACTTCAAGGTCAAAGTCGATGACACAATCATCACTAGCAAAGAAGAGATTACCTATTGGGATGTATTCTTGACAAATACCTGACAGGTGAAAGCATGGCAGCAAAGGTGGTCAAAGGAGTAAACCAGAGAACCAGATTTATGTTCCTCTTTTGTCAACCCTCAGGCCCTCAGGACCCTCTCAGGGGCCCTGATTCAGCCTCTTTTTGACTATGCTAGCTCCTCTTGGTACTCCTACACCTCAGTGTCACTGAAGACTAAGCTTCAAACCTCCCAAAACAAACTGATCCGACTACTTCTCGGACTGGGGCCCATGACCCACCTCTCTCCCACTCACTTTGCCAGCCTAGGCTGGCTCAGGGTGGAAGACAGGGTTAAACAACTAAAAATGGGTCTGGTCTTCAAAATTGTAAATGCAGATTTGCCCGATATGCCCCCTATACCCGCATATCTGTATAAATACCTCGAAAAAGTTAGTGACACCCACGGCCATGAAACTAGAGGGAGCGTAAACAACAATCTGGTACCACCCACCCATAAAACAAACATGGGCAAATTCTCCTTCTATAGCACAGCCACCAAGGAATGGAATAGTCTAACCCCATCCCTCAAAAAATGCAGTTCGCTGGGCTCATTCAAAACAGCCCTAAAAACCCATCTTTCTGGAGGCCGAAAGAGGAGCTAGTACCAGTTTCCCTGTAGACAGACGACCCCCCCCCTCCTCTTTTTTGTACATATTTTGTATTTCCTCATGTTTTTTTTTGTATATAATTTTTGTATATAATTTTTCCATGCTCCCCCCCCCCTTTTTTGTACATATATTTTTTAAATGCTTTTTTTTGTACATAGTGGTATTTTTTCTGTATTATCTGTATTTTCATGTTGATTTTTGAACTGTTTGGTTGCTACTATATATGTCTATGAAATTAACTCAAGGACCCCAACGGAAACAAGTCCGCAAGGACTTTTTTGGCCGGACCTTTTAGACAAAAGCATTATTAATGTAACTGTGTTGTTTTACATTCTTTTGCCTAATAAAATTTTAAATCAATCAATCAATCAAGCTTGTGGAACAGACCATCTTTCCGTGGCGGTCTTTCCGTGACAGACAAAGGTTTCCTTATTTATACAGTATGTAGGATATATTATTTCAAAAGATTAAAACAAGTTTAAACATAAAAATCACAACTTTTCAATAAAAAAAATTGGGGAAAAAAAGTTTAAGAATGAGTGAAAATAGCAAATCTACAAGCACACAACGCAGTGTGAAGCGACGCGTTGTGACCCCTCTTTTGGGTCTTGAGCTAAAACGTTTGGTAACCACTGCGCTAGATTGACACCACAAGAAAAGAGTAATCGAGAAGAGTCTGTTTTTCACGATTAAAAACAGACACTACTCTAAATCCCAGAGGATTTACTCCGCACATAATTTTGAGAAACCAATCAGGGTTGCCGATATAGATTTCCAGCAATGTTGTCAGAATGAGTTGTGTGAGGTATGGATTATGGATTTGTGCCTATAGACACTCAGGCCTCACAAGGGACAAGGTGTGAATTAGCGGGTATGCTTGAAATCGTTTGATGTGTTCTAAATAGTAAATGTCTCACCGAGCCTATTGTTCCCTGCTTACCTTTACAGAGAAAGATGATACTAGACTATCTGTGATTGCTTCATTGTCTGCGCTGTGTGTCTGACAGCTCTAAGGGTGTGTTCATACTATCTGCCTGTTATGAAGAAAAATGGTTGCCTGGAGCGCTTTTTTCTGATGAAAATGAAAAAATGGGGGCTGGCGGGGTCGCACAACATTCTTTTTGTTTCCATATCAATATTGCTCGCACAATCTAGAGAGACTATCGGCTAGAACTAGCGATTCGGCATTCTTCAGTATTCTGGCCTTGTATTTTGACCTTGTATCAAATTCAGCACGGGATTGTGGGAATTGCACAAATCGATTCCTGCACATGTAGATTTCAGAATGCGGGAGATTCCAGCACAGATTTCCAGCGATGTTATTAGTTATTTATTATTGGTTATGAATTCAATGTGAACTGAACTGCGTTGAAAATATGAACCAATAGCTGAAACTTATCGACATCATCTAAAGGGGAACCCACTCTAAAAAATACAACGGACCCCAAAAGCATTGGCGCAAATGACAGGACCACTGATGTCAACGATAACATGGCTAATTCTCCATATCCTGGCACCCAAAATGATTCATACTTTGTCGTGACGTAGCAGAGCATTAGGCTTCAGAAAGACAGATGTAAATGAAAGTAACTGGTGCTAATGGCTGTAACTGTGAATCTTCCAGATCCTAACCGGTGAGAGTAACGTTACGTCACTATGGTGAAGCAGCAGCTAAAATACTTTTTTAGGTTTTGTTTTGTTTTAGAAGTTTTAGCCTCACTGGGTCAGACTTCAAAAGAACAGTCTTGTTTTATTTTAATTTAACATAAAGTGGGAACACTGTACTGTACTTGAAAGAGGAGAGTGGAGGAGACATCTTGTACAAGAATAGAGCATAAAGAGGCACCATATGAAACAATGAAGCACACTGATGTAGTTCAGAGATTACCTCTAAGAGAGGAGGAGAACGAGACAAAATTACTCTATATATTTCACAACATTCATAACAGTGAGCAAAGACTGATGTGAACGGTTTTATTGCCTTTGTTTCTATAATAAATGTTCATGGGAGCATTATCCAGTGTGCTGATATATTTTTTTCCATGATTTGTCTTTTGACGAAGTTGAAAGTAAAGACATGAAGCAGAGGAAAAATAGAGCATGGAGACAAGAGAGAGCCAACATAAGATATACCCCCACCCCCAAGGGTATAAATCCCCCCTATGTGAACCATCTTCTTCTTTCAGCTAATTCCCATCGGGGTCGCCACAGCGGATCATCTGTTTCCATTGTCTCTGTGCATCTTCTTCAGGCACTCCAGCCACATTAGTCAGGGAATATTATCAGAATAATGTCATATATAGGAATAAATTCCTTACCAAGAAATGTCTTCACCATGTGTTTGTAAAGCTGTCTAGTAACACATCTCATAAAGACTGAAATGCAGTTTCCCTAGGGGAATTTTTGACAGCTGCTGAAAGTTGGGGTACCCACCATAACCTTATGCGGGGATTTTTTTAAAATTTTAAGTAGCATGTGAGGGGTCAAACTAGGGTGTTTTTATGATTCTGAATCCATTGCAAGCTTTTTTTTTGCACCAAAACCACTCCTTGGGCTAAAAACGGCCCAATCTCAATGGGCTTTTTACACAAAAAGAATCCTGGAAAAGGTTGGCTATGGCCGTTTTTAGCCCAAGGAGTGGTTTTGGTGCAAAACAAATGCTTGCAATGGATTCAGAATCATAAAAACACCCTAGTTTGACCCCTCACATGCTACTTAAAACAGAATTAAATTTAGATTTTTAGAAGGTTATGGTGGGTACCCCAACTTTCAGCAGCTGTCAAAAATTCCCCTAGGGAAACTGCATTTCAGTCTTTATGAGATGTGTTACTAGACACTTTTACAAACACATTGGTGAAGACATTTCTTGGTAAGGAATTTATTCCCAGATTTTTGAAATATCCCCTGACTACATGTATGTCTTCTCTCACTGAATCACTTTGGCCTTCCTCTTCTCCTGTTGCCTGGCAGCTCCATCTTCAGCATCCTTAATGTACCCCTCATCCCTTCTCTGCACCAAACCAGCTCAACCTCGCCTCTCTTGTCTTATCCCCAAACCTTCTAACCTGGGCTGATCCTCTAATGTAGTAATATCTGATACTGTCAATCCTTGTGACTCCTAATGAGAATCGTACGTGAACCATAAGGGGGAGAATTCCCCCCGTTTTGAAACATTTCAGGCCCTGCTAATAATTTTGCCTACAGTATATCGCCATGACAAGAGGAGGAAAATGTCACTAGCTTTGGCTTTCTTTAGGCAGATGAGGAGGAGAGTGCTGGTGGTAGTCGGTGTGTGTGGGTGTATGATATCCTCCACAGCCGACAGCCGTACGGGACGTATTATCACAACCTGGGGGTAGCTGGTTTCAGGCTAAACAAGGGGCAATTTGAAGGGTTGAGCCAGCAAGCGAGTCAGCAAGCTCGAGACACAATTTATTGATCGGATCAGCTGGTAAAAAAAAAAGCAGCCCACATATTTTTGGCTGATGTTTGCTGGGGTTCAAGTGGTTAAGGAGGACATGATGAACATGCCCTAAGAAGTAGATTGTAGTAGTATAATACTGTACTGTCAATAGTCAGCTTGGGGAACTGTGTTTTTGTAGTGTATGTGTGTGTGTGTGTGTGTGTGGTCTGTCTCTGTATGTCGTCAGACAGGCCTGAGTGCAGTGAGTCAGCCTCAGGGATGACAGACATCCCAAACAGCTTAGGAATGATTGGAATGTGCCCTTCAGAGGGGGGGGGGGCACTCGTTCCACACACCACCCCTGCTGTTACTCTACTAGTGGGGAGGGCTCAGCATCAAATGGAGTCTGCTTGTCATTAGCTGGCATCCTGCTGCGATCTGACTCACAGTGGGACTGAGTCATCATCATGGTGCGTGCGTGCGTCCGTGGGTGCGTGTGCGTGCTTGTATTACTATATACAAGAAACATTGAGGGTCCTCACAAAATAAATGGTTGTTTTGTTGTTTAAAAATAGCAGATCTATAAGTTCACAATGCGTTAAAAAAGGTGTGTGTGTGTGTGTGTGTGTGTGTGTGTGTGTGTGTGTGTGTGTTTGTGTGTGTGTGTGTGTGTGTGTGTGTGTGTGTGTGTGTGTGTGTGTGTGTGTGTGTGTGTGTGTGTGTGTGTGTGTGTGTGCATTTTTCAAACACTTTCAAGATTTTTCAAAAATATTCAGATTGTATATCTGTTATTTTTGAATAGCCAACGTAAACTATGGATAAAGGGGTTAAAATGATTGTGATGCTGAACCCCCCCCCCCCACCCCTGGACCCCACTTTGAGAACAAATATGCTCTAAAACACTAAAATGTCCCTGGTTTCAACATTCACAACCAAACCACCCGGTTTTCACGTAATTATTAAATTAAATAATGCTGTAGATGTCTATCATGTTCAGTTCTGTTGAAATGTGCTGGCACTAGGAGTGCTAAAATAATTGTCCCCCATCATGAAAACAGAGTGGGAAATTATTTTATAATGATAATTCATCAATCCATTTTTTATTTAAACGATTAAGGGTCCCCGGGTTTGGGTTTTTGAAAATCACCCTATAGTAAATGTGCAATTTAAATAAACTGAAGTGGAACAGAAACTATTGCATGAGCAGTGAGCTCACAGGGAGAAGTACACACACACACACACACACACACACACACACACACACACACACACGCATATGCACGCATGTGCGCCCACACACGCGCACTCACACACACGCACGCTGAGTAGTCATGTAGTTCTCTGTCAAGGACGGACAGATGAAACACCTCATACAGTTGTTACATATTGACTCCAAGGTGTTCCTCACAGCACTGAGACGAGGGTGTTATGGGAACCTGGCACACATAGTACACAGGGTTCTGGCAAACACACTTACAGAGCAGAATAATGGCTCTTCTTGACTACAAGAATTACTATAAGTGAATCGTGTTGAGCAACATATTTTACAGGTTCTGAATGTGTGTGTTCTGGATTCAAACATTGCGCCCTCCTGCTCATAAAACGCAGTGTGTGTGGACACAGGCTGTAAATGAAAGTCCTTTAAGTGTGCACCGTGTGTGTGTGTGTTGTGGCGTTGTCTTTGTTTGTGCCAGTGGCCGTGGCCAGCAGAGTCGGCAGCAGTAACTGCACGCATGCACAGTTTAATGATCCCATAGCTTGCGCTGCTGTAACTATGGAGACGAGAGAGGCCAATCATCACATAGGCCAAATGCAGAATCTGTAGCGTTTACCATAGACTGTAGGTGTTTACACAAAAACGCTAATAAACCGCTTACATTTTGGGAAAGTGAAAAACAGGCGTCGTGGTTGTGTGCATATGCTAATGTTCAATGCCCGAGTGCAAATACAGATCAATTGCTCAAGCCACTGAGGAGAACCCTGCTGAACAGACAGGTTTTGATGACAGAATTCCTTGATGACAGAGGTTTCCTTAAATATAGTAGGATATATGTATAATATATATATTTTGTACCTTTAGTGTAAGGATAAAACCCTTGAGATTTATCATCTCGTTTTCGAGGGGGCCCTTATCGTCTCTGTCGAGTGGAAACCTCATATGTCTAAAACTGCTACTTTTCAGGATTCAAATTCAAAAATGGCAAAAGTAGCAGATCTACAAGCTCGAAAGGCATCACTTCGAGCCGTGTTTTGAGCTTGTGAATCTGCTAACTTTAGATGCTTTTGTGTGAAGCTGTGGGATGATCAAATTAATTTACAAAAAAACAAAGAATGGAGATGGGTGGTTTTTGCCCTACAGCAACGATATGTATTCCAAGGCAGACATCAGCCTTGACTGATCCTACTGAACATAACTCAACAGTAGGGGTTCAAGGTTGATCAGTTTGACGAGTGATTAATACTTTAAAACATGCAGCAATATGACCACTGCGGCTGATAGCTTGACAATAGAAGGGTTTGGCTGCACTATCATAACTGGAAACAGTACACATTCACACACACACACACACACACACACACACACACACACACACACACACACACACACACACACACACACACACACACACACACACACACACACACACACACACACACACACACACACACACACACAGTAGGCCTATATATATATTTACACACACACACACAGAGTACACCCTATGATTATAACATCCATAGTACATCATTGTTTGGTATATGATTTCAGTGTGAGTGTGTCTGTGGTTGCCTACGTACAGGCTAACAGTGCGTGTTGATGGGAGGACAGGCCCCACAGTGGGAATTGGCAATGTCTTAATTAGAGAGAAAATGAAAACAACCAAAAACTCTGTTGGGAAGTGGAAGGCAAGTGGAGCGTCTGCCATCTTAAGCAAACCAAGTATTAAAGACCCACAAACTAGTTTCAAGTGGAGCAAACAAAACCAGTGACGAGAGCTGAGAAAGCAGCACTGTGAGTGAGAGGTGGAGCTGTTGCATGTGGGCAGTGGTGTGTGTACATATAGCCTAAAGTATGTGTGTCACTGACCAAGCCGGAAAAAATACAGGTCGTTATATTTCTCCCAGGCTTCGACCTCTAATTGGGCCTTATCATACAGGATGCGTTTTTAGCAGCTATACGGGCGTCTTTTTGTTTTTTACCAGGCCGACTCGCCGGGAGGCGGAGACTGTGTGTGTGTGTGTGTGTGTGTGTGTGTGTGTGTGTGTGTGTGTGTGTGTGTGTGTGTGTGTGTGTGTGTGTGTGTGTGTGTGTGTGTGTGTGTGTGTGTGTGTGTGTGTGTGTGTGTGTGTGTGTGTCCGTTAGTGTCTGCTAATCTTTGCTTGCACACTCCAGGTAGGTCAAGGAAGACACTCCACCCAATTTTCTTTTCAAATCGGTCTCACGGTGGCGTTATATCAGGCCGCTTTACATTTGAACCATAGGTTATATAATAAACATTTTGACCATATAGGCCATGCACACTCATTTCTTCCAAACTAGATTTTAGCAATTTCTTCCAAAAACACTTTTTGCTACTACCCCTACTACAGATTTTCAATAATTCAAAAGAAATTCAAATAAACACATGATATCTGGAGTCATGTGACTCCAGAGGTACAAATGGTGTTGGGTCATGCGACAAAGAGCGTCCCCTTTGTAGTTGTAATTGTTATCAATGTGATTGAAGCTTTCTGCTAGGTGCTTTTGTGCTGTCGCCTAATTTATTTATTTTTTACTGAAACTGATTTCATTATCTCTGTGTCTAACAGTTTCATTTCAAACAGTACCCCAAACCCCCCAATAAAGCCACAGAAAGAGCTTGTCCATTTAAAGCATTTTGCAAACAACAGATACAGTATCCTTGTGTAAAGTAGCTCTCAGAAAAAAACAACTAAAAGTGAGTGACAGGGGATTATCTGGTTGAGTCGCGACATCAAGAGAGGTATAGGTGCTGCCAACTGCTCTGTTTTGAAGAATGCACAAAAAAAGACAGTGTTCCTTGCATTTTGTAGCCTACAAAACGCGTGTACGTGATCAGGGCCTAACAGGATCTACGGGTAATGGCACTGCTGTGTGGTGATTTACTCAAGGAAATGTGTACTTATTCAGCCAATCATTAGAATCGACCTCATACTGCATTCATTGTTTCCCAAACACAGAGGATGTGCTTTTATGGGTCGCACGACTAAATACCACTATCCATTTTATTTTATTTTTTTAAACCTTTCTTACCAAAAAGCATTTTCTGACTGTCTAGACAGAACCATTATGATCGTGGGCGTGTGGGATTGGAGGGTGAATGAGCGTGGGACCTTCACTTCCGTGCTTGCCTGGGTTTACCGCGACGCTCTACTCCACATTTGCCATAGACGGCATCCACAGTACATCTCACTCACAAGCTCTATTAATGGAGCGTTGAAACCCCTGAGAAGAAATATACCCGACACACTATGTACTGTAGAAGAGGTGGAAGACATGTTATTGTTGAAAGGATTTGTAGCATAGACAAAACATTTCATGTTGACAGCGTGTGAAATTAATCCAAGAGTAGCTAGACTGCTACTGAAGAAACACTGTGGGCTCCATCTCAAAACTGGTTGATGGCATCCATTCCTGAACTCTCCCAAGTTGGTGCATCACACATGACTGAAAACAAAAGTTTAAAAAATACTTTTTTTTTTCAAGAAGTATCAAAAAGTCCCTGTTATTCCCAGGCAAAGATGAACATTTTTAAGTATGAATGCAGCTTCTAGCTAGGTGGAATTATGATGACGGAGCAAGAGCGAGCCAAATTCTTTGAGGATTAAAAGTTCTGGAGATATAAATAATAAAGAATATTGCTCTCTCCAAGTCTAGCCCACTAATAATGTTTACCACGCCTAATATCTCAAGGGTATACTGTACACTTCAAAGGAGTTTAATCTTTTATTGCAAAGTAATTTTCTGGAATCTTACCAATTCCAACAATCAAGAATCAATAGGATTTATTTGTCACTCACTCATACAGGTACAAGCTGTGAAATGCTGGTGCGGCAAAACAGTACAGTTTAAACAACAAAATAAGTAAATAAAAACACAGACTAAACAGAATAACCACAACGGCAGGCAGCGTGGGTCCTGCCATTTTGGAAAGTCCACAGTGGTGGAAAAAGTACTCAAAAGTAAAAGTATCAATACTGCAATGTAGAAATATATGCAATGTAAAAGTCTGGAATTAAAAATTTACTTTGATAAAAGTACAAAAGTATTGGTATCAAAATTTACTTAAAGTACCAAAATTAGAAAGTACTCATTATGCAGAATGTCCCATTTCACAACTTTTTAAATGTATAACAATCTTTTGAAAATAGCAGATCTACAAGCTTGTAATTTTTTTTTTATAGGGCTACAAAATAACTATAGTCATAGTTTTAGTCGATGAAATCAACATTGCAGTGAACCACGTGAGGCCCTGATATGGTCCTCCCATGTGACATCAAGTGCCATTCGTGGCGTTTTCCATCCAGGGCCTTTTCCTGCTGTACTGTGAGCATCCATGTCTCAGCCCCGTACAGCAGTACTGATTCCACAGCCGCTTCTTGAGGTCATCTCCCATCTCAGATTTCCACATTCTCCTCATCCCGCACAAGGCATTCCAGGCAAGTGCCCTCTGGACCTTCAGATCCTGTTCCGCCGACACAGTCCAGGCACCGAGATATTTAAAATCTTCGACTACCTCGAGTATTAACTGTTATTAACAGTTTGCAACAATTACAGTGGTACGATCATAGAATGATGCTAAAAGGATAACACAAAAAAACTTGTTTCCATTGTGGTGCTATGTATTCAATTCATCAAGACATTTAAAGACATCCAATAACAATCATCAACACTAGGAGCAATTCTTGGTGTCAAGATTAGAAGACTTGCAAATTGCAGACAGGTGCTCTTTTATGGCTTCACATTGTGAGCTTCTATATTATGCTTTCACTAGTATAAGGCTTAATATAGTTAGTTCAGATTTTTTGAGTATTTTAAAATTAAAGTATTAAAAAAACTAGCGTCATTTGTATTGTTGACCTATTTCTACCATATAGAGCAGGTTTCGTTCAATTTCGACCCCTCTGTCATATGGTACTAGTGTTTGTGTCCAGAATCACTGCGCCGCGGCAGCCTACTCACGCACAAAATATATGACACAAAAAATAGTACCATGTGACAGAGGGGTCGAAATTGAACGAAACCTGCTCTATATGGTAGAAATAGGTCAACAATACAAATGACGCTATAGCTTTTTAAATTAATTTATTTTTAATGAGCGGCCCCCACCAAATCTACTAATCTACCGGAACTACTTCATATTTATCAGAACCGGACCATAACTCTGACCACGGGACTTGGGCAATCAATTAATACCTTTGCAACCACTACATTAATGGTAAGCATTTCCTACAGAAAATACTCAAACAATCTGAACTAACCCTTTAAGTGGTGTGTGTGTGTGTGTGTGTGTGTGTGTGTGTGTGTGTGTGTGTGTGTGTGTGTGTGTGTGTGTGTGTGTGTGTGTGTGTGTGTGTGTGTGTGTGTGTGTGTGTGTGTGTGTGTGCGCGCGAGCGTGTGTGCATGCGTGCGTTACTATGTGACTGGACATTAGAGACAGTATAACAGACAGGGACTTAATCACAAAAATTAGGTTAATTGGCTACCATTATAAACTGTGGATGAACTGAGAGGAATTCTCAACACAAAAGTATTATGATGACCTTTCTTTGATAGCTCGGCTCTCCGTATTATTATACTTCCATCTTTGGACTATAGAGATAAGACCCAGCACAAAGTCACATTGTAATGTCTTCTTTCACTTCAAAAGGAGGCAGAGAACTTGGTTACTGAGCTGTGAAGGATCTGGGTCAGACCTTGGAATAGGCATCTGCTCTAAGAGCCAATGTAAAGATACAGCTTGAGCCGTTGCACTTTGTTCACTCATGAAATGCAGACATTGTAAAAGGGTTCTTGCACTTGAAGAAAACCTGTGGGGGAATGAAAATGTGGACGGACACACACACACACACACACACACACACACACACACACACACACACACACACACACACACACACACACACACACACACACACACACACACACTCTCACACACACACAAACTAGACCACAGACAAGCACAAAAACACAGAAATTATACACGCCATGCCACCCCATGCCTCGTCACACTTTTTTTGGTTTGATTACAACTAAAAATAAAGAAATAACAACATAAAAAAAACAGTGTGTCACGATTGAGACTCTGTGCCTCATTTGTACTCGTGTCTAGGTGTTGTGTTTTTGTGTATTATGTTCCCTGGTCTAGTTCTCTTAAGTTTTATGTTCCTGTCTGCCCCAGCTATTCCTCATCCTATCCTATATTAAAATTGGCTAATGGTAGTGCGGGCCGGCCGGCTGGCGGGCGGACCTCTGGTGTCACTCTGACCCAGCCATAACCATATAAGGAGTTCCGAATGCAGCTACGCCCAAATATGGAGTGTGTTGTCTATCCTCAAAATGTCGTCATGGCATCAGCCGCAAACAAATCAGTCAGCATCGTATATGGGCACAAAAGGGGGTATGCCCATAAATAGACATACTGATGACATCACCTATCTCCATATATGGTGAATAAATGGGACATAGATAAATATATCTCCATATGGGCATAAAAGGGACACAGGTAGATGGGTAGACAAATACCCCCACACTATGACTCAGACATATTGGTCGGATCGGCAGGGCGACTCTAGGTGAGGGCCGCGTAGCGGCTCGAACCTCTAGTTTATAATAAATAGTCGCCCATGTGTATATTAGTCTCGTTCCCCAGTCAGTCCTTGTGTTGTTGGATCATTGTTGTGTGTTACATGTTTCTGTTTATCAGAATCAGAATCAGAATCAGTTTTATTGTCACATCACAGGTTTACAAGGTAAAAAAGTGGGTGAAATTCGTTTTTGTACATCGTTCCCATCGCAACGTTAATTTCCATAGAAAGAAGAGGGGGGGGGGGAGGAGAAGAAGAGGGGTGGGGGGCAAGTGGGAAGGAGATCAAAACAAGAGAGCAACAGAAGGCCAGACAAGTTATCTACATATTTACAAAGTACCTGAGATAATAAAAACTAAGGTGCCTGAGCATAGCAGCAATGTATGTATACTGTGCATGTTATACTTATACTGTGCATGATATACATATGGACGTTAAGGTGCTTAGAGAAAAAAGAGCACAATAAAAAGACAAAAAAGTCAGTGCGTTATACATGGGATTAAGGTGCAAAAGGTCAGTGCGTGTCCACCTAGGGTGGACTGACCCTAGTATAATCCGCAAGTAGCTCCATGAGGGAGTGCAACAAAAAAGTCATTTGTACCTGGTGTAGTCGACAGGTGTGTCCGAGGGGGAGCTAAGTCCAAGTCATTGTCCCTGGTATAATCCACAGGTGTGTTCAGGAAGAGCCAGAAAAGTTTTTGCACCGCCTGCTGAACAAGGCTTATGCCTCATTCAGCATCCTGACAGCAGCCGGATTAAAACTACACCAGTACCTGGTGGTGGAACTCTTGATACTGCGGTAGAGCCCCTTGCCCGGTCGCGGTCGTTGTAGGGGTTTGAACAGTCTGTGACTTGGGTGGTGCTTGTCCTTGATGATGCGCTTGGCTTTGACCACGCACCGCTTTTTGTACAGTTCCTGGAGCGCTGGGAGCTCGATTCCCATTATCCGCTCTGCCGATCGCACTACTCGCTGTAGGCTGATCTTTTCTCGGGCAGTGCAGTTCCCGTACCAGGCCGTGATACAGCCTGTTAGGATGCCTTCAACAGAACTGTTGTAATACAGCCTGAGGATGCGATGTCCTACTCCGAGCTTTTTCAGGCGGCGGAGCCAGTACAGTCGCTGCTGAGCCTTTTTCCTCACGTGTGTGGTGTGCGTCTCCCATTTGAGGTCCTCCTCGATGTGTACTCCTCGGAACTTGAACTCGCTGACCCTTTCCACTGCAGCACCGTCGATGAGGATGGGCGCATGGTCTCTCCACGGCCTCCTGAAGTCCACGATCAGTTCTTTGGTCTTGTCGACGTTAAGAGAGAGGTTGTTCTCCCGGCACCAGCGTGCCAGTGAGTTGATCTCCTCTCTATAGTCAGACTCGTCGTTGTTGACGATTCGGCCTATCACTGTCGTGTCGTCCGCGTACTTTATGATGGTGTTGGAGACATGTGTGGCTATGCAGTCATACGTGTACAGGGAGTAGAGGAGAGGGCTCAGCACGCATCCCTGGGGTGCTCCGGTGTTGAGGGTCAGGGGGTCGGATGTGATGCTGCCCATTCTCACCACCTGATGTCGGTTGGACAAGAAGTCCTGTATCCAGTCGCACATGCTTGGGTGTAGCCCTAGGTCTCTGAGCTTTTTGTCAAGTATTGCTGGGACAATGGTGTTGAATGCTGAGCTGTAGTCCACGAACAGCATACGTACATACTTGTCCTTCAGCAGCTTGTTGTCCATGTGCGAGAGGACGGTGTGGAGAGCCATGGCAATAGCGTCGTCGGTGGATCTGTTTTTGCGGTATGCATACTGCCACGGATCCAGCGAGGCAGGTAGCGTGGAGCTGATGTATTCCCTCACCAGTTTCTCGAAGCACTTGCTGACGATCGGGGTGAGAGTGACAGGTCTCCAGTCGTTCAGGCATGTCACTTTGGCCTTTTTGGGAATGGGCACAATGGTTGACATTTTGAACCCTGCAGGGACCACAGCCTGGGAGAGGGAGAGGTTAAAGATGTCAGCGAAGACACCCGCCAGCTGGTCTGCACATGCCTTAAGGACCCGGCCTGGAATCCCATCAGGTCCGGCTGCCTTGTGGATGTTGACCCGTGCGAAGGCTGTACGCACTTCTCTCTCCGAGATGGTTAGAGGGTTCTCCTCTGCTGGTGCTGCTGATGGCCCCGCTTGGCTGCCGCGGTTGGGGCTGATCTCAAACCGGCCGTAGAAAGTGTTCAGTTCGTTGGGGAGGGAGGCAGGCGGGTTCACCTCGCTTCTGGTTCTTGTTTTGCAGTCTGTCAAGGTGTGTACCGCCTGCCATGTGCTCCTGATGTCGCCATTGCTGAGTTTGTCTTGCATCTTTTTTGTGTAGGCCTTTTTCGCCTTCCTGATGGCACTGTTTAGGGCCGCGCGCGTCGTGTTGCGCGTTTCCACGTCGCCAGATTTGAAACCGGCATCCCGTTCATGCAGATGTGCACGTACTCCGCTGTCCATCCATGGTTTCTGATTGGGATAGATCCGAACTGTCTTTTTTGGGACTATGTCATCTATGCACTTACTGATAAAGCCAGTGACTGAGTCTGAGAGTTCGTTGATGTTATTCCCAGCGGCGTTCTTAAACATCCCCCAGTCAGTCTGGTAGAAGCAGGATTGTAGCATAGCGTCTGTGTCCTCAGACCAGATTCGGATTTCCTTCTCAACGACCGGCTCCCTTTTTAGCCTCTGTTTGTAGGCAGGTAGCAGCTGGATGGCGTAGTGGTCAGAGCTTCCTAGCGGTGGACGGCGGAGAGCTTTGTATCCATCCTTGAAGGGCGTGTAGCAGTGGTCAAGAATATTGTCACCACGGGTACTGCAGGTGACATGCTGGTGGAATTTGGGAAAGACCTTTTTTAAGTCTGTCCGGTTGAAGTCGCCTAGGCAGATGACTGCGCAGTCCGGGTGGCGATTTTCTTTATGCTCGAGAGCTAGCTGTCTTTGTTACCTGTGTCACCTGCATTATAACAGACAGTCTTGACTGTTTGACCACCTACGCTGTCCTGCAGTTGGGTCCTCACTGACCACACCAGCAATTGTGACAGTGTGATTAAGTTGAATACTGGAGGAGTGGACTCCCTCTGCCCTCCTCCCTCCAGGACATGTAAACACTGCTGTGAGCAAACACTTAACCACATGAACCCGAGCATCCCTATTGTGGGCATGTCATAACACACTAGTTCAACCTCATTTCCCTTGGAGCCTATACACACTCGCACGCACACACACACACACACACACACACACACACACACACACACACACACACACACACACACACACACACACACACACACACACACTATAGAATTCAACATTTTTCATGTTGAATGTTTTTGACTATTTTATGAATATAATGAATTGCCGGAAATAGTGATGCAAGGTGAAAAGTGGATGAATGCAATGTTATGATTTTGTGCATTACAAAAAAAGAAGTGGACGGCCACCAAACAGAAAAGGCCTCCATTTATTTGCAATGTTATATTTTTCAAAAGGTTGGGTTATTATTCATTTATAGAATATGTTACCTACACTACAGTATTGGTTTCTCTTGCAGTTTCCTAAGCGAAATGTCGGGTAAAGGCGGTATTGACTTCAAAATTGAAATCAGGGAAAGTGTGTATTGAAGCCGAAGAAGTTAGTGTGAAATCCATATGATGGCAACATAACACACCTTTACAGCATGTTGTAAACTTCAGTCTCGCCACGCAACAAACTGTTATTTGTCAGTGTTGACCTCAGTCAACACCGGCGCCTCCAGGGAGAATGGAGCAGCAGCCTCGCTGCAGTTGAAGTGAGGTAAGAGGTGTAAAGTAACTAAGTACATTCACTCAAGTACTATACTTAAGTACAATTTTGTGGTATTTTTACTTTGCTAGAGAATTTCCAGTTTTCAGTACTTTTACTTCTACTCCACTACATGTCAGAGGCAAATATTGTACTCCGCTACAATTATTTGAAAACTTGAGTTACTAGTTACTTTGTAGATTTGGATTATTATTTCAAAACATACATTAACCACTTCAACCCTATATACATTTCAGCCATTTGAAAATAGCTGATCTACAAGCTCACACAATGCAACGCATTGTGAGCTTGTGGATTTGCTATTTTCAAATGATCTTTATACATTTTATACGTTTGAAAACTTGTGAAATGGGACATTCCGCATAATGACTATACTTTCTACTTTTGGTACTTTAAGTACATTTTTATACCAATTCTTTTGTACTTTTACTCAAGTAAATTTTGAATTCCAGACTTTTACTTGTAACAGAGTATTTCTACATTGCACTTTTACTTAAGTAAAAAATACAAATACTTTTTCCATCACTGGGTAAGATGCAGCGGAAAAAGCTACACTTTGATCTGCAGCGGACCCTCTCTGTGCACAGCGTGAAGCCTGCGCTCATACCACACCACACCACACCACACCACACCACACCACACCACACCACACCGTGTTGGGGAAGCTACTTTGAAAGCGTAGCTTGTAAAACTACAAGTAGTTCACCATGGCAGTAGCTTGATTAAACTACATTTCTACCCCTGGAGGAATGTAGCTTGTAAAGCTACAGCTACATAGAAAAAGTATCTCAGCTTCTTTTTTTCCCCCCCAGCGTTAAATTGAGAATGTACATGAAACAAAATATAATATCCTACAAAAAAGTCACTTGCCAGCAGAAATATGCCTCTTGAAGTATATTCTTGGTCGAAAGAGTGGCTGTATTCAGTCTCCTGGAGAAGGTACAAGAAGGGAAGTCCAGTCCAAGGATTTGAAGTCAGGCATATTTTTATTCCACCCAACAGGCAGGCTGCCAGGTACAGGTCAGATTAGCAGAGCACAGTCATCACTAGGGTTTAACACCGGGAATCCCGGGTTGCGGGAATCCCGGGAATCCCGAGGTTATTTACCGTCCCGGGAACTGACTTCGGTTCCCGGGATCCCGTTTTTTTTTTTTCTTGTTAGAAATGAATACTAATTAGAAGAAAGGCCTATCTACAGCGCGGAGGAATTACTATTATAATTAGCCAAGTTACTTGCCGCGTTGCCGACCAGGGCAGGGTCCCATCGTCCCTTTGTGAGAACCAATATGGGACCGAAGTGGCCGTGATGCCCCCCTGCCTGCCCTGCGCACGCTGATTTCCTCTGCTGTCAAACAGTAGACACCAGTTGACTAGTTGAGATTCAACATCAAGTGAAACGCTGCATAAACAGTGGGTAGGTTTGATTTCGAGCCTATATTCCAGCTTAAAATGCGCGCAAGCCAAGCAATGCTTTTGATAGAGAGAGAGGGGAGACTGGAGAGAGAGAGAGAGAGAGCAAGAGAGAGCCCGTGCGAGAGAGAGAGAGAGAGAGAGAGAGAGAATTAGACCGATGTGGTCGGTGGTCCGATTTTTTTATCATCATTAATGTAGCCTACCCTACCTACACTTGCATTTTAGAACGTTCAAACTACCATACTTTGAACTACCCAGTAGAACAAGTGAACTGCACAACAGCTGTCTGTCTCATTGATTGTCAGTGGCAGCGCATCGTGCACATCAAAATCACACTACAAAACCCGACAATTGATCAACAACAAAATATAGATTGATACATTTGACAACATACAGCCAACATCCCAAAATGGAGTCTTAATATCCAGCAAGTAGCCTAATATAAATTAATAACTGCAAACAAATTACAAGTTTAGGCTATCAAATCAATATCCTACAAAAGTAGAGATAAGCTGTGACCTCACCGGTGCTCTGATGGACAATAAATAAATAATCCTTTTGCAAATTCTCTTGTCAATAATGATACAAATGGAACGTTTATTTCAGCAGCTAGAGTTTGACATTGTTTGAGTGCTGTTGGGTGCACAGCGCAGCTCCTCGTTTAAGTTAATTGTCTTCACCCGCTGCTGCGCAACAGGGCAGATCTCCGCCAGGGCACTATATTATATTTTATATTATATTTATATGATTAAAAAAATCAACTTAAGTCATTATTAGTGCAAGTTCATAGGTGGACACAATAGGGACATTTGGGCACCTCAATATAAAATTGGCTATTTAAGTATCTACATATAAATGCATTTTAGTGGGTACTTTTTTATTTTCTTACCCTTTAACGGGAATTCCCGGGAAGCCCGGGAAAAGGTCTGAAAATTCCCGGGAATTAAAATTAGCTATTTCCCGGAAAATGTTAAACCCTAGTCATCACATACAAACACACTAATTATACTGTCCCAAATCTGGCTCACATGGGAGGGTCAAAGAGTTAAGTCCCGCCCTTACTCCCTTTGTCAGCCAATCTCAACACAATACATGATACTGGGGAGTCGTGGCCGGACCCTCACAAACATCCTGATTTGCATGTCTTTACAGTGTACAAATTTGTCTTATGTCCAATTATCAAACTTTACTATTACACAAAACCTTGTTTAGTAATCCTTGTTCAACATCTCTTAAGCTTTATATTAAGACCACACACATTATACATTCACCTTGTATGAGTGATTTAGACAGAAAGAGATGATTAAATAGCTTGACCTTATTCCTTAGATTCAAGAAAAGAAGTTACGTACAGTTAGCTGGTTTCTCCTCCAACCACTTTTCACCAAGGTTCACTCTGGTGTATTTACTACAAAATAAGCATTCAGTGTGAAATCAGAATATTTACAAGACTTCAATCTGAGTCTGCATGTCTTTCTAGAGACAGAGATCTTCTGGAGAGAGAGAGATAGAAAGAACAGCTGCATTCACCTTAGCCCACTCCCTTGCATAAAGACAATAGTACTGTAATCAGCTCAAACCAAAACAAAAGAAATGGCTCTGTTGGACTCCAACCAGCTTCAAACATTCTGTATACAATAGGACAATAGGTCTCCCTTTTAAGTGTAAACACAAGTTTCTTTGGTTAATCATATCAAGAGGTGTTGTCTCTGTACTTTCACGGACCCCCACTTATGTATTCCATTTTCTCACCACACCTAGGCTTAACTCTTGGGGTACTGTGGGAATGCAAATTGATCATCGCATCCCAACGGATGGGGGAGGACACCAGTGGTTTTCAATTTCAAACACTGCTAACTGCAGAACTCAGAATCACCTAATACTGTGACACAATATTAAATCAAATCTTATATGGAATGACGTACTTATGTTTGAAACGATACTTCAGTCCCCTCTTGGTAGACTTAATAACGTCTACCATAAAGGAACTTTCAAACATTGGAAATAATAAATACTGTTAAAAACACTCTGGGTTAAATTCTCCGCCAGCCATCTGTCGAACCTGAGAAGAATCGCCATTAGTAGCCTACGGACGTAGCCAACTGAAACCGGAAAACAATCATCATTTGGTTACTGTTCAAAACACATCATATAACATACTTTGACAACGAGTGTCCTTTTCGTGTCCACGCGCACAGAATGTTCTCTGTTCTTTATTTTTTTCCGCCTGAGCTAAAAAACGCTGGTCTGTCTTCGTCTTGAGTGTCCAAGTTCTACTGGGGAATGTTCAGTCCTTGAATCTGAAGCTGTTCACAGCTCGGGGCATGAGACAGAGGAAAGTGTGATGGGGGATCGGTGAAGGGTGGGGGCATGATGTCATTTTCGATGACACCTACAGGGCATCTCTCTGTAAGCCTGCCCGGGTCACTGGGGAATATCTCTCCACGGAGAGAGTGTATGGCGTTCATCTTGACAAGGCAACTTTGTTGAATCTGGAAGGCCCAGACCTGGATTCTGGACCATTGCAGTATATCGGTGGTTTTCAGATACCCCACCATCCAGTCATCTGTTTGATGGATGGGCTCCATCCGTCCTGTAGTGATGTAGTTCGAAGACTTCTCACCGCTCCTCATCTGCTCGACGCCGCTAGACCTGAGATACCCACTCGTCGGACCAGTAGACCTCCTGACCCCTGTGGAGATGAGTAGACCGACAGCCTTCCATGGACCCGGAGCTCCCAGCAGCCTGGTGATCGACCCTCCTCTCTGAAGAATGATGGTTTGCTGCATCTGCTGGTTTCCTGCCTGATCCACGCCTCCAGGTCTAGAGTGGGACTTTTTGAGGGACCTGGTGTGGCATGGTCTGGGGCGTGCTGTTGTAGAGCTCTGCTGTCCACTCAGCCTGATGTCCCCTCTGGAATGTCAGCCAAAATCCTCCCACACCATCAGTGTCTTCAACTTTCTCCATCTTTCTCCATTCCTGGCATGAAAAAGACTTGGAAAAACTTTCCCTACCTATTGCTAGGAAATAGACATCCTCTATCCATGACAATATATGTTTCCAAACAAATATCACATTTTAGCTATGTTTTAGTCGATTCATTCCTACATAAATTACTCTGGCTCAATATCTTTTTGTTATATTTTACAAAACCCTGATTCTCATTTGTTACTCATGGACCAGAACGTTTTAGCATTTTCCTAATTGTACCATTTTCCACAGTTTTAGCAACTTTTTAACTCTATTTTCCTAACAGTACTTCAAAATGTGTTCTATAGTAATCTCTGTATAAGCGTCACCCCTCTTGGTTTAGTAATATCAGAATTTTTACTCTCAATATTTTCAAAATGTTTACACGGCTTATGGCCTACTCAAATCTATTCTACTTAAGTACAGATTTTACAAAGATCAGTGCTGGAGAAGTATCGGCACAAGGGTGTATATCCGTTTAAACAAATAGAACATAGACCTCCCTATCTGACTATCAGGTAATAACTAATCTTACTATCTTTAACCTATCGGTGGCCTCTTGAGCACGAGGATAAATCCTCCCCAGTTGCTTATTGCAACCCTCAAGGTCTGGCCTTTTACTAAAAACTATACTAATTACTTAGGTCTGCCTCAGAAAATTTGTCATCTCACCCCTGTAACCAATCGTCAACCAGCACTCACCCTAAATCTGTACTCTGTCGTCCAATGCGCTCTTTCTCTCAGCTCCTGACTCCTAACAGACACAAGGAAACAAAACGCATGATAACTTTCAAGAAGGACACAGAACATCTCTTATTTGGTGCTTGGGTTATTGTAAATGTTATCTGTTCCTCAAACAAAAGAGAGGTACAGCCTATGTTTAGCCCCAGTGGTGAACCACTGAATTAGGTATTTTAGTCCACTATCGAAACGATCCGTGAAGGTTAAAAGAATAGTGATTCAGACTGGGAACTGGTTACAAGCTGTCACTCAATTGAGGCAAAGTTTACAGTTTCATTTTAGCACAAAAGAGAAAAGACTGTGTTCTTAAGAAAAACATGAAAGAAAGGGTGTAATACCCTCACTTAACCATCAGAATTAATCAATGGTTCTGTCCTAAGATCTCCTAAAAATAAACCAAATGGAATTAATTTCAACAAAATATGGATCACAAAATCTCCCTGGAGCATATTGCTGAAAGGCTTTTTAGAATGAGCCTGTAAACCCTTGCATCCAGAAAGCTTGTGAAACTTCTACTTAATTATTTCTCCATTTTAACCTTCTACTATAACCACAACCTTACTTTTAAAATCAGTTCCCTCTGCGCATCATTCATGGGTCAGTTCAACGAAATAATGTGTCTATCAGTTAAAGCACGTTTGTGTCGCGAACACTCCGTTCTTCAATTTCTAGGCACTTTTTAACCGATCCAAACATGGTCATGTCATGCTATTCCCCGCTGTGATCAAACTCAGCCCTTTCCAAAAAGATTACTGCATTCTGTTTCTGGCCAGAGTAACAGAATTTTTTCCAGGCGTGCACTCCCAGAATTGCAATCTCTCCGAAAAAAAAGCCTCGATTTCACACCACAAAGGACAACATATCACAAGCATTTTTTAAGGATCAGCCAAATAATTAAACCGCCATGAATAAAGCATATCCCCAATTTAACCTTTGTTCCCAACATTATATTTTCCTATATTCACTTCTCACTGTATCATTCCAATTTTCTTCTTCCTAGATTCACTCTTTACTGTCATATTCCAATTTTATTTTTCTTAACTTCACTTTTTACTGTCTTCATTTGTAGATTCATATCCCTCCCCTCTTTACAACACTATTAGCAAAAATGTGTTGTAACTAATAGCACCGAAAAAGCAACACTGGGGTCAAGCTATTTCACGCACAAAAGCACCGAAAAACTCCCAAACTCCAGCCAAAAATAAAAATAAAAAATAAAATCCCATCCACAAGACACAAAATGCACAATACTCACAAACAATACACGCACATATTCACTCACAACTCACTACACCTTTCCACTCACCTACTCACTCACAACTCACTACACCTTTCCACTCACCTACTCACACACAACTCATACACAGAAAACACGGCTTAATCACACACATCCACACACAGGAGAAACTCCCAAGGTAGCATTATCACGAAAAGTGATAATTAAGATAGCAGTACACAGCCGAAAAGCCACAATACCACACATCGCCTCCAGAACCACAGTGTACTCACACACAAAGTACAAATGACCAGACGCTCCCAGTCTCCACCGCGCGCAGCCTCTGGTCACCCAAATCTCCACACCGCACCACTGCACTTACAACAATGCAACTTTACCACGAAAGTGATATTTGAAGAAAGTAGCCCACACTCACAACAAAGAGTCATCACAAGAAAGCAGGCTTATCACGAAAGTGAAAAGTTTAAGAAAGTAGCACACAGCCGAAAAGCCCTGACGCCACACGCAAACACATGAAGGACGAAAACCGGCCCGCCGCGTCTGCCAGCCAAACCGGAAAGCCCAAAGTAATGACCAAATAAGGACTTTTAGCATCACCACTGCCAATCCAAATCCACGCACTATTTGCAAGAGTCGCAGAACGATCACCAAGGAAAGCCATTACAAACGTAACACCTAAAAGAAGTTCAACACAAGAAAATACCTTCTGACAATCACCAGATATCCAAATGCTCAGGGAAAAAAATTCCTCGAATAAAACACATCCAAAACAACATTACCAACCAACTCCGCCAAAAACATTAACTTTACACTTTCAATACAAAAAATAAAGTGACAGCCAGCACTTTCTCCAAGGGAAAGGTCCGGGTAATGATGGGACGTTGAATAACTCCCACTCTTCGAAACCCGAACAATGACTTCAAAGAAAGTAATATTTGCCACTTCAAGCCCCATTTCATCACATTTCCATCATTAATAAAACCACAGGCATTTTACGGGCATTCGACTCACGAAGTTCGACACGCGCCGATGTATCTGGACATCTGTACAAATATCCAGATCTTATAACCGGGACCTGTGGACTAGACCTTTCAAAGTCCGCAAACACAGTAAAAAGGTGCTGAATTATGCCTTCACGCCCGGACCCATACCGCCGGGCGGCCAATATACTCAGTGTGCGCTCCTTGACACATATCAGGCACACACAATTTTTCAAAACACCGGTCAGAGGTATCGGAAAGGGTTTGGAGCAGAGGCCCGGCTCCTGAATCCTAGAATCACCCACAGTCTCACTATAATATCACGGTACGCTAAGCCATATAACACAAAAGATCTATGATCTCCCGTGCGCATAACCCGCGCGCCCTGTTACTATATATATTCACCGCCTTACCAATGTAAAACAATTATCTCAAGCCCAAACTTTTTATCGCCTTATTTATAGTTTGTCAGAGACACTACAAAATCTATTTACACTGTAAAAAGGTGGTGACCCTATGTCCTCACGCCCGAGCCATACCACCGGGCGGCCAATCAACTTAGTGCGTTGCTCCATGAACGCATATCGGACACACACAATTTGCCACTAAGCACCAGTCAAAATAAGTAAAAAGGTGCCGAATTATGTCCCCACGCCCGAGCCATACCACCGGGCGGCCAATCAACTTAGTGCGTTGCTCCATGAACGCATATCGGACACACACAATTTTTCGAAACACCAGTCCATTTAAATGAGTCTGAAACATGAAGGCCTATTACTTGTTATAATAGGTATAAAATAGAACTTAGTAGCTTCCAGGCTTTTAACGGTCCTACAAGCTATTTGTGCCACAAAACACTTACCTTAACCTGGATTCCCCAAAAACCACCCCCGCCAGGAAACCAGCCCATCACTTCCGAAACCAAAAACAACAAACAAGGTCCTTTCGCATATTCTTCCCCCCAAAAAGAAGGAAAAAATAGTAAAACGACTGCCGACAAACGCCATTTCTGAAGTATATTCTTGGTCGAAAGAGTGGCTGTATTCAGTCTCCTGGAGAAGGTACAAGAAGGGAAGTCCAGTCCAAGGATTTGAAGTCAGGCATATTTTTATTCCACCCAACAGGCAGGCTGCCAGGTACAGGTCAGATTAGCAGAGCACAGTCATCACATACAAACACACTAATTATACTGTCCCAAATCTGGCTCACATGGGAGGGTCAAAGAGTTAAGTCCCGCCCTTACTCCCTTTGTCAGCCAATCTCAACACAATACATGATACTGGGGAGTCGTGGCCGGACCCTCACAAACATCCTGATTTGCATGTCTTTACAGTGTACAAATTTGTCTTATGTCCAATTATCAAACTTTACTATTACACAAAACCTTGTTTAGTAATCCTTGTTCAACATCTCTTAAGCTTTATATTAAGACCACACACATTATACATTCACCTTGTATGAGTGATTTAGACAGAAAGAGATGATTAAATAGCTTGACCTTATTCCTTAGATTCAAGAAGAGAAGTTACGTACAGTTAGCTGGTTTCTCCTCCAACCACTTTTCACCAAGGTTCACTCTGGTGTATTTACTACAAAATAAGCATTCAGTGTGAAATCAGAATATTTACAAGACTTCAATCTGAGTCTGCATGTCTTTCTAGAGACAGAGATCTTCTGGAGAGAGAGAGATAGAAAGAACAGCTGCATTCACCTTAGCCCACTCCCTTGCATAAAGACAATAGTACTGTAATCAGCTCAAACCAAAACAAAAGAAATGGCTCTGTTGGACTCCAACCAGCTTCAAACATTCTGTATACAATAGGACAATAGGTCTCCCTTTTAAGTGTAAACACAAGTTTCTTTGGTTAATCATATCAAGAGGTGTTGTCTCTGTACTTTCACGGACCCCCACTTATGTATTCCATTTTCTCACCACACCTAGGCTTAACTCTTGGGGTACTGTGGGAATGCAAATTGATCATCGCATCCCAACGGATGGGGGAGGACACCAGTGGTTTTCAATTTCAAACACTGCTAACTGCAGAACTCAGAATCACCTAATACTGTGACACAATATTAAATCAAATCTTATATGGAATGACGTACTTATGTTTGAAACGATACTTCACTCTCAACTGAGTTTTATTTAAAAAAGGTTGACATTTTCTTTAGCAAACATCTGTGTTCCTAAAGATGACCGCTCATCAACCCTTGGGCTTGTGATGGACATTTTCCTCAATGTGTATCTTTGCCAAGGACATAAATGAGTGGTCAATAATATTACCATAAATAAAATACTAACGCATACTAGTCCAGTAGACACGATGGAGAACACATGCTGTGTTTTTAAAGAGGGAGAGTGGTTAGTCATCATCCCTCTGAACTTTATTTTATTTTAATAATATTGTAAGTAGGAAAGCTGAGAGGGAAGGCATAGATGGAACCATTTGTAACCCATTTTCCAAAATTGCTTTAAAAGTCAAGTGTATTATTGTTATTATTTCCATGACCATCTCTGCACTTTTGTCTACTTTCTACTTCACTTTTCTCAACATTGACATCATCCACCGGTCATTACTCATAAGCTTAAAAAACTCGGGCTCAGACAGATTTTTCCAGGCCCAGTCATAAAGCACGTATCCGCCACTGTTCGGTACCTGGTTTAACAAGGTTTGAATACCTGTCTGGCAGTGTCTTTATTAGAGTCTTAATGTCAATGGGCATTTGGGAAACCAGCCAGTCATGGTTCTCTGCAGTGATGTTTCTGGGTGGGGTCTGGGGACCCCCAGGGGTCCCCAGACCCCTGGGGGTTCCAGGGGGTTCCAGGGGGTCCCTAGCGAAATTGCTTAATAGCCTCAAAATATGTTTAACCTAACCACTTTAAACCTATTTACATACAACAATGGATACAACAATGGACAGCAGGCATCTTGATGAGAGTGCCTGTTGTGAATATGAACAGTGTGGATAATTCAATATCATGATGATGAGTGTCTTGCTATTTCAAAGGGGGTTCCGTTCTGGTACAAGAACACAGCAACCAATGGTAAATCAAAAATGAATATATTCATTTCATGTTATTGCCTAAAATTGTAGCTTGTAAATTGAGTAGCTAAGCTAAAAAAAAATACCCAAAAAGTAGCTTAATTACTTGAGGAGGTACACAAATATGAATGTAGCTCAACTACCGCAAGCTACAGCAAAATGTAGCTAAGCTACATAGCTCAGCTATATGTAGCTTAATGCTCCCCAACACTGCACACCACACCACACCACACCACACCACACCACACCACACCACACCACACCAGGCCGTTACTAGCATACCCGAGGGAAGCGTTGGAGCCCGACAAAGAGCTGCAATCCATAACTTAAAAAACGTTTTAGTTTTAATGTCAAGGACCCCCAAATGTATTTGGCTGCGGACATCCATCAGAAAATATGTTTTACAGGGACCCCTGTGCAAGATTAGATATCTTAATAATAGATATACCGCCCCGGGCAAAATAGTCAGAAAGCACCCTGTGGCGCCCGAGCCCTTAGGGACTTGGCGCCCAGGGCAATTGCTTTGATTGCCCAGCGCATGCGCCAACCCTGTATAGGGTTATAGGGTGTATACAGGGTATATAGTGGTTAAACTGATTTTGATGGGGACCCCCTGGAACCACCTCAAGGACCCCTGGGGTTCACGGACCCCACTTTGAGAACCACTGTGCTAATAATATAACTAACACTGTGGTGGTTGTATTTGGTCATCCCTGCTCTTCTATCGAGAGGTATTGCATGAAGCTCAAAGTGTAATATCTCCCTGTCCAGTGGGCTTTCTGTCTTAGCTCAGCAGTAGACGCTCCGCTCGATTATGTATCATGGAACTCTGGTTACATTAAGTCATCGAAATTCCTTGCGTGCAAATAATTCAGCGTGTGATCGGACTTAGTTTTTTCTCACCCCGACGACCTACTGTACCTCACGCATCGTCTCTCTCGGCAGTTGCATTTCCCTGGTGTGTTGTGTTTTACTGAAGCAGCTGCGACGGTATCTGGAAAAAAAAAGAAAAATATATATAATACCCACCACCCACCCCCCGGGAGAGAAGATGACTTTCAAAGCTCCTTCTTCACTCTCTTGTTGCAGACTGTCTCAGTGCACCCCTCCTCTCCTCGCCAGTGGAGGAAAGTACTTAAGTACATTTACTCAAGTACTGTACTTAAGGCTTACTTATGTAATTGTTTTGTGAATACAATGCTATTTGGTCCAATCCGTATGGTAGAGTGGGGTATTTGGTCTCCCTGCTCTTCTATTGAGACAGTTCGATCCTGTGTCTAGGTTGGACACGACCTTTGATCCAATCTTGTCGGTTTGACACACATTTTGACCTGATCAGGGTCAAAATTCAATTTCTCCCCTGAGCAAGCAGGCAGGCTCTATAAGCTCAGTTGTAAAAAAGCACAGTTGCATAGTGCAGCTTTAAGTACAATTTTGAGGTGCTTTTACTTTATTTGAGCATTTCTTTTTCAATACTTTTTCTTTCTACTTCTACAGAGGCAAATATTGTACTTCTTTACTCCACTATAATTATGTGACAGCTTTAGTTACTAGTTACTATGGTTTAAAATATTATCACAAAACATTCATTAACCACTTGGGCCCTATTTTATACTCCGGCTACTTGAAAATCTACAAGCTCACAACGTGCCGTTTTTGTAGATCAGCTATATCGTATAAGTTATTTTGACAAATTTAGAAAACTCTACAGTGTAGAAAACTGAATAATGAATGCTTTTACGTGTGATCTTTAAGTAAATGTTGATGCCGATACGTTTGGACTTTCACTCAAATAACATTTTGATTACAATTTGGAACAAAGTATTTCTATATTATGGTATTGCTACTTTTACCTGCGTAGAAAATCAGAGTACTTTCTCCACCACTGGCCCCATCCCTCCATTCCTGTATCCCCCCTCCCCCATCCATCCCTCCCTCACTGCATCTCTACTTCTCCGTCTCCTCTTCTCCTTTATTTGTAAAGTCATCCCAAGTCTGTCTGTTGCGTACAATGTTGCAGTATCATCAGCTGACTCTGTGTGCGTGTGCGCGCGCGTGCATGTGTTAAAGCACTGACATACGCAGTTTCTAATATTAGCTCTCTGACCTACTGCTGAAGAAAGAGACAATTTTGGATGTCCCAACACACACACACACACACACACACACACACACACACACACACACACACACACACACACACACACACACACACACACACACACACACACCACACACATACACACACACATGGACGCACACACATGCACACACACAAGATGGGTTCATCCATCCTGCTACCTGATTGATGCTGAGGGAACGTGAGAGAACACAGAGTTAGAGAGAGAGATATGGAGGGAGATAAACAACAGGCATAAAGAGGTAAATAGACACAGACAGAGAACAGAGTGAAATGCTCTGCATTAAAAAACAAGATGGACATGATGGCGTCTCCCCTCCAACCCTATGCAGCAAAATCCTTCACATTTGACCCATGCTTACACTGTCTGAGTTAAATTGCTTCGGAGGGTTTTGCTGCTTCCCTGCTCTCTTTCCTTTTCTCCTCATGTTCTCTCTTCTCCTACTCCCTTTCCGATCCACTCTAAACCCACATACACGCACACACGCACACTGGGATGGGAGTTAGGAGATGTCTGCCGGCCCCCAGTCTAAATGTCAGCAGTGATAAAGGGTGTTTATCAGAGTGTGTGTGAGCACAGTTAAGACTGCGAAGACACACTCCTTCCACACAGCAGACAGACTCATTAAGGACCATTTCGTCTTCTTCTCCTCAAGGTGGATATCTTTAGAAGCAGGACGCTCGACTCTGTCTCGGGTTTATGGTGAAGTTAGGCCCCAGATGTCTCTTTTTGTATTGAGCTGCCCAAACACTAGGCACACGCGCACACACACGCACACGCACACGCACGCACGCACGCACGCACGCACGCACGCACACACACACACACACACACACACACACACACACACACACACACACACACACACACACACACACACACACACACACACACACACACACACACACACGAAAAAAAAGATTTCAAAGATTTTTCCAGACATTTTCAGTAAATATCAACAAAGTATGAGGGGTTTAAGCCTATTGACCACTGGGATTTAAGCCTATTGGCAGAGGCATCGTGTGGCGAAGTGCAGCCGTGTACAGTTGCAGCAACAAACACACACACAGAGAGACGTAGGCAAACAGTGCGTGGCTGTTTGATATCCTGGCTCGGCCCCCACAACACAGCTAACAAATGGTTTGATCCAATTATGAGGACAACGGGGAGAATGATGTGCTGCTTTGTGAACAACCAGCAAGGCAGTCAGACATACACACCCACCCACATGGACGCACAACATGAGCAGATGTGCACCAAACACAAACACACGCCAAGCCACACACTTTTCCGTGCACACCAAAATATTTACTGGCAAAGTGAAAGGGGTGGGTGTGGGGAGGGGGGGTCCATGCTTCTGCTTTTGATACCTCCTTTTCATTTATTTTTGTCCCTGCTTCTGGTCAGACTGAATTATATGCATTTTGGGAAATGTAGTATTGTGTTTGATAATATCACAATTTCTCAATTTGATAAAAAAAAAACATTTAGTGTATATGTTAACGCAAAACATCTGTCATTTTAGAATGTAACTTCTTTAACCAATATTTTATACTTTGGCTATTCAAAAATAGCAGATTTACAAGCTCATAGCTCACAGAGTGCCTTGCTATGAGCTTGTATATCTGCTATTTTTGAATAGCCCAAAGTATAAAATAATCGTTATAGCTCTAAAATGACACGATGCGTATCCGGTCTTAAAGGGTTAACCACATTAGCCCGAGTTATAGCCGAATTATGGCCATTTGAAATGTTAAACACTGCTGTAACACTGCAATTTAGGTTGTTTGGTGTGACTATTCTCATGACAGACCCCTGAACGGTGCTTCTGCCACGTTTGCGTCTGTGACGCCTGTGATGTCCGTCGGTCCACCATGGTCCATCGTCAGCGCACCCTCTAGGCAATTTGAATGTAGGAAATTAAAAAATGTGTCAATTTCTTTTTTCATTATTCAGAAATGGCAAAAATAGTCAATAAGCTCAAAAACTTTTGTGATGTGACACATTGTGTGCTTCTAGATCATCTATTGTATCTATTTGTCTAGGAAGAAGTATATACAATACAGCAGTATTAGCCTGGTAAACCATCCCCTTCCGGAAATGGAAATGAGATTTCCGGAGTGGGGGTGGCAGGGCCGGATCTAGGCATAGGCAAGGGGGGGCAATGCCCCCCCCAAATGCCCTGACTGCCCCAGAAAAAAAAAAACATTTATGGTGTGTGTGATATGAAATGTGAGCTTACCATAATCAAAGTAATCATATTCCATCATGCATCATTGCACAATTCAAATAATTCTCCGCCCTGATTTGCCATGGACAGTGTTGCCAGATATTGCGAGAGAAAGAAGCATAGGAAAACAAGCCCAAAAGAAGCAAAGTAGGCAAAAAAAACACGCCCCATCAGTATTTCCTTTTGCCCCCCCAAATTAAACATTTCTGTATCCGGCCCTGGGGGGTGGTTTACCAGGCTACAGCAGTATGGCTTAAGTGGAAAACATACCCCCTCTGTCTATTTTCTTTTACAAATCAAAACTTGACTCAACACATCGTTGTGGAACATTAACCAATTCTCTTCTTCTCTCTTCCTCTTAGTTTGTGATTTCACTGGAAAATCACTCTAAAGGGCTTCATGGAAAGTTAAACAGTTAATAGAATGAATCATCCAAAACTAGTCGACTGTTGACTCTCATCTACAGTTTATCGAAATGCTCTCCCTTGTGAGGGCTCATTTGAAATGATTCATTCAACACAAAAGTCCTTTGTGACATCCGAGTAATGAATAGGGTTTGGCACACAGCTTGGGTACAATCTGTTTGCAACAGACACAATACCAAGCCGTGAATAGAAGGAGCTCTCAACGCACAGATAATTGTGTTCTCACTGTGTTGTAATTGTTCAGACTGTTACTGTTACGGTGAAACTTCTCCTTACAAATCGATTTCAATGTGGCCATCAAGGGTAAATGGTGGCTGGAGGCTTTTGGCAGCCAAAATATCTGCTTTTTCTTTGTCCATATTTTTTCGAGAGTGAATGTTACCGCCACAATATATCGTTGCTGTCGGGCAGAAACCTTGTATCTCCATATTGAAACTTTTTGTGTTTTTTCGTAAATTAATGCCATACTTGATCGCACTACAGCGTCACACAAAAGCATCAAAAGTAGCAGATCCACAATGCAATGCTTTTCAAGCTTGTAGATCTGCTGCATTAGCTATTTTTGAATTTCAATCCTGAAACTTAACAGTTTTGGACATATGAGGTCATCCTACAACATCACCAATGTCACAATCAACCAATAGTAAAGAGTACAAGGATCAGATCCTAGATCAACGACACCACATTCAACCAACAGTAGGAGGAGTAGAAGAAGAAGGGGAATAGATATAGGAGAGGAGAAATATAGAAGGATGAAGTGACAGGACTAGAACATGTGTTGTACTTAACTTCATGAAGTATTGTTGATCTGATAAACAGTATGTATCAAGGTTATAGTTTTGACATTTTCAATTTCTTTCATATTTATGTCCTTTTGACTTCATGTTTATCACTTTCAGTTAGTTTTAATTAGTTTTTAAAGCGGGTTTGCTAGTTAAGTTTATGTGACCAGGCTTAGTTAGTTTAAGTTTAGTGTATTTGTTTTAGTTTTTTTGGTAATATGGGGTAGTCAGAGATTCAAAATGCTGAGATAAATAGCACAAATATCTACAGTCGGAAGCGCTGTCGCCTCACAGCTAGAAGGTCCTGGGTTCGATTCCCGCCGGGGACGCTGTGGGCGTGTTCTCTCCTCCACATCATCAGTGCCCATACCCTAGGTGGGGTTGGCAAAAGGGCCTTTCTGTGTGGAGTTTGCATGTTCTCCCCGTGTCCCCTAGGGTACTGTAGGTACCCTCACAAAAAACATCCACATGCTCTATACTGCCTCCCCCTGGTCAGCCGGGGTGCCTGATGGAGGGGAAAGGAAATCGTTGGAATAATGTGTTCCATCCACACGCTACATCCAACCAGGGAAACTCCCCCTGTCAGGTGATGAGAAGCGTCCTGCTCACTCCTCATGCATTGAAGGAAGCATGAGCTCAGTTCGGTGCTCTCCCCAGGCTGGCAGAGGGAGAGTAGCGCCCAGGATTACAGCTTAGGCAATTGGCACTGGGTGAAAAAATGTGTTAAAAAAAAGAAAGAAAAGCATCTGATCTACAGGTTTCTGAGACTCTGGGCCGATCTACAGGCAGATCTACAAGCTCACAACATCGCAATGTGTTGTGAGCTTGTAGATCAGCTATTTTAAAAAAAATATATTGTTTTCAATGTTTTTGTAGCATTTCAACCATACATGGGGTGGGGGGGTCCGTGGCCAAATCCATATTCATTTGGGGGTCCTTGACATGAAGAGGTTTGAGAAGCACTGCCTCAGTGCTCAGTAGAAGCTGGTCTCTGAGCCAGCAGCATGGAGAGAACATTAGTTTAGCTGAGGTGAAGTGATCCCCCGCAGGCTGCTGACTGCAGCGGGTTTGTCTTTTTTAGAAAGGAGGTAAAACGGAGCTGCAGGCCAGCGGGGGTGACAGCAAAATGAGTGTGCTCCTCTAACCCTACACAGGACAGCATGAGAGAGTGTGTGTGTCTGTGTGTGTGTGTGCGTGTGCGTGTGTGTGTGTGTGTGTGTGTGTGTGAGTGTGTGTGTGCGCACACGTGTGTGTGTGTGGGCCTGGGTGCTTGTGTTTTTTCCTTTGCCCTCCACTTATAAATAGCGTTTGGTATGAGGCTCTGCTTGTCTCTTCAAAACAAATTAAGTCAGCAATGTCCTTATCTGCTGTCACCTCTTTCCAGGCCTAATTCTCTCTCTCCTTCTCTCACTATACTGTAGTGTGTGTGTGTGTGTGTGTGTGTGTGTGTGTGTGTGTGTGTGTGTGTGTGTGTGTGTGTGTGTGTGTGTGTGTGTGTGTGTGTGTGTGTGTGTGTGTGTGTGTGTGTGTGTGTGTGTGTGTGTGTGTGTGATTGTATATGTGTGTGTGTACAGCTTCTCCCACACAACTGGAAAGACATGAGCCTTATATAATTTATTTCAGTGTATTTGCACATAGTTAAAAACCCACGGCAAAGGAAGAGAAAAGAAAACAAATTGTTAATGCCAAATACATCCCTCTATTAGCAGTGGTCAGCCAACCTCCCAGTCTCCTCCTGATGTCCAGTTGGATGTGAGTGGTGCCGTGGTCTGTCACCAGGTCCCGCTGAGGTCCTCCATACTCCACAGTGGCTCCAGCAGGTGGCCATTTTGCCCACTTATCCTGCCAGCATGTGGTTCCACCAAGTGCCCGCTGGCAATGAGTCCGCCTGTCAGTCAGTCAACTGGCCAACTCTGTGCCTTTTGTCACTATAGAGAACCCGGAGCCCTAACCGCTTTTATCATCATCGTCACTGTCGGTTGGAAGCTTTGTATGTCCAAAACTGTTAGTAAGTAAGTACATTTTATAAAGGCCTATAGAGCACCTTTCAATAGTCTCGCGTAGCCAGACAACTCGCAAAGCGCGCGTGCGCGAAACATTTCGGTTCTTTGGCGGATTTTGTTGCGGTTTCTTTTCGTTTTTTTGTTACTTTATTTCGGTTTTAGGGTTAGGGTTAGGGTTAGGTTAGGGTTATGTTATATAATTCTTATTTTTGCCTGCTTTTACTGATTTAGTGTTAAAAATTGTTTTCATTATTTTAGGTTTTTATTATATTCGTTTTTTTTATCATTTATTATTATTTTTTTATTTTTGATACATTTATTTTTATTATTCTAAATTACTTGGGGGGGTCCAATCTGAACCCCCCCGTCCCCCCCGGGATTTCCGCGCCTGTTCCACGATCTCTGAATGTTTTATAGATTCTGAGTCAGAGAGAGGAGGGAGAAAATATCAAATGAAAAATAGTTGAAATATGGAGATACAAGGTTTCTGCCTGACAGTGGTCATGTTAAATGCCACTGCAGGCTATTTATTTACCCAAAGTTAAATTGATGCTTGTCATGGCCTTCCCCCTCCTTTACGGGTGTTGGGTTGTACTTTATTTAATCATGCAACAACAACATGTTTTGAGAGCGCCGCATCCGTAATTGGGCTTTAAGTAGCAAGTGGGTTTTTTCTGCAGGGGGTACAGCTCTGCACAACATGGTAGCTTTTCACTCCGAACGGCAAAAAAAAAAAAACATTTGCAGTTCCTACAAGTGGTCGTTGTAGCTTATTAAGAAAACATTTTGTCGAGACATGATTTTGTGAGGGAATATGTCATAAATTAGCAGCGTTCTGTATATTTATGCGTTGTGTATTTTTGTGATTAATCGTGTGCGTTGGCGCTGCAGCAGTCCACGTAGACGAAAAACTATATTTGTGATTTCGATAGAATTTTTTTACTTACTCATGTATCCAATCCTCGAGTTGAAATTAGACAATGAGACAAGCGGGTACTTGGGAGTCAGTTAGAGCACTGTTTCCCAAACAGTGGGTTGGGACCAATGTCTGGGTCACCAATTGTTTGGACCAATTGTTTGGGGTCACGAGTAAATATGAGCCTATTTATTTTAACAATCAATCAATCGTATTCTGACTTGGATCGTCAAAACCAACCTAGTATAATTGAAGTTTCTATTTATCGGCATTACAATGAAAACACAATTTGCGCGGGTATAAAGAAAAAATAACATTTGTCGCTTTAAAATATATATCATTATATTAATGTTACACTATCATTAAAATTGTCCACCAGTGGGCCCAGGCCCACAGGTTGAGAATTGTTGTGTTAATATACATCTGCATGCCTTGCTTTCACTGCAGCAAGAAAAAGAACACCAGTGACCTTTGTAATAGTTGTTTTCGGTCTGGCTGCCTGAGGTCCCTGTTTGATGAAATGTTATATATATATTTATATCTGGATGTTCAGACAACTCTAGCCTAAGGTTTTTTTTGCAAATATAATAGGAATGTGGCTCAGGATTTGAATAAAGCTAAGGTAGTGTTTTTGTGTTGTGAAAATGTATTCAATAGTGTCGGGAAGAGCTAATGTTGAGGTTTGTATGTAAGCGAACTGTTTTAAAACCCTTCATAGTTACAGTGGTGGAAAAAGTACTCAAATGTTTTATTTAAGTAAAAGTATCAGTAATAAGTACTCTGTTACAAGTAAAAGTCAGAAATTCAAAATTTACTTGAGTAAAAGTACAAAAGTATTGGTATAAAAATGTACCAAAAGTAGAAAGTACTCATTATTCAAAAAAATTTAGCCGATCTACAAGCTCACAACGCGACGCATCGTGACGCGTTGTGAGCTTGTAGATTGGCTATTTTCAAATAGCCAAAGCTTAAATAGGGCTGAAGTGGTTAATGTATGTTTTGTATTAATAATCAACATCTACAAAGTAACTAGTAACTAAAGTTTTGAATTAATTGTAGTGGAGTAAAAGTACAATATTTGCCTCTGAGATGTAGTGGAGTAGAAGTAAAAGTACAGAAAATTGGAAATACTCCAGTACAGTAAAATTACCTCAAAATTGTGAAATTGTGAAATAAGCAAAAAAACATTCGTTCACACAACACTGATGACATCTATGAAAAGGTTTAGGGTTTAAAAACACAATGTTATACAATATGTAGAGGGGGTCCCTGTTTCATCTCTCTCTCTCAGCTAGGGGGTCCTTGGCCTTGGTTCTTTAGACAGGTTTTTGGTCTACCTGGGATCCTAGTTTCCCGAGGCACTACACTGTCTCTCTGCATTCTATGTATGTGATTACCATTGCTTATTGTAAGTCGCTCTTGTAATTGCACACAGTCACAGCATCTGGGTTATTGTTTTAGAAAGCATTCGGAGTATCAGAGTTATTGTTATTGTGTCGTGACTCGGTTTAAAAGCAAATGGAGATTTTTGTGTCATAACAATGGAACCAGTGGTTGTTGTCATGGTGACAGGGTGAGTTCAGAGTTGCTGCTCTGTGTGTGTGTGTGTGTGTGTGTGTGTGTGTGTGTGTGTGTGTGTGTGTGTGTGTGTGTGTGTGTGTGTGTGTGTGCGTGTGCGCGCGTGCGTGCGTGCGTGAAAAAGTACTAAAATTCTTTACTTAAGTAAAAGTACCAATACTGCAATATAGAAATACTCTGTTACAAGTAAAAGTCCAGAATTAAAAATTAACTTCAGTAAAAGTATTGGTATCAAAATGTACTGTAAAGTAAAAGTACTAAAATGTTTGAAAATAGCAGATCGGCTTTTTTCAAATAGCCTAGGTATAAAATAGGGCTAAAGTGGTTAATGTATGTTTTATAATGTAATCATTTATATCTGCAAAGTAACGAGTAAATAAAGTTTTCAAATAATTGTAGTGGAGTAAAAGTACAACATTTGCCTCTGAGATGTAGTGGAGTAGAAGTGAAAGTACTGAGAATTGGAAATATACTCCAGTAAAGTAAAAAATACCTCAAAATTGTACTTAAGTACTGTACTTGAGTACATGTACTTAGTTACTTTACACCACTGCACAGCAGTCATGCAGTGCATGTGAGAGTCGATGGTCCCTCCCACGTAATCCAATCAATACGTTGACATTTCAGCTGTGCGCCCTGTAGTGAGGAGGACCAGCTATGAGGCTATGGAGAGACACCAGGGTCACCTGGCCAGTGAGCTTTTTGCTGTTGTTGTTGTTGTCGTTCCTTCCTTTGTGATAAAGTGCTGAGCGGTCGTTTCTCTTTGCTCTGTTTGTGCTTGTCTCATCATAGCCTTTGGAACCTGTAGCAGTGGGGGGGGGGGGGGTGCACAGGCCTGTCTTTCTGTTATAAATCTATTAGTTGTGAAAGTCTCCGTGACGCCTGTGGGATACATTGGGGGGAAAGGTGGCAAAAAAGATGGGCCTGTGTCAGTGTGCCAGCATAACGGATAGCAAAGGCTGACTCGCTCACTCCGCGGGGTCTGGTGCTCTTGGTTGCTCTGTCGATAGGCTTGTCACAATTACTGCATAATCGCCTGATCGCTATTATTCGAGATTATCACACTTATTTAGCATAAACGTCATAATCGTTTCCATGTTGAGAAAGTTCCATACATTTTGAAACATTTTCAAAAATAGTGGCAATAGTGGCTCATAATACATTATTTATTTTGATTGTTGGTATCGGTCATAGTCAGTCATTTCTTTGTGTATTTAAAAAAAAATCCCCACAATTATTTAAGTAAAATGTCATAATCGTGACAGCCCTGTCGGAACTTTAAAATGGTTTCCAACTGTAATTGAACAATTTTTTCAAAGCGGA